>NC_091438.1:162335720-162635720 GCF_964237555.1 Oryctolagus cuniculus
CCCACGGGCCCCCCTGAGACCTCCGGGGGGGAAGAGACGCCACGTTGCCTTTGAGAATGTTTACGCCCTGCTCTCGGGGCTGAGGGCCCTCCCCGGCCACCGTCACTGGTTCCCACAGCTCTGCCATGGGGACCTCGGCCGGCCCCAACCCAGGGAGCGCCCCACCTTCTGGGGGGCGGGGCCACCCAGACTGCAGGGAAGGGGCCTATCACTCACCTCACACGGCGATGGTGTCCGCGAGGAGACCGGGCAGGTCCAGGCCTTGCAGCGGGCGTGGGTTCCGCTGCATTGCCCAGAGGTCAAGCCACCTGCCACAGAGGACGGCGGCCCTCCAGGTGTGGCGGCTGAGTGGGGTCTGCACCCAGGATGGCAGGGGCCTGAGGGGACAGGAGAAGGCACAGGCACCCGGAGAGGACAGAGGCAGCAGCGGGAGCAAGTAGCTGCCAGCTAAGGACGGCTGAGGGCCACCAGCAGCCGCGAGAAGCTGTGGAGGGGCCTGGGAGCGGTCCTCAGGCATCCAGACCTCCCAGTGTGGGCCCCTGGGACCTCAGAGACTGTGGCTGGACCACAAGGCAGTGAGACACCAGATGGCAGGACAGCGGGCGCCATGTCCCGGCCTTGGTTTGGCCAGGAGGAGGCGGGTCTTCGTGATGGGGGACGGGCGGCTCCTACCTCATACAGTCCCCAGGACAAGCGAGGGGGCGTGCGTGGCTGGGGGCGAGCAGGCAGCGTGAGCCCCGCCTCCCGGTGAGCACACGCCGGCTCCATCAATGACCGCACTGCAGAAGAGACCCAGGCCCCGCAGGTGACATCCAGCTCCCCACAGACAAGACGCCCAGGGGTCCACGGACGGCCCCACGCTGGCCGCTTCCGTCACGAGGACAGCGCTTGACAAAGGGCACTCCGGGCTTCTGGCTTCTCTGCAAGGAGAGGGAAATGAGGCTCCCTGTGTGGCCCCCGTGGGGGAGGAGCCAGGCTTCGGGACGGAGGAGCGGAGGAAGGGGCTCGGGGAGCCTGGGGGCCCCTGTGCGCCAGGGCTTGAGGCTGCGTCTCTCCCATCTCTGCCGAACGCTCTCCTGGGCTACCCCTTCTCCCAGCGCATGTCCTTCTCAAACCCCCTCTGCTGATCTTCTCAGGGCTGGGCTGAGACGCTCATGTCCCCGCGGGCTCCTCCCCAAGTGCAGCTCCCCACGGATGCGCACTTGGAGCTGGCTGTCTAACCAGGCTGTTTCCTCAGGGACAAGCCACGCCCAGCCCAGCTGCACCTGCAGGGCTGCAGGGAGGGAGGGGGCCCCAGGCCCTGAGCGCTGGGACACAGTGACCGGAACAGCCACTAGGGAGGCCGGCGGCAGGGGCAGCGCTCAGTCAGACCCTCCCCAGGCCCTAGAGGGCATCCGTCCCCGGCGGGGGTGCCAGGCAGGCAGGTGCACGGAGGCCTGGGGAGCTCCGGCCTCCACCGCACTGCTTCCTGGGCTCTCGTGGGTGTTCTTCAGATCACAGATCCTGATGTCGCCCTCAGGGCAGCAGTGCCCGTCCGGGACCCAAGCCCCTGCGGACGGCGACCACCTCCTCTCCTCCAGCACGAGGGCCGCCCTGGCCCCGAGAGGCCGGAGCTTTGTCTTTTGTGCGGACACAAGGTCGAGGACAGTCCTACACGCAGCAGGAAGTCGCCTGCCGCTCAGGCTGCTGTGGCCGTGGCTGGGTCAGTCGGGGAACTGGCACCCGCTGGGGTGAAGGTCCCCACCACAGATGCACCCCAACCCCCAGAATATGCAAGCGCCCCTTGGCCACAGAGGAGTGCATGTCGGCTCCAGGTGTGGCAGGAGGGGCTTAAGCCCGGGCCGGCATTGAGTGTAACAGGTAAAGCCACTGCCTGCAACGCCAGCAACACACATGGGCGCCGGTTCGAGTCCTGGCTGCTCCACTTCTGAGCCAGCTCCCTGCTCATGGCCTGGGAAAAGCAGCGGAAGGTGACCTGGGTGCTTGGGCCCTGCACCCACGTGGGAGACCTGGAAGGAGCTCCTGGCTCCTGGCTTGGGCCTGGCCATTGCGACCATCTGGGGAGTGAACCAGTGGATGTTCTCTCTCTGTCTTTCCCTCTCTCTAACTCTAATTTTCAATAAATAAATCTTTGAAATAAGGGAGGGGGGCTTAAACCAAGCCTCTGGGAAGGGGGAGTTTAACCTGGGTCACCTGGGTGGGCACTGAATGCAATCAGGTGTGTCTTTTGGTTTGGTTTTGTTTTCATTTATTCTGGAGACGGGGGGTCGGGGGAGAAAGTGAGACCCCCCCCTCCCTTCCGCCGGTTCACCCGCAGAGGCCTGCAGTGGCTGGGACCAGGCCAGGCTGGGGCTGGGAGCTGGGAGCTCCACCCAGGTCCCCCAGTATTTGAGCCATGACCGGCTGCCCCCAGGTGCGCATCGCGGGGAGCTGGACTTGGGAAGGAGCCCGCGTGGGACACGCGCGTCTTAGCCGAGCCCCTGGAAGGCTCAGCAGAGGGGGTTTTGAGACGGACGTGCATGGGGGAAGGGGGAGCCCATGGGAGGACGGCAGAGATGGGAGAGACGCAGCCCCAAGCCCTGGGGCACAGGGGCCCCCAGAGCCTGAACGAGGCCAGGATGTCTCCATCCCCCGGTGTGTGGGGGGCTGGTCCCGTGGAAGCCCTGACTTTGGCACCAAATCAGAAGCCTCTGTAGGCTCCTGTCCTCACCCCGGAGTCTGGTCTTGGTTTCCCAGGAGAGGTGTGGAGCAGGCAGTGGAATTGTATGCCGAGAGCGGCGGTTAAGAATCTGCCTGGGGAGAGGGAGTGGGAAAGGGGAGGGTTGTGGGTGGGAGGGACGGTATGGGGGAGGGAAGCCATTGTAACCCATGAGTCGTACTTTGGAAATTTATATTCATTAAATAAAAGATAAAAAAAAAAAAAAAAAAGAATCTGCCTGGGGGGCCGGCGCGGCGGCTCACTAGGCTAATCATCCGCCTTGCGGCGCCAGCACACCGGGTTCTAGTCCCGGTCAGAACACCGGATTCTGTCCCGGTTGCTCCTCTTCCAGGTCAGCTCTCTGCTGTGGCCAGGGAGTGCAGTGGAGGATGGCCCAAGTGCTTGGGCCCTGCACCCCATGGGAGACCAGGAGAAGCACCTGGCTCCTGCCATCGGATCTTTGCGATGGCTCTGACCGGCGGGCGTTGGTCCTGCTTTCTCTGCCCCGGCCTCTGCAGGGCCAGCTCCAATCTGCCTTCGCGTTCCCACACCCACACTCGCCCAGCCCTTCCCCTCACACAGACCTCGCGGGCGCTGGCTGTGCCTGCATGCGTGGCCTGTCACGGCTCTGCCCCGAGCCGTCCAGGGGAGCCCGAGCCCCGTGGCTCAGCAGGAGCTGTGCTGTGCCAGCAGATGCGCCGGCTTTTATGACACCGTTGGGTGCAGTTGCTTTTCCTCCAAACACAAGATTTGCTAAAAAACAACAGGAAGCCTGCCAGGCTGACAAGCGTAAGAACAAACATGGCCGAGGGGCCCCGCGGCAGGGCTCGGCGTCACGGGGCGGTGCTGGTGGAAGTCGGTGCACCTGGCCTGGCTTTCTGTGGGCTGCACCCTGGCTGCCCGCCGAGCCCTGGGCTCCGGCTACTGCTCTCGGGAGAGCAGCACGGCCAGCGCGGGGGTGGGCCAGGGACCGTCTGCTGCTGGGTCAGCTCGGCCCTGGCCCAGCTGCCCGGGAAGGCCTCCCTGGGTGGCCAGCCTCCGCAGCCGCTCTGCTGTGGTCCAGGGCGGTGACGGTGAGAGGGAGCTGCCTGCCTGTCCTGGGGCTGAGGTTTGGTGACCCGGGAGTCCTCGCCCGTGGGGTGTGGGTGCGACATCTCTGGAGTGTGCTCACCAGGAGCCCAGAGCGCACCTGCCTCAAGGTCAAACAAGGTCAGACAAGGTGCAGCCCCCGGAGTGGGGGGGACAGGGAGGGGCAGCGTGCAAGGAGACCCTTGAATTGCCGGCTCAGCTGGGCGCGAGCGTCTCCCGCAGACACACCTGCCTCCTCCTATTTGCTCCTGGTCGCATCCAAGAGAGAGCCAGTGCCCTGGGCTGCTAGGAGTGGCCTGTGGCACATCTGGTCAGCGGCCAGCTAGCGCGGTAGGGCGGGCGGGGACGGCAGAGTCTGCTGCCTTAGTGTCGGGCATTAGGGGCACCAGGCCGCAGTGGGGTGAGAACCCCGCTGGTTTGAAGACGGAAGGCAGCGGCTGGCAGGGGCCGAGCTGGCTCCCAGGGTAGACGGAGCCCTGGCTTAGGTGAGTGGTTCGCTTTCATCAGGACCAGGAAAGCCGCAGGCCGGAACGCTGGGGACTTGACGCAGATCACTCACCCCCCTTCTCTCCTGTCCCGCTGCGGGAGAGCCGGACCCGGTGACGGGGAGTTGTGTGTGAGTTTGTCCTTGCTCGGTGTGCCTGGGTCATCACCGGGCTCACCCCTGTGTTGCACTGAGCCACAGACCCTCCCGCCCAGGTGGGAAGTGGGCGGCACCCAGGGTGGAGGGAGGGGGTGGGGGCACGAGGGCCAGGCAGCTGGGAGTCCCTGGTCCCTTCCCCCAGGGCAGGGCCTGGGGAGCCCTGAGCACGGAGCTCAGCCCTGGAATAGCACCTGGATTGGCTGTGCTTGCTGTGTGGTCCTGGGCGGGTCACTCACCCTCTCTGAGCCTGCTCCCCTCCGGATTTCTGTGAGCTGTTAGTTAATGCAGACAGGAGCCCTCCTGGGCCTGGGAGCATGACAAGAGCTCCCCCCCACCCCGCAGGGCTCTAGGCAGGGGGGAGGGGCCTGGGGGGAGAGGGTGGCAGGAGGTGTCTGTGCCTCTGTCCCCTGGAACCTGGAAGAGCCCGGAATGGCCGCACCGTCTCCCCCACCCCCACTGGCAGAGCCAGGCCAAAGGGGACGCGTTTTCCCCACGGCCACGTGAGTTTATCCGTAGTCAGAGACCGTGCACAAGAGCCACAGGGTCGCAGGAAAGCCCCTGTGAATGCCTTCACTCACCAGCAAACACGCGTGGGAACCTGCACCCCGCCAGGCACCGCCCGGAGCCCACGCGTGGCACATGGCCGTGGCTGGACCACGTGACTCCCGCCTGCTCTGTGGGGCTCCGCCCCCTTGCCTGTGTGTCCGGAGCTGGTCCCGGGGGCCAGCGAGGGCAGCTGGAGATCGGACGCTGAGAGACTAGGGCTGGGCTTGTCCAGGTGCTGTGGGTCTGGGGGAGGTGCAGCCCCCGAAGCTTCCGGACGTCCAGGCTTCCAGGTCGCTCTCGGACAGCGAGGCCCCGAGCCTTTCCTGCTGCTGCCAAGTCTCCAGGGGGCTGGTCAAGTGGCCTCCCAGCGGCAGACGGGGCCACGGCCTCCTGAGCAGGGCCCTGGCTCGGGGCTGCAGCGAGCACGGGCCCCGCCCTGGGGGGGCCCTGTGAGTGGATCAGAGCCACGGTGATGGCCGAGCTGGCCCCGGGGCCTCCCTGTCTCCAGAGGGTCCCAAACCCACCAGCCTGCTGCCCCCGGGAATGGCAGCGGCCCGGTGCTCCACAGGGCGTCCGTGCTCAAGCGTCCTGTGTGGGTGGCCGGCCCCTCTGGGCAGCGCGGGGACCGGACCCCTGCCTGGCATTCTTGCGGGGTCAATGCTGATGAAACACGAGTGCCGTGGGAAGACACCTCCCCCCAGGACCCCTGCCCGTTCTAGCCCCTTCCAGACACCACGGAAGCCTCCTCCTAGGAGGGGACGGCAGACACTGGCTGGAACCTGCTCTGCCCCTTTGTGGCTCCACCGTACAGATGGGGAAGAGGCTCAGGGAAGGAAAACCATTGGTCCAGGCACTGTGGGTCCCTGGTGACAGATGTCCCGTGCAGACCCCGTCCATCTGGCCCTGGAGCCCCCCAGCCACACACAGCCACACGCACCTCAGGGCAGGGACATGCCGGTCCCTCCCAGCATCCGAGGCGCCCAAGGCTCTCTCCAGCTCGCAGCTCCTCTTCCTCCAGCCCTGCGGGTGGTCCACACGACCCCTCCCCAGGACATGCGCTGCCCACCCCCAGGAAGCCGTCTCTGCCTCCCTGGTGCTGCGTGAGGCCAACTCGAGCCGACACGGGTTTCCAACCACCACTGGCATCTTGCTGGGCCCTGGGCTTGAGACAGCGGGAGGGGCCGAGGTGTGGGCTGGGGCCAGGCTCCCAGCGCCGGCTCACAGGGGGTCACTTCCCAGGCGTCACGGAGCAACTCGGTCATCAGCAAGCAGGTAAACACGTGCCAGGCACGGTCTCAATGGCAAGTGTCGGAACACCTGCTATTTAAGTATGAGTTACACCTGCTACTTGAATGGCAGGCGTTCAAGTACCTAGTGGTCAGTAAGTTCGAATCAAATGCCTGGCGTTTAATAAGAAGTTTCAATGGGAGGCAGAGCTGGCGTTTGAACAGCGACCATGCAAAGCCCTGGTCTTTGAGAAGACACCCTCAGAGCGACGCTGGCAGGAAGCCAGGTGGTGGAGGGGCCGCCCCGGACGTCAGCCCGGGTACCCCGAGTGTGGACCTGGGCCCCGGGAGGGGGCAGGACACCTGTGAAGCTGTGCCCAGAGCCCGGCCCACAGCTCAGACGCGGACGTCCTTCCTGAGCCAAAGACCCCTCCCAGAGGCTAAGAGAAAGGTCGGTGAAAATGGGGTTTTGTTGACAGACGCTCTGCTGTCGCCCAGGAGCTCCCGGACGCTGCCGCGGGGAGAGACAGCTGCTCAGTGTCCGGGGCCGGCACGGCTCCAGGTGGGGCCGGGTTCTCGTGGGCAAGACTCATCGCCCACCCAGCCCAGGAGAAGGATGCCGGGCGGCCGCCTGTCTAATCCTACAGCTTTAGAACGCCACAGGTTTATACATACATGCACACGCACACACACACACATGCACACACAGGGCACACACACGCACACACACACACACGCACACACATGCACACTGCAAGACTTCTGCCCAGCCCCGGAACGTCCCCCACAGGAGCGGCCGATGTGAAGTCCATCTGCGTCCTCCTAGGGAGAGGCCAAGGGCACGGTGTGTGGGGGCTGAGGCCCGGGGGCCCCTCCTCCTCCAGCGCCCCCAGACCGGGAGAGCCAGCTGCACCCCCAAGACAAGACCCAGCCCTCGGGGCGCCCCTGCCCCCAGGGGCCAGGACACAGCTCTGAGCTCAAAGACAGGAAACCCAGGGGCTGACCAGGGCTGCGGGCTTTCTGTTGGGGGGGCGGTGTGAGTGCCTGCCTGTGGCTGGACACCAGGACACCAGGACATGCCAGGCGGGAGGAGGAGTGGCTCAGGCACAGGTCGGGCTCCAGGACCCCAGGAGCGGCTCAGCTCCTCCCTGTCCCAGGGCCTGTGTCCCCAGGGACCCTGGGGGACCCCAGCCACAGCGCACATTTCTCTACACACTGCCGGGTTGGGGTGGGGTGACTTTGTGACACGGATGTGGGCTGAGCAAGGTCTCAGTGGTGGTGTCACGTGGACTCCCCTCAGCCACACCTCAGGCTGGTCTGGGTGGCTCCTGCTGTCCTGGGCAGTGCCTTGGAGATGGGCGGAGGAAGTTGTAGACAGCGCCCAGGCAGCAGGGTCCTAAGAACCAACGAAAGGTCCAGCCCACCGGCCAGGGGCCCCCGGCTCTGTATCAAGTTGGATCAGAGGCCCCAGCACCCCAGTGACTTGCAGGCCAGCGAGGGACCCAGAGGAGCCACCGGCCTCCGGGCTTCGGGCAGCGGCTCGGCCGGCTGCCCTGCAGAGCGGGGGTCTCTCGCGCTCTGTGCGTGTCCAGCACCGACACCCAGGACCGTGCCGTGGGGAGAAGGGCAGGCGCTGCTCTGCCTGCTCGGGGCCGTGAACTCCCGGGACGCCGGCCGCTTCGTGCCCAGAAGTTCTTGACCACCTGGGGACTTCCTACAGATGTCAGCAAGGGCAATGCATGAGCTCCTTGGGGGGAGGGGGGGCCGAGGCCCAGGGAAGCTGCTGCCTCAGCAAGGTGGGGTGGAGACCAGCCGCTGAGACCCCGTGGTCGTCCCCGGCTGGCTACGGCGCTGTGGCTTCAGCCAGCACAGGAGTATCCATCCCACAGGTGTCTCTAGGGCCACCCGTGACCAGGCCATGGAGGGGCTGGGATGGAGCCGTGAGCAGCAGAGTGCAGGCAGCCAGCGCTCCCCAGAGTGGGGTTTGCAGGGGCGCGGGGTGGGGGGGTGATGTGGGTGTGTCTCTGGAATCTATTTATCTGCAAATCACGAGAGCTGTGGGTGGACTCCCAGGCACTGGCTTATTGGCTTCTTCTGTCTCGATTTGATTTGATTCCTTTTTTTGTAAAGATTTTATTTCTTTATAAGAGAAATAAGAGAGAGAGAGAGAGAGAGAGAGTCACAGAGAGAGAAATCGTCCATCTGTTGGTTCATTCCCCAAATGGCAGAAACAGCCAGAGTTGGGCCAGACCAAAGCCAGGAGCCACGAGCTTCTTCCAGGTCTCCCACATGAGACGCAGGGGCCCAAGGACTTGGGCCATCTTCCACTGCTTTCCCAGGCTACAAGCAGGGGGCTGGATTGGAAGAGGAGCAGCTGGGACTTGAACCTACGCCCATATGGGATGCTGGCGCCACAGGCAGAGGCTTAGCCCACTATGCCACAGCCCTTGGATTTGACTCTGAAAGACCACATTGCCCCCCAGTGAGACAACGTCCCCGGGGTCCTCGGGGTCCATGCCCTGTACCTGGGCGTCCCCCGCCCTGCCCCCTGGAGGCTGAAATCCATCCAATGTCCGTGCCCACGCGTGGGCCCTGGGACTTGGACGGATCTGCAGGCCCCTGTCTCCCCGAAGGCACCAGACTGTGTCCATCCAGGAGTTGGGAACCAGCAGCAGGCTCCCCTACTCCCTGCCCCGGCCTGCTGTGCAGAGGGCCCTGGCACAGGGGCCTGAGGGGTGGGGCGGGCAGCTGGCACACTCGGACCAGGGGCTCAGGCACACAGCAGGCGGTGCCTGGCTCGGCAGGACGCAGGTGGCCTGGCCAGATCGTCCTAGCAGGGCCGCTTTCCAGGCCAGCAACACCCGAACCTGTCCAGGCAGCGTCCCCTTCTGGCTCAGGGCCACATCCACGCCCAGGTCCCAGGTCTGACCAGGATGCTCTTCCGGGCGCAGCGGAGGTGCCAGGGTCGGGGGGACAGAGCGACCCCGAGGCTGAGCTGGCGTCAGGAAGCTTGGAAGAAAGGGAGTCAGAACTCCGCAGTCACCCCGCCCCCACTCTGCCCATCCCAGGGGGAACCGGGTGAGACCCGCCTGCTGGGGTGGGCGTGGCTGCCCCGGGGAAGGACACGCCCCCTATCAGAGTCTCTGGCTTAGAATCCGGCTTCCTGCTGATGCACCCCCGGGAGGCAGCAGTGCAGGCTCAAGAACTCAGGTCCCAAAGCCGGTGCTGTGGCATAGCCAGTAAAGCCACAGTGCCGGCATCCCCTATGGGCGCTGGTTCAAGACCCAACTGCTCCACTTCCGATCCAGCTCTCTACTATGGCCTGGGAAAGTAACATAAGATGGCCCAGGTCCTTAGGCCCTTGCACCTGCATGGGAGACCTGGAGGAAGCTCTTGGCTCCTGGCTTCAGATCAGCACAGCTCTGGCCGCTGTGGCCAACTGGGGAGTGAACCAGCAAATGGAAGACCTTTCTCTCTCTTTCTCTCTCTCTGCCTCTCCTTCTCTTTCTGTGTAACTCTGCCTTTCAAATAAATAAACAAATCTTAAAGAACAAAACAGACCTTGGGTCCCTGCCACCCACGTGAGAGGCCCGGGTAGAGTCCCAGGCCCCCAGCTGCGGCCCGGCCCAGCCCAGGATGTTGGGGCCAGCAGATGGGCTCTCTCCTCTCTGCCTCCCTCGCTCTGTCCACCTGCATTATAAATAATAGAAAACAAAAAGTCTGCCTTGGAGGACGCCATCCTGGTGGGCGCGGCCAGTCCCTCCCAGGCCAGGGTGGGACAGAGGGGGCGGTGCCAAACACACCTGCCCGTGTGCCCCAGGCTGGGGAGACGAGGACTCTCACCTGGAGTGGATGCCCACGCCGGCAGGGAGGAGGAGCGTGGCTCCCAGTGAAGATGGCCGTGGACGGGCCCCACACCCCACGCCCCCGCAGCGTGGCTCGGATGGACACAAAGCGACCCGGTGCACTCAGGTCCCCGGTGTGAGAACAGGGGCGACCCTTGCACAAGACCGCCCCTCCCACCCCAGCCGAGGCCCAGGTCACCCCCGTGAGTCCTGTGCCCTGGAGGGGATGACGGCGGGGCCCTCTCCCTGGAACTCTGTCTCCCTCACTGGCTCCGCTCTGGGTCCTGCTGCTGCAGCGTCTTTCCTGTCGGGCTCCACGCGGCCATGGCGCAGGCAGACAGGTGATGGACGAGCGACAGTGACGGGCGCCCATTCCGGGGCCGCTGCGCCTGCACCCAGGGCAGGTCCATCACCCCCGGCTGTCCTCTTTCACACAGGCACAAGTGCATCTCCTCGCTCAGGGTCTCCCACGCTTTGGGGCACAGGCCTCCGTCTGCTCCCGTGCCTAAGGTCTCCGCTGGCCACCGCCTCCTCCTCCTCCTCCTGCACAGCATGGACGCCTTCCCCGCCCCTCAGAGACTCCCCCTCCCCCCACCCCCGGCCTTGGACACGCCCCAGCCCAGCCCAGCCCAGCCCGGGTCCGCCTTCCCAGCGTCGTCCTGCCGGCCCGGCCACCCTGCACCGCCTCCCCTGCCCCGTGAGCCACACTTTCCCTTCCCTTCATGCTCGGCGTCACAGCGGGCACCTCCTTCCTTCGTACAAGCAGGTCCTCCTCGCGCACAAGGCCCGTGTGGCCGGCACCTCCGTGAGCGATGCACGGTGGACGCCTAGGGCTCTGTTGGTCAGCTGAGCCGATATCATCACTGACTAAAGACAGTGCAAGGGCAAGCGGAGCGGACGGAAGCCTTCTCCTGATGGCAGAGGGGGGCGGGGGTGGGCAGGGCTGGGGCTGGGGCCGCTGGTGGCTGACACCTGCCCCAGAGCCGCCAGGGCAGCAAGCCCTCTGCTTCCCCGTCTGCACGGCCAGCTTCTGATTATAAACACCGGGGAGGGGGCTATGTTGTGGAGTAGGAGCCCCCACCTGTGATTCTGGCATCCCATAAGGGCGCCGGTTCAAGTCCCGGCTGCTCCACTTCCCACCCAGCTCTCTGCTAATGGCCTGGGAAAGCGGTGGAAGATGACCCAAGTGCGTGGCCCCCTGCACCCATGTGGGAGACGGGGAAGGAGCTCCTGGCTCAGTCCTGGCCAGTGCAGCACTTGGGGGTGAACCAGAGGATGGGGGATCCCTCTGTATCCCTCTCTCTCTGTAACTCTTTCAGAAACATATATAAATCTTAAAAAAAAAACTTGATGTGGTATTTCTGAAATAATGGGAAAAGTCAGCCTCTACCCCCACCCCCTACCCCCAAACACACACAGAAAATGATCTGTCAATCTTATGTCGTTCGGTAGCTCACAAACCACCTCTCCTTGGCCTGGCGTCTCGGTCCTGTCCCTTCGCCAGCCCTGATCCGGCCAGGGCCTTTCCTTGGAAACCTCGCAGACGAACCCCAGACTGCGGCAGAAGGAGGCGGTGCCTCTGCCCTCGAAGGCAAGCACCTCTGGGCTGCTGGGGGGACCCGGGTACCACACTCGGCTGAGACCCAGAGGCAGTACCGAAGGCTGCCACCAGGGGCAGAAGACCAGGCGCCTGGTGCTAGCAGGGATTTGCAGCTCAGGGTGAATCTGTGGACACACCCCCATTCCAGTCCTGGTCCCCAACCAGCTGTCAGAGCCTGACTGCCCCGTCCCCACCCCGACTCTGCTTCTGCCCTCCAGGCCGACTCCAGGCACCCACAAGGGAAGGGAGCCATGTCTTCCTGCAAGGACTCCCATAAAAATCCCAGAGAACCGAAGCAAATGGACGGGCTCCCTCAAAACCGATAAATCCCACTTAAAATTCATCCCGTCATCTGATCGTCTTGACGCTTCCCAAGGCTGTGGTGGGAGGCTGGGGAGGGGCCAGAGGAGACATTTGTTCCCGCCCAGATTGGAGAATTGGTGGAAGCCAAATATTTGTGTTCTGTGTTCCCTGTTTGTTTTTCTTGTTTTCCTTCAAAATGAGAGGTCAGAGCCCCCTAAGAGAACAGATTGTTGACTTCCATGTCTGAAAACTCCCAAAATGTCTCCCATGAAGGCCCCCGTTCCGCTGCCTTTGTCTGCCTGGGCGGATGAAGCTGTCTGTGTTCCAGACACAGAATTTCAAATTAGATTATTTGAATGGAATCAGCAGCTGTTGACGCAGAAGCAACGAAGGGCCGGTGTCATCAAATCCCGGAGCAGGAAGAGACCGCGGGGAACATCTGGCCCCAGCTGCTGCACAAGCAGTGGGTGCCAGGCTGCACCCAATGGGACGCCCGGCTTCCGTTCTCGCGCGACGGCCCCTGGGGACAGGCTGCCACATCGTGCCCGGCCCCCGTGGCTGGCACCGTTTGTTCGAGCTGATCTCCTGCTAGCGGGAAGTCGTCGCGCTCTGGGTCTGCTGCCGGGGCCGGGGGTGAGCAGTCAGGGAGACGGGTCCCTGCTCATCTCCTCGGCCTCAGTCCTGAGTCACGGCTCGGTGTCGGGACAGAGAGCCTGGGTGAGTCCAGGGGGCCACGGGCACGGCTCAGGGGAGCTCGGCCTGAGCGCTCACGGGCAGCCCGGCGACGGTGGACCCCGTGTGTCCGTGGGCTTGGGCCACAGTGCCCGGCCTGTGGTCAAACCTTATTCTGGATGTTCTGAGAGGGCTCCTTGGAGGAGGAGGCATTGCAGCCGGTCACTGAGCTCGCTGGGTCCCACACTCTGCCCTTCCCCCAGCTCTCCGCTTTCCTCATTAGCCGCTGGCCTTGCCGACCCCCACACGGGCTTGGGCCAGTTCCTCAAACTAACGCTTTGGCCCTGTTCCTCTGAACACTGACCGATGCAAACTCCACGGAGCGGCCCCCGAAGAGCACGGGATGGGATGGTTCAAAGAAAAGTAAAAATCAAGTATCCGATGGGGCCCCGCAGACCACCCTTGGCCTGAAAGGGGCCCGGATCTTGGGTTTCGGCCTCAGTATGCTCATTTCCCCAGCATCCAAACACTATCCCGCCCGCCCCGCTGCCCCCCACCTCCTTCCCTCAAGGCCCCCCCCCCCATGCAGCCGTCTAGAGAGGGCCCCACTGCCCACCGGCTGGCGCCCCGCTGGCTTCCCGCGAGTCTGTCTGCACGAGGCAGGTGGAAGAGCCTTCTTGTCTTCAGTGACAGTCTGATCACCTCGGGCCAGCACAGGCCACTGGAGGCTGGCGTCAGGCTGGAAAGATGCTCCTGATGCCCTGGGGACCCTTCACACGCTCCTGATGCCCTGGGGACCCCGCACCCACTCCTGATGCCCTGGGGACCCCGCACCCGCTCCTGCCGCCCTGGGGACCCCGCACCCACTCCTGATGCCCTGGGGACCCCGCACACGCTCCTGCCGCCATCTTGGAACCTCTCCCTCATTTGCTTCGTCTCTGGCAGCCGTGTTATCTCCACAAGCATTAAATCAGGGTCTTCTGCCGGAATTCCAATTTCTATTTTTGTTCTTAAAATTGGAAACTCAAGGGGCCGGCGCTGTGGTGTGGCAGGTGTGGCAGCCTCCGCCTGCGGCACCTGCACCCCATATGGGCACCAGTTCATGCCCCGGCTGCTCCACTTCCAATCCAGCTCCACACTCATGCAGCTGGGAAAGCAGCAGAAGAGAGACCAGGTACTCGGGTCCCTGCACCCATGTGGGAGACCTGGATGGAGCACCAGGATCCTGGCTTTGGCCCCGCCCAGTTCTGGCCTTTTGGGGAAGGAACCAGCAGATAGAAGAGTGATCTCTCTCTCTCTCTCTCTCTCTCTCTCTCTCTCTCGACTCTGCTTTTCCAACAAATAAATAAATCTTATTATAAAACACCCTGGACCCAGGGGGGGACATTGGGCTTGGCAGCTGAGATGCTGGTCAAGGTGTGTGTGTCCCACGTGGAGCATCTGTGTCCACTCCTGCCTCCAGCTTCCTGCCGACGCAGACCTGTGACCTGTGACCTGTGACCTGGCACCCACGGGGGAGCCTGGACGGACTTGGACTGAGTGCCTGGCTCTCAGCTTTATCCTTTGGAAAGGCATTTGGCTTGTGGTAAGAGAACCAGCAGATAGGAGCCTGTTCCCTCGCTCTCTCTCTCTCTCTCTCTCTCTCTCTCTCACCAGGGGCCCACACTAATGAAGTCTGGTGCAGCCTCCTTCTCATTACTGTGCAAGAATAAACCCAGACCAGGATCAGCGAAATGCTGGACTCGGTCGGTGTGGTGACACCAGAGGCTCCGCGCCCGCTGTACCTGCCGGGGTGGGCCGGGGTCACTGATGGTGGGAACCCAGCCCCTCCCCTGAACCCACGTCTGGCTGCAGACCCTCCCCTGAACCCACGTCTGGCTGCAGACCCAGGGTCTCCTGCAGGAAGCACTGGCTGTGCACCCTCCGGAGTGGAGCTAGGCAGAAGCTCACAGATGGAGATCAAGGGTTCTTCTCCCTTCTCCTCGTCCTCTCCAGAAAGCTAAAAGCAAAGCACGTGTCCACAGGGCACACGGAGCTGCTCCGACCTTGGACCGCTGGACGTGGGCCAGCTCATGGTCATCCTGGGGCCGCGCTAGCATGGAGGATTGTGGGCACGAGGGAGTTGTCCACCCGGGGCAGCAGAGGGAACCTGAGTCAGCCCAGTCTCCCCATGCACTTCTAATTGGAGAAGACACATCAGCAAGGGACAGCGCTGCCTCAGTGTCTCGTTGGTGTGCGGAGTGACAGCCCCAGCTCCGGCAAGGAGCGAGTGGAACAGCGCGACCATTCACCTCTCGTGTTTCTCAAGCCAGAGACGAAGAACGACGGCGTCGGCCTCAGCGCTGGTCCTTGCCAGTCCGGGGCAGTGGTCAGGGGTCCGGGGTGCAGGGCAGCCCCCGGGTTTCTCCAAGGACTACCAAGCCCAGTGGGAGCAGGCAAACCGGAATGTGGCTCACAAGCAGTGCCACCAAGGGCTCGGGTCCCTGGGGGGCAGAAGGTTGAAAAACGCCACCAAGTAGGGAGGCGGTGCTGCCGAAGCATCGGCCAGCAGCAGAGGGGTGGGGAGAGGCCTGAGGGGAGTTGTGGGGAGCAGCGTCTGTCCGTACCCTTCCCTGAGCCTGCTGTTCGTTTATTTACTTATTTGAAAGGCAGAGTTACAGAAAGAGAGAGAGAGAGAGAGAGAGAGGTCTTTCATTCGCTGGTTCACTCCCCCAATGGCTGCAATGGCCGGAGCAGAGCTGACCTGAAGCCAGGAGCCAGGAGCAGAGGCCCAAGCACCTGGGCCATCCTCCACTGCCCTCCCGGGCCACAGCAGAGAGCTGGCCTGGAAGAGGAGCAACCGGGACAGAATCCGGCGCCCCGACAGGGACTAGAACCCGGTGTGCCGGCGCCACAGGCGGAGGATTAGCCTAGTGAGCCACAGCGCCGGCCTCTCAAAAAGACTTAAAATCTTTAAAATCTCAATTCTGGTTCTCTGGTTACCTTTGGGAAGTGGAAGGCACCGGTGGGGTGAGCCTCAGACCCTGGGCTGGCCAGGCAGACGTGTGCAGTGTGGACGGTGCATCCTGTCCACCCAGCTCTCCACATAGGGTCAGCACACGCTTCCATGTGACATTTACACAGGAAGCCTTCATACAGTGACACGTATGTGGAGCACACGCACCCCTCCCCCTCCGCCGTCACACCCGTGTCCATGCGTGCGGGGCAGCCAGAGCGAGACCTCTAAGCCCGCCATGAAACGCCCCGTGCTGGGGTCCCTGTTGCTTCCTGCCGCTCTTCCTCCCGCCTGCTACCCTCCTGCTCTCCGGCTCCCCTGCCACGCGAAGACGTCACTCATTCTCACCGCGGGGCACTTGCAATGGCTGTCCTCCCGCCCTGCTGGCCCTCAGTCCCCTGGGGGACCTCCCCGTGGGAGGCGGCCATGCCTCCCTCTCAGCTCTCGGCCGCCCCCCTCACCGCCCTCCTCTGCTCCCCTCTCTGGACTCACTCTGCAGGCAGCAGGCCTGGTCCGCCTTATTACCACATTATCCTCACGCTCCGAACCGCGGTTTGCAAATATCCGGACGTAATAATTATGTGTGAAATGAATCGCTTGGAAGCTCTCTCTCGGAGCCCCTAATTTTCATTAGCATATTGATGATTCTGAGAAGTCCTACTGTACAAAAGGAAACCCACTTAGCTTTCACGGCGGGTTCCCCAGCCTGCGCTGCACACAGACGCCGTCTCTGCACCCCGCCTGCCGGCACCCGCTCTGGGTAAGGCCGCCTGCCAGGGTTTGTGGTTGTCGGGGTGAGATCTACCCCCGGGGCGGGCGGGGCTGAGCCATGGCCATGACACCCCGGGGCCAGCCGTCCTCATAATCAGGAGCCAGTGAGATGTCCCCGTGGAAGGGGCTCCCCAGGCACCTGTCGCTGCCCCGGGAGCCAACAGGTAGCAGGTGTCAAGGCTGGCTGCGGTTTGCTCCACCTCCCTCCAAAGCCGTGATCCTGATGGCTGCGCTGGGTAAACCCGGTGGGGAAGCCCAAGCCGACTGCTGCCCACCAGTCCCGGGAGCTGAGGGCTGTGGCCCCCTGGAGGAGGGCTCCCTGCTGCACCCTGCGGGATGCCCCCAGCCCCCGCCCGAGCCTGGCCCGCTCCCAAGGATGTGTTCACAGCAACAAAATTGCATTTGATGAAACTCTGGACCAGACGGGGAACAGCCGACCGTAAGGACCTCCCAGTCAGCAGGAGAGGGTCACTTATTCAGCCAGTCGGCTGGCCCTGGCAGTCTGCTTAGTGCTGGTAATTCGGAGCCCTTCCAGAACCTTCTCTCTTACTTGGCTTCTGCTCCCTCCCGGTGTTTGCCGGATCAGGAAAACGGCTCTGAAAAGCGCCGACCTTGCTCGGGTCCTGTGGGAGAAACCCCGGTGGACTCATGGAGCCGCTGAGGGTGACGGGCGTGCCCGGCCCGCCCTTCCTCTTTCAGGCCTGCCCCCCCCCCCCCCCAGGGAGCAACAGCCGTGACTCTGGCCGCCGTCCTGCGGTGCCCTGGCGTCTGAGATGCTGGACAGGAAGCAGAAGTGTCAACACACGGCAAGAGCGCCACGGTGGAAACCACAGCGGCCCCGTGCAGACGCTGCCACAGCCGAGGCTGCCAGCAGGGTGGCGGGACCTCGATGTCCCTGATGCTGGGGGTCAGCTGTCTGTCTTGCAGGGCGGGGGTTGGCACCTGTTGCAGCTTCCCCGGGCTCCCCTCTGCAGTTGAGGACAACCAGGAGTAGCTCCAGACGCTGCCTGCTGCCTCCAGGGGGCGCATCGCTTCCCTGGAGACCCCCAGGCACAGACCTCGCCTGCGCATTGCACCACCAAAACCAAGCGTTTCCCCTCAGCTGCTTCTTTTGCTTAAAAAAATTCATTTTTCAATTAGCAAATAACTGAGCAGTGAGCACCAGGCGAGTCTACACCTGTGCAGGCTCAGAGAAGACCAGGGAAGACGGGCTGGCGATTGACACATCAATCATGGACAAAGTTAGCCCTGTGCTCCTGGGAGACGGGCTGCCCCCAGAGGGAGGCCCCTCCCTTGCCCTCTCATTTGCATTGTGGGTGTGGCCGGCCTGCCCCTCCTCCCCGGGGATCCACAGTGTCCAGGGTCACCCGTGGGCCTTGCAGCTTTCCGGGCTGAGCAGCTGGGCGGAGCTCACACCCACCTCGGCCCTGCGGGTGCAGGGAGAGAAATGGGGGCAGCTCTGCGGGGTTCTGACATTGAAGATGGCACAGGCCGAGGGGCCCGGTTGCTCAGGCCCGCACCTGCCTGGCCTCTCCCCCTGTGGTTCATTAGCAAGGTGGATGTCCTAGTTTTTAACCAATTTGCTTGTATACTGGAGAAGGGAATGGAAGGCGTGGGGGGGCGTTGTTTCCCAGAAAGCCTTGCTGCAGAGGGGAAAGGACAGTTTAGTTGCATGTGCTAAAAAAAAAAATAGAAGAAAGAAAAACCCAAAGTCCAACACACTGGGAAATGTCTGCAAATGCCACCTCCAGATGGACTGGGGGCCACCCGGTAGGAGTGAGGCTCCTGGCTCTCTGCACCCCCGCTTTCGGTCAGGGCCTGGCCAGGCCAGGACAGGGGCAGGGTGTGTCAGTCACCAAGGAGCAGTGAGTGGCCAGGGGACGCTTGCTGTGGAGTGTCCCCTGCAGCAGGCGGGCGGTCAGCCCAGCGCTGCCGTTGTCGGTTCAGGACGCCCGGAGTCCCTGGGCTCAGTCCTGGCCCCAGCTTCCCGCTAGGGCAGACGCTGGGAGGCAGTGGCCATGGCTCAGGAAACGCTGGTTCCTGCTGGGGTCGGGGGGGACCTGGGTTGGGTCCCCAGTTCCTAGCTTCAACCCCCCAGCCCTTGGTGAACCAGCAGACGAGAGAGCTCGCTCTCTCCCTCCTCCTCTCTCTCTCTCTCTCTCTCAACCTCTCAACCTCTCAAATAAATAAATGCACACTTTTTAAAAAGTTCCCCTGGCCCAAGCCCAGTCTCCGCGATGGCTCCATGGAGACTCACCCTCTCCTCCCCCAGCCCAAGGGCAATGCAGGGACGGGACCGAGACTGGTCATTCCTGCTGGGGGCCGGGGATGGTGAGGTGAGGATTCAGGCTGCTCCTGCCACACCCTGGCGACCCCGACGGTGCCTGCGGCCTCTCCCCCAACTCCCCTCCCCTCTGCTCCTGCACCTAGAGCCCCTGGGAGCTTCTATAGGAAACGCTGTGTGCACCAGGATCCCCCTCGGCGGTGTGGGGCACGGTGACAGCGCTGGTCGTCGCCCGAGACGCCCCCCACCCCTCAGGTGCTCGGATTTCTCCAACGACATCAACCTGTTCATTGCCGTTTCCCCAAACTGCAACGGAGGAAGCAGCTCATGGAGCCGCGCTCCGCGCTCAGCCGGAGGGAGGACCCCAGGCTGGCTGAGCCCTCGTGGGGGGGGGGGGTTAGAGGGCTGGGGGCCTGCGCTGGGGGAGCTTTCAGCCGTGCCGGGGATGCCATCTTGCTGGGGCTGGTGGACGTGGCGACAGGTCCTGGAGCCAAGGTTAAGGAGCGCACCGTTGTGTGGTGAAGGAGCCGCCTGTGTCCCGAGGACCGGGTGCTGGCCATGGGAGCCGGCTCTGCTCAGCGAGTAGATTTCAGAGGCGACTCCCAGCTGAGGAGCCCGTGGTCTGTTCACTGGCAGCCTTATTTCCCAGGCAAGAATTTCGTGGGACAAGGAGGAAGGGGATGGCACCGACGCCTTCGTGGCAGTCCTGATTCTCAACCCCTGGAGCCGCCAGCGCCTCTTCCTGTAGCAGCCCCTGTTCACCCCACTTCTCCTCTGCTGCTGGAGAGAGCACGCCCAGAGAAGTTAAGTGACTTCCCCAGTCACACAGCCAGGCAGAAGCAGAGTCGGGATTTGAACCTGGGCCGTCCGGCTCCGCAGGCTGCGCTGTGACTGTCATGTGTCAGTGTCGTTGGCAGAAACAAGGGCAGACCACACCCAGGAGAAACGGAAGCGGGCGAATCTGTAGAGGAAGTCCGTGCGGCTGTCCGCACAGGCCAGCGTTTAACTGGGAATGAGGGGGCTGCCCCCGCACCTTGGGGGAGGGGACCGCTGCTTGCTGGGCCGAGTGCCACAGGCCGGAAGCAGCAGTGACCCCCACACACTTTGCTAAGGAACCGGAGCCGAGCGCCCGGGGACTGAACGTGTGCGGAGCCCTTGGATGCGTGCATGACGCTTGGTTTCCAAACCACGATGGACAACCCCGGACGCAGCGCCCTGGGCTGGGACACAGCTGCTCTCGGCCGAGCCCGGGGCCGCTCAGTGCCCGGGGGGGCCTCTTCTCCCCGGGGCTCTGCCCTCGGGGGCTGCAGGTTCACACACAAGGGCAGGTGCCCCCAGGAGAGTGTGGGCCGTGTTCCGATCCCCTGGGCCCGCCTGCTGAATGGAGAAGGTGGCGTGTTGAGTGGTCCAGGGCGGGCCTGGGGTGTGCTGGTATCTGCTGTGTCTGCAGGAAAGGGGACGAGGGGCAAGGAAGGGGCCAGAGCTGGAC
Organism: Oryctolagus cuniculus; assembly: GCF_964237555.1. NCBI lineage: Eukaryota > Metazoa > Chordata > Mammalia > Lagomorpha > Leporidae > Oryctolagus > Oryctolagus cuniculus. The sequence continues at coordinate 162,355,882 of NC_091438.1, forward strand.
TTGACCTCAGAGGCGCAGGGAGCCACGCAAGGCTCCTGAGCAAGCGAGAGCCCGGCAAGGCAGAAAAGCATCGGAGAAGCGGGGCGGGAAGTGAGTCTTCAAGCTGCTATGGATCTGACTGACGTCTTATGGGTTTGATTGACATGAGTTGCAAGAGTGTCTCATCGCAAGGCAGCAGCAGGGACCCCAGGGGAGCCGCCGGGGACCCCAGGGGGGCGCCCATCTGCCAGGCCGCCCTGTCCGTGTGGGCGGAGCTCAGCTGCGCCCCCGCCCCCGGGAGGAGGAATCGCTGAGCAGGGTCTTTGTCACCCAAGCGGCCTGGTGCAGCTGTGGGCGCCTGCCTCCCCCGTGTGTGAGATCGATTCTGCTCTATATTCAACCCGTCCACACGTGAGAGGAGCAATCTGTCTTCGTTTACGGCTGCCGGAGTGGAGAGGAGGCAGCCGTGTTAAATAACCCAGCGAGGAGGCAGCGAAGGTCGTTATCCCCTGGCCGGGCCGGGCGGCCAGCGGCAGCGAGGACAGAGCGCGGCGCCCGCCCCAGAGCAGCCGAGTGCGCAGCCCGGCAGGCAGGGCCGTCGCGTCCCCCCACCAGAAGTCGTGTGCGGCACCCTGACCTGTTGGGTTAAAGTGGAATCGTAGGGGTGGGGTCCAACCCCACGTGGCTGGGGTCCTCTTGAGGAGCGGGACCCCCACGTGAGGACACAGGGAGCTGAGGGCGTCTGCAAGCCAGGGCGGGTGGCCTCAGACTCCTGTGGGGATGTCCGCACTGCTTGGCTGGTGGCCCCGTGTTCCGGCAGCCCAAGCAACCCACAGTCACGGCTTCCACGGGAGTGCCCGTTCCCCGCCCACACAGCCAAGGGCGGCGGGCAGCCCCACGGTTGGCTGCAAGTGGTCTGCCCACAGCCGGGGCCGCCAAGCAGCTTCGTAGCTTCAGAAATTAGCGATTTAGGCCGGCGCCGCGGCTCAATAGGCTAATCCTCCGCCTAGCGGCGCCGGCACACCGGGTTCTAGTCCCGGTCGGGGCGCCGGATTCTGTCCCGGTTGCCCCTCTTCCAGGCCAGCCCTCTGCTGTGGCCAGGGAGTGCAGTGGAGGATGGCCCAGGTGCTTGGGCCCTGCACCCCATGGGAGACCAGGAAAAGCACCTGGCTCCTGGCTCCTGCCATCGGATCAGCGCGGTGCGCCGGCCGCAGGGCGCCGGCCGCGGCGGCCATTGGAGGGTGAACCAACGGCAAAGGAAGACCTTTCTCTCTGTCTCTCTCTCTCACTGTCCACTCTGCCTGTCAAAAAAAATAAAATAAAATAAAATAAAATAAAAATAAAAAAAATAAAAAAAAAAGAAATTAGCGATTTAGAAAGGGCCGAGTTGCCGGATGACCAAGCCTGGCTGGACGCTGGAGGATGTGAGAGCAGACCCTCCTCCCGCCCCACCAAGCACTGGGAGACAGCAAGGGCTCCTCCCAAGACGTCCGGTCACGGGGAGAATGAGGGCACACGGGCCCCACCCAGCAAGGGGGACCCTGGAGGAGGCCCGGGTCCTCCCGCCCGCTTGTCTTGTCTGATGAGCCGGCTGCTCAGACGCACTTGAGCGACAGCCGAGGCACCGGCGGAAAATCCAGTCGCTGTTTTAGGTAACGGACTCTGCGGGCCAGATCTGCACACTGCTCCCTCCCCCCTGCCCTTCCTGGGCCTGGATACGCCATGGCTCGGGGCGGGTGCTGTGGCACAGTGGGCAAAGCCACAGCCTGCAACACGGTCATCCCACATGGGCGCTGGTTCAAGTCCCAGCTGCTCCTTCTGCTGATAGCCTGGGGAAGCAGTGTAAGCTGGGGTCCCTGCACCTATGAGGGAGACCTGGAAGAGGCTCCTGGCTCCTGGCTTTGGGCTGACCCAGCCCTGGGCGTTGCAGGAGTGAACCAGCGGATAGAAGACCCCTTTCTCTGTCTCCCCCTCTCACTCCGTAACTCTTTTAAATAAATGAATGAATCTTTAAAAAAAAAAAAAAAAAAGAAATCCCGTGGCTTCCTGCAGCCCCACTCATCCATCGGTGCTGGGGGTTGCAGTCCAGTGCTGTCGCCCTCGGAGGCTGTGGGCGGCAGGCCAGGTGGTCGCTATGGGAGTAGGGAAAGCGGAGGAAGTCAGATCAGAAGCTGCTCTCTTTGCCCAGGCAGGGAAGGGGTTAACTGGCTCCTGCTGCGTGGGAAGGGGTCCTAAGTCGCCCTTGAGGCTTGGGCTTCAGGAGCTGATAACAGAGAGCAACTGCCCATAACCCCAATTACCCAAGAATAACAAGGCTCAGCAGATACCGTCAAGGTGCGGCGTTCGCACCTGCTCAGCACTTTCCCCTTAAGAGCCGGCTATTTATACCCATCACCACCGTGGCAGCCTTGATGGGAGCCAAGTGCACGCCGCGTTCCCTTCAGGCGGGGCCTCGTGGAGCCGCGTTCCTTTTGTGAACGTGGGCGTTAAATCTCCAGAGAAGAAAAGTTCACTCTGTGCTCACTGGAGGAGACAGGGAGGCAGGCGGGACCCCCGGACACGACGTGGGTGATGCCCCCACTGCTCTCGGGCGCACCTCGGGGATCCTGAGCCGTGGCCTCGCTGGTGTGGGGTGTGCGGGGTTCGCAGCCACACGGGGGTCCCCCTTCCCGTTCCTCAGGGAGGCTGCATCTCAGGGGTGTGTTTGCCGTGAGCCTGGGCACCCTGGAGCTGAGTGCCTGGCACTCCATTGCTGGCGCTACCACAGACCTGGGGAGGGGACCCTAGGCTTGCCATGGGACTGGCACTGTTCGGACGTGTCTCGTGCGTCCTAATGGACAGCCAGGCCGTGGACGGCCCCAGTGCCTCCAGGGCCGGCTCTTCCCATCGCTCGGCTGGCTGGGAGGGAAGAGCCACCCCCGTCTGTGGCACGGGGTTCGAGGAGAAGGCCATGGACGTTGGCCGGGAGCCTCAGCGGTCGGCGCTCAGCAGGACGCCGGGCATCCACTCCCCACACAGCTTTTCCAGAAGCACTTGGAGGATGACCATTTCCTCCGCGCGGAGGAGGCTGGGCAATGCTCTGCCACTCCCCGCACCGAGAGGGCCTGGGCAGGGCCTGCGGCCGTGGCCGGAGGGGTGGAGGACACTCGGAAGGCAGGGACCGGCCGCTTCCTCCCCTCTCAGATGGTCGCACTGTGAGCACGGGGCAGGCCTTGGGGCAAGGCTGTGGGGAGAGAGAAACGTCCCGTGAGCTCCCGGTCCCCACGGCCATCCCAGCGCAGGTGCCCAAGAGTGAGCCCGGACCTGCACTGCGGCACAGCGGCTGAAGCCGCCACCTGAAACACCGGCGTCTCATATGGACACAGGATCGAGTCCCGGCTGCTCCACTTCCCATCCAGCTCCCTGCTAAGGCATCTGAGAGAGCAGCAGAGGACGGCCGAGCACCCGGGCCCCTGCCACCCACATGGGAGACCGGGATGAAGCTCCTGGCTTCAGCTTGGCCCAGGGGAAAAAACCAGCAGACGGAAGATGGATCTCTCTCTCTCTCTCTGTGTTTCTCTCTGTCTCTCTCTTTCTCTCTGTCTCTCTCTGTCTTTCTCTGTCTCTCTCTGTCTTTCTCTGTCTCTCTCTCTGTCTCTCTCTTTCTGTCTCTGTCTCTATCTCTCTCTGTCTCTGTCTCTCTGTCTCTGTCTCTGTCTCTGTCTCTCTGTCTCTCTCTCTGCCTCTCTCTGTCTCTCTCTTTCTCTCTGTCTCTCTCTGTGTCTGTCTCTCTGTCTCTCTCTCTCTCTCTGTCTCTCTGTCTCTGTCTCTCTGTCTCTCTCTGTCTCTTTCTCTCTCTCTCTCTCTCTCTCTCTCTCTCTGTAACTCTGCCTTTCAAATAAAATAAATGAATCTTTTAAAAACTTACTGCTCAGTGTACAGAAAGGGTTTCCACCTCCGCTACCCAGTGCCGTCACCACGTCCGTAGCCCACTGGTCTCCTTGGCTTCTGCATCCTCGCCCTGCACACGGCCCTGCCCCCTCCGCAGGAGTGGCCCTGGGGCCCCCTTGGTCTCCAGAGCCGCCGGAGTGCGGTCACTGCGGGACCCCGGGTGAGGGCGTGCGTCAGGTCTGCTCCCAGCAGCGCCCCTACCCCGGAGCCTCACGCAGGCACCGGCAGCACAGCGGCCGCGAGTGTCTTGGTGGCTTCACGACAGGGATGAAGACGCTCGGAAAACCCCCGGAACTGCTCTTGCCCGGTGCTTCCCTGGGGGGCAAGATCCGGCCCCCGCTCCAGCTGTGTCAGCACGAGGGTCACCCTCACGGGGAGGGCAAAGCCGCGAGGGCCGGGTGGGCGTCCTGGGGCCCACCCCTCCCTGCTTCTGACCTGGCGTTGACGGACAACGTGGGCCTTGGTTGGCGATCCGGGCGTCCCAGGACGCGCGTGGTGGGGCTCCCTTCGTGGCTGCCGTGGCTCTGCAGAACGGGCCGGCTCACACCTCCCACATTGTCAGGAGTCACAGGCCGCAGGGCACTGGCAAGGTCACAGCGCAGGAAACAGCAGGACGTGAGAGAGGCAAGGAGGGGCCGCCCTCACCACGGTCAGCATGGAATGGATCCCCCGGGGCGCTAGGTAGGGGGCAGGGTCCATGGGGCAAATGCTCCTTAGCCGGGGTTGCCTCCACCTGGCCCGACGGTGACGATGACCATGACCACAGGAGCAGTGTCTGCTGACAGCACTCGGCTGCACCAAGCTCACTCTACAAGAACCCCCCCTGCCTAGCGGGGGAGGCACCAGGCCCAACCAGGAGGTGAGCACCGCCTCAAAGCCACCAGCCGGTTCGGGGTTCCAGCACCAGCCCATCCCCGAGCACGGCATGATCCCCTTTCCTGCGCGGGAGCCCTGAACCCCCCCCCCCGGGACTCGCTCCGCCACAGGAGTCACGGGGACCTCGGTGAGGACGCGGCTAGGGAAAGCCACTTCTTCAAAGCTTCGCTTGGGGTGGACGGAACGTGTCTGCACGGCGCTCAGGGTTGTCACGCACCCCGGACACCCCTCATACCCACGAGGAGCCCCTCCTGGGCCCAGGTGGCCCTCTGGGGTCGGCGCTCTGGCACAATGGGTTAAATCTCTGCCTGCAGTGCCGGCATCCCACAAGGGCGCCAGTTCGAGTCCCAGCTGCCCCACTTCTGATCCAGCTCCTGGCTAATGACCTGGAAAAGCAGCAGAGGGTGGTCCAAGTGCCTGGGCCCCTGCCCCCATGTGGGAGACCTGGAGGAAGCTCCTGGCTCCTGGCTCCGGCATGTCCCAGCCCTGGCTATTGTGGTGTGGCCATTTGGGGAGTGAACCAGAGTATGGAAGATACCTCTCTCTCTCTCTCTCTCTCTCTCTCTCTCTTTCTCTCTGTAACTCTACCTTCCAAATAAATAAATAAATCTTAAACAGAAGAAGGAGAAAGAAACACTGGCCCTCTGGGCTGAGATGCACCCATCTAGAGCGAGACCCTCCCGTGTGGAAAAGAATCTGCACCCATGGGTGGACACACAGTCACCCGGTGTCACCGTGGAGTACAGCTTCCACAGCGCGTCCCCAAGTACACCGTGATACATCAGTAACATATTGTTAAATACACCTGCATGATTGCAGAAAAATGAGCTCTATCCACACGTAAAATTGTTTTATTATTATGTGCATAGATTAGAAGAGTAAGTAGCCAAATAAGCACACACAGCAACAATAACTCACCGTGATTTTCCATATAATTTTGCCCATGATCTGGTGGTGAAACTCAGGTTCATCATCCCAGACAGCCCCGACGCACTTTACTACATGGGACAGCAGCCAGACAGGGCCGGCGTCCACGCTCGCAACCGTCCGGACCACCGGCTCCTGGCCCTGGGCCCTCGCACAGAGCCGCGCCCTCCAGCCGCTGCTGGCCGAGTGAGGGCTGGGCAGGCCGGGGTGCCCCGTGACAAGGGCCAGGTCCCTCCTCGTCCAGGCCTGGGGATTTTTTATGTCTTTCTCAGCTTTTCCTCCAGTTTGGCAAAGTCAGGGGGAGGGGGGCCGGAAGCCGTCTTGCTCTGGGGCCATCGCTAGGGAAGAGCCATGGGATTTGGTGGGGGGAGACCCTAACTCACGCCCTCCCCAGCGTGCACACCCACACCCACACCCACACCCACACACACACACACACTCCGCTCCGCCCTGTGCATTATCTCACAGACAAGACAAGTGCCAGCATTGCTGTTGGGTGGCCGACGGCCATGCTGGACACAAAGCCAGCACTCCAGCCAGGCGACGTGCAGCCTCCCCACCCCCACCCCGCGCCCCTGCTGCCCTACAGCGCCTCAGGCGTTGCGGAAGCAGCTGAGACTCCGTGTCCCGGTGGACGCCCAGGCTCAGTCCTGCCTCAGCTCCTGGTTCCAGCTCTGGGCTCGGGCACCAGGAGGCCGCGGCTCTCAGCAGCTGGACCCCTGCCCCCGGCGTGGGAGACCGGGGTGGGTTCCCAGCTCCTGGTTTTGGCCTTGTGCAGACACGGCCGTTGGGGGAGTGACCCGGCGGAGGGGCGTTCTCTCTCCGTCTCTGCATCTCAAATAAACAAGTAACTGGTGCTTTTTAGAAGGAGGGAGGGGCATCTGGCCCAGGAGTTCAGCTGTCCGTGTCCCAGGTGGGAGGGCCTGCTGTGATCCCAGCCCTGGCTCCTGAGTCCAGCTTCCTGCTGGTCCTGACCCTGAGAGGCGGCGCCGATCGCCCAAATCGTTGGGTCCCTGCCACCCACGGGGGAGACCTGGGCTGGCCTCCTGACTCCCACCTGCAGCCAGGCCCGGACCTGGCACTGGAGCCCTCTGGGACAGGAACCTGCGTGTGGGAGATTCCGTCTCTCTCTCTCTTCTTTGCTAAATGATAGCTATAGGATAGATGATTGACAGATGACAGAAGATTGACACATAGACACAGATGGGAGCTAGAGCATGGAGAGATGATATCTAGTTAGATGATTAGGTGATAAATCATTCATAGATGTTGGATAGATGATTGATAGATACATGATTGATAGATAGATGATTGATAAATGATTGATAGATGATTGATAGATAGATGATTGATAGATATTTTTTAAATTCCCATCACTTGTTTGGGGTCTCAGCAGGACCCTGAGCTCTGAGCCTGAAAGCCGGCTTCCTGCTGAGCCCACAGCCGGTGCAGGGCGTGGGCCATCCCAAACTGCCCGGGGAGTGTTTTTGGATCAAATGAAAGCAGGATACAGAATCCTGAAAGAGTCTTTGATTATCCCAATTTCCTATACCTTCGATGGGAGAAAATCCTGACCTTGCGAGCCCTCTGCTCAGCTCCACGAGCCCTGACAGGCATAGGCGAGGCTGGGGACGCGTCGTGGCCACAAAGGGGACACCCTTGGGATGGGTGGAAGTCGCCTCTGAGCTCAGTACAGGATGGAGGACAAGTGATGTGACGGATGCTGGAAAACAAAGATGGCTACGCACGCAGGTGAGGAACGCGCAGAGAGAGTGAAGAACTGGGAGCTAATTGAAGGGCCGCCATGTGGCGCAGAGGGCTAAGCTCTGCCTGCGGCGCCGGCATCTCGTATGGACGCTGGTTAGAGTCCTGGCTGTTCCTCTTCCAGTCCGGCTCTCTGCTGTGGCCTGGGAAGGCAGTGGAGGATGGCCCAGGTGCTTGGGCCCTGCACCCCATGGGAGACCGGGAAGAAGCTCCTGGCCCCTGGCTTCGGATGGGTTCAACTCTGACCATTGTGGCCACTGGGGAGTGAACCAGTGGACGGAAGACTCTCTCTCTCTCTCTCTCTCTCTCTCTCTCTCTCTCTCTCTCTCCCCCTTCTCTGTCCATAACTCTGCCTCTCAAATAAAATAAATGAATCTTTTTAAAAAATTGAAACCTGGGGTCTCGGCCGCTGATTTCAGCTGGGAAGATGAATGCTGCCTTCTCCCCTCACCACGCGCCCAGGGAAGCCGCCCCTGCAGGAGTGAATTTTCTGCTGCAAATGAGAAATCGGGGAGCCGCTGTTTAATTCTCCGCCATTCTCTGCGAGGCCACTCGGTTCCCATCCGGGTTCGCGGTGGGTCTGCAGCTGCATACAAGGTGAAATAACCACCTGGGTACGGCGGGGGCCTGCCGGGGGCCTGCCGGGGGCGCAGCCAGCCCCACCGGTTCCCGGAAGCCTCGGTTCTGGATGCAAATCCCAGGCTGCACCCCAGATGCCAACGCCCGCTTGTTCCACCGGCTCATGTCCAGGCCACGGGCTCGGCACTGTGCGTCGGCTTAGGGTAAAGTCCGACACTCGTTTCTAACTCAGCGGCGGAGGAGTCTGGATCCTTAATTGAGAGGATTTGCTCCCGAGGCCACAGTTCTGACCCCAGCGTCCCCCCAGGCCACGCAGCTGCCATGAGAGGCTGTGCCAGCTCGCTCAGGCCACGAGGGTGCCCACTGGGAGCCGCTCAGTAGTAGCCATCGCCGAATCATGGCTGGGGCTGATAATTAGATCCACTTAACGATACAGAGTCAATTAACTTCCAGTTTATGGCCAAGAAATCATCTCGCCACATGGGCCGTCTGCTTAGAAGGGACTGACGCTTCTGGGACTCAGGGACGGGAAAATGTTCCCCTGCTGGGCGCTGTGGCCCCTGCTGGTCACTTGTGGGCCCTGCTGGACTCCTGTGGGTCCCCGCTGGACACTTGTGGGCCTCACTAGACACCTGTGGCCCCTGGTAGATGCCTGCAAGTCCCTGCTGGACACCTGTGGGCCCTGCTGGACATCTGGGGCCCTGCTGGGCGCTGTGGCCCCTGCTGGACACCTGGGGCCCTGCTGGACACTTGTGGGCCTCACTAGACACCTGTGGCCCCTGGTAGATGCCTGCAAGTCCCTGCTGGTCACCTGTGGCCCCTGCTGGACTCCTGTGTGTCCCTGCTGGACATCTATGGCCTCTGGTGGACCCTGTGGGCCCTCACTGGACACACGTGGGCTCTTCCTGGGAGCCCTCACGCAGTTCTTCCACATCCGCAGACCTGCCTGGGCTGCCTCCCGACCCCAGCCCTCAGCGATGCACCTCGTTCCGGGAGGTGCTTCAAGGCAGGACCTTCCCTGCGTCCATCTTGCAGGAGCGGAGCCCTCGGGTGCGCCCAGGTGGGGCTCCGCCTGCCAGGGAAGACAAGGGAGCCTGTTGTTCTCCCTTTTTTGGATTTATTTATTTGAAATGCAGAGCTACAGAGAGAGAGGAAGAGACTGAGGGAGACAGAGAGAGAGAGATCTCCCATCCACTGGTTCATTCCCAAGTGGCCACAATGCCCAGGGCTGGGCCAGCCCAAGCGAGGAGCAGAAGCCCATCTGGGTCTCCCACATGGGCGGCAAGGACCCAGCACTAGGGCCACCTCCTGCCACCCCCGGGCTGTGTGAGCAGGAGCCGGTTGCAGTGGAGGCTCTGGTCTCCATCACTCCCACTGGGGTTCTGGTGCTCCAAGCAGCAGTTCCACCACGCACCCACCTCCCCTCTCTGGCTGACAAATTGGCTGGATATGAAGATGGGGGATGCAGAGGCTGCCCAGGTCCCTGCTCGCCCCGCTGGGCCCGTGGCTGCAGCACATCTGTCCAGTGCCTGAGGCGCACCGGACCGCGTTCCGTCTGGGAAGCACGAGCAACACGCAGGTGGAGACATGGACAGAACGGCCGGATCAGACGGATCTGGGGGTCACCTGCACGGCACTGGTGCGGGAACGCCGGCATGCGGAGAGCCGAGGACCAGGCCCGCAAACCCTGAGGCCACGGCAGGACAGACGCCTTCTGAGGAGTGGCTGGGCCACCAGACAGGGAGAGAGAATGAGCATAGGTCTGTGTGTACACGTGTATGAGTGTGTGTGCGCGTGTGTGTGCGTGTGTAGGTTTGTGAGTGTGAGTGTGCATGTGTAGGTTTGTGAGTGTGTGCGTGCATGTGTGTGCACATGTATGGGTGTGTGTATGTGCGTGTGTAGGTTTGTGTGTAGGTGTGTGAGTGTGTGTGTGAGTAGGTGTGTGTGCTTGTGGATGTGTCTGTAGGTGTGTGGGGGTGTGTGCAGGGGTATGTGTGTATATGTGTGCATGTGTAGGTTTGTGTGTGTAGGTGTGCACACATGAGTGTGTACATGGGTGTGCATGTGTGTATCCGTGTGTATGTTCGTAGAGGTGTGTGCACGTGTGTGCAGGGGTGTATATGCACATGTGTGCATGTATAGGCTTGTGTGTGTGCATGTGTATGTATGTGCACATATGTACATGTGTGTGCATGTGTGTGTAGGGGTGTGGTGTGTATATGTGCACACATAGGTTTGTGTGTGTAGGTGTGTGTACATGGGTGTGCATGTGTGTACACATGTGCCTGTATATGTAGGGGTGTGTGCATGTATGGGGGTGTGGGTGCAGGGGTATGTGTGCATATGTGTACATACGTAGGTTTATGTGTGTAGGTGTATACACACATGTACGTGTGTGTGCATGTGTGTACAGGGGTGTGGTGTGTATATGTGCACACATAGGTTTGTGTGTGTAGGTATGTGTACATGGGCGTGTGCATGGGTGTGTGCATGTGTATGCAGGGGTGTGGTGTGTATATGTGCATACATAGGTTTGTGTGCATAGGTGTGTGTACATGGGTGTGTACATGGGTGTGCATGTGTGTACGCATGTGCCTGTATATGTAGGGGTGTGTGCATGTGGGTGCAGGGGTATGTGTGCATATGTGTGCATACATAGGTTTGTGTGTGTAGGTGTGTACACACGTGTGTGTGTGTGTGTGTGGCTCTCGTCAGTCCCCTCTGCCACGCTGTCCTCTGAGACGCCTGCTTCGGCTCCATCCTGGGGCGGGGGCGCAGTGGTCCCTCAGCCACTGCTCATCGTTGACCAATCGGAGGAAAGGGAGGGTGGGGCTGCTGGGGGAGGGGCACGTGCGGCTCACGAAGCCTCGCCGGGGCCCGGCTCTCGGCCGGCAGCAGGACAGCCGGAGCGCAGGCGTGGACTCGGCTTCAGGGAGAGGGAGCTCACCCAGGTCTTCCTGCCCGCGTTCCCAGAGCGCCGGCCGCGGTTCTGAGCTGCGCGCGGGGGAAGGAGGAGGAAGAGCCCAGCCCGGCCCATGCAGAGCAGCCCACGTGGTCTGCTCACGCTCAGACGACGGCTCCTAAGAACGCAAATCTCCACGGCAAATCTTAACTTTTCCTTTTAAAGATTTATTTATTTACTTGAAAGCCAGAGTGAGAGAGACAGAGAGACAGAGAGACAGAGAGACAGAGAGAGAGAGAGAGAAAGAGGTCTTCCATCTGCTGGTAACTTTGATTTTAACCTCGCTTGCTCCTCACACCTTTCTGCGAAGACGACCCCACACCAAGGTGAGGCCCAGGAGGGCACTGGGCTCCTTCCGGGGCAGACCAGGGAGCAGGGGAGAAACACCGGTGGCACGAGAGGGGCCCAGGTCCCTAACGGGCCAGCGTCGCCCAGAGCTGCTGGCACCGACACCTGGAGAGGGGACTGCAGCGTCCAGTGGCCGGTGTCCTGCCGTCCCGTGGGGTCCGAGGCCACCACCCTCAGCGCAGCGGCTCCGTCTAGAAACCTGCTTGGATTTTTCTGAGCTCTAAACAATAATTGAATCCCCAGATAGTTAACCAAATCTGACCACACACAGTGAAATTATTTCTTGGTCATAAACCGAAAAGTTAATTGGCTTCATTTCTTTAAATAGATTCAATTATTTCAGCTGCAATGAATCTTGCAGAGGTGCTCGCGCGTCGGGGATGCCCACCGGCGAGCAGGGGTGTGCACGCCGCCCGAGGCCTGTGCCGACGGCCACCGCGGGGCTTGCAGATGGGGAAGGGATGTGTTTGCGCTTATGAAATATGAAAACTGCCCTCGGTGGCTTGATTAGATCGGCTGCAAACAGCTTATTAAAAATTAACGCTGCCAAGAAATGATGCGTGTGTCTGGGACGGAGAGCGGTCGGGGGCTTCCGAGCCTGCCGTGCCCCCAGCCCTTCCGTGGGAGCCCCTGTGCCCCTCAACGGGCTCCAAATAACCTCCTGTTAGTCCCCGAGGCCCCCAGAGGACGGCGTCCAGCCCTCTGCCCGCCCTGTCCTTCCTCCCGCACGGCTTTGTCCCTGACTCTGATCGGGAATCAGCCCGAGTGTCGGTCGTTCCTGCGGCTCTGACCCAACCTCCAGCCCCCTTTCCAGAGCTGTGTGCAAGTGCTCGGGCCTGTTATGCCCTCGTCCACGTCCTCTTGTAGGCGTGAACCACACACGCAGAGCGGCAGAGGCCAGTCCTTGCCCTGAGCCCAGAAGTCACAGAATTCACAGAAGCTGCAGCTTTGGGTGGGTGAATTAGGAGCCGGGAGCTCGCTTTGTCTGGTGTTTTTTTTGGGGGGGGCGGACAGGCAGAGTGGACAGTGAGAGAGAGAGAGACAGAGAGAAAGGTCTTCCTTTGCTGTTGGTTCACCCTCTAATGGCTGCCGTTGCTGGCGTACTGCGCTGATCCGATGGCAGGAGCCAGGTGCTTCTCCTGGTCTCCCATGGGGTGCAGGGCCCAAGCACTTGGGCCATCCTCCACTGCACTCCCTGGCCACAGCAGAGAGCTGGCATGGAAGAGGGGCAACCGGGACAGAATCCGGCGCCCTGACCAGGACTAGAACCCGATGTGTCGGCGCCACAGGCAGAGGATTGGCCTATTGAGCTGCGGCACTGGCCAACTATCTTTGTCTTAAAACAAAACAAGGCACGAGATGAGACCAAACAGCTGATGGCCGTGTGTGTGTGCGTGTGTGTGCGTGTGTGCGTGTGTGTGTGTGTGAACCACCTGCAGGGGTGCAGGCAGGACAGGGAGGGGATGATGAAGTCGACCTTTTCCTCTCTGACAGAGGAACTCCTGGTCAGCGGGGAGCTGTCCACAGGGGCCAGTGCTGAAGGCACCAGCTCCACCTGGAAACACCAGTCGTGCTGAGCCGGTTCTTCCTCCAGGGCCCAGGCGGACGCAGTGAGGAGCCGCAGTCTGAGAGAAAGGACGTGGGGGTCACTGCAGCATTTTACCGTGAACCCCGGATCGTTTACACACGTGTCCAAGCATTTCAAGGCGTTAGTGCCTAGACAGCAGGAGAGGCAAGACGCTGCATTTGCCCGCTTGTTAAAAAAGATTTGTTCATGTATTTGGAAGCTAGAGTTAGAGAGAGGGAGACACAGAGAAAGAGCTCTGACACGCACTGGAAGACGGAACTCCACAAATGGCCACAGTGGCCAGGGCAGGGCCAGGCCCCAGCCAGGAGACTCTTCTGGGTCTCCCACGTAAGTAGCACGAGCCCAGTCACTCGAACCGTCTTCCACTGCTTTTCCCAGGCCACCAGGAGGAAGCTGGACCAGAAGTGTTGGAAGTGGAGCAGATGGGACAAGAACTGGTGCCCACTGGGATGCCGGCGTCGCAGGTGGCAGCTTTACCCACTGTGCCACAGTGCCAGCCCCATGAACTTGCCAGTTTTTAAAAAGATGTATTTATTAACTTGAAAGTCAGAATTACAGAGAGAGAGAGAGGGAGATAGAAAGAGACCTGCCATCCCTTGTTTCATTCCCCAAATGGCCATAACGGCCCAGGGCTGGGCCAGGCCAAAGCCAGGAGCCAGGAGCTTCTTCTGGGTCTCCCGCGTGGGTGCAGGGGCCCAGGGACTTGGGCCACTTTCTGCTGCTTTCCCAGGAGCATTAGCAGGGAGGTGATTAGGCGTGGAACAGCTGGGACTCAAATCGGCGCCCATATGGGATGCCAGCACTGCAGACGGCGGCTTAACCCACTGTGCCGCAGCACTGGTCCCACCCATGCATTTGCCAGTTTTTAAATGAACTGGGGTACCCTCTGGCACTTCATTTCCCAGTCCGCCTGACTCCAGTCCGCAGAGCTGTGTGCCGAGCTCTGACCCCCTCCAGCCTCACCCGGGCCTGCAGAGTCCCTCTCCCCAGTCGGGGGGCCGCTGTCCCTTCCCCACTTGCGAGCAGGTCTACCACTCCTGGACTCTTCGAGAAGAATCGTTGGAAGTTAAAAGCGCAGTCGCTTGTGTAAATATGGAATTAATTAAATCTATCTGTGCTTAAGTCTTTTCAGAATTAACTTATGAAATGTTTGCCAGTTAAATTATTAACATGTAACTCTGAAGATAATGAGTGGGTTTAAGGCTATTGAATCCCCAGCAGGATGGCAGGAACTACTCCAGTGGCTTCCTCCCGCGCTCTCCCCGCACGGGAGGAGCCGGAGCTTGAAGCGGGTGGAGGGCGCCCGTCCCACACTGGGAGGATTCTCACCTGAAGTGAGGTTCGTCTGATCAGGGAATCCTTGAGGGGCGGGAGTGGTGCCGCAGGTAACACTGGGGGCCAGGGGTGGCATTGCCACTCAGTGGGTTACGCCACCACCTGCAACGCTGGCCTCATATGAGTCCCGGCTGCTCCACTTCCGATCCAGCTCCCTGCTGATGGCCTGGGAAAGCAGTGGAAGATGGCCCAAGTACCTGGGGCCCTCCCTGCACCTGCATGGGAGACCCAAATGAAGCTCCTGGCTCCCGGCTTTGGCCTGGCCCAGCTCTGGCCTTTGCGGTCATTTGGAGAGTGAAGCAGTGGATGGAAGACCTGTGTGTGTCAGTGTGTGTGTGTCCCTCTCTCTGTGTAACTCTGACTTCCAAATAAATAAAAACGAATTTAAAAAAAAAAAAAACCAAACACACTGCCTTGGGGCTCCTGGAGTCTGTCTCACAACCCGGCTCCTCTGCCTCCCACGCAGCTTCTTGCCAACGCGCGCCCTGGGAGGCAGTGGATCGCGGCTCCCATGCCTGGGTCCCTGCCACCCGCATGGGAGACCCAGACGGAGTTCCAGGGTCCTGACCTCAGCCTGGCGCAGCCCTGGCTGCAGGCGTCTGAGAAGTGAACCAGAGGACGGAGGCTCTCTCTCTCTCTCTCTCTCTCTCTCTCTCTCTCTCTGATTTTTCTCTTTCTTCCTCTCAAATGCAGTGAAGATAAATAGTTTGTAAATGGAGCCATTGGCTCCCTGCTGGGTGGGCATCTGTGGGCCCAGGTCCAGGTGACAGGGAAGTCGCCCGTGAGGGCTGAAGGAGCACCCTCCCCGTGCGCCAAGCAGCTGAGCTGGGTCCTCCCACATCTCAAGACCCCACTGCCCGGTTCCCTTCCTGTGGGGGAGGGGCTCAGCCAGCACCAACCCCCACTTTCCATGGGACCAGGAAGCAGCCTGCTGGGAGAGGAGCCATCTTCCCCTGGAGTCCATGTTGGGCAGCACAAGAAAGCCCAGGGGGCGCCCGCTTGTGCAGTCACTGCCCGGCCGTGGTCACTCTCGTCCCCCAGACACTCACCACTTCCTGCAGGGAGCCCAGCCCCGGTGGCGCCTGCGCGCCGTGATCCGTCAGCGAGGCTGACTCCAGCGAGCGTGGCAGCCCCAGCCGTGCTGGGCCCCTCGTGGTGCTGTTTCTCCAGCCGGACGGTCAATAGCTGACCTTCACCTAGTGACAGAGCAGACAGAAAACCACTATGGGCAGCAGTGCCGGCCCGGGGAGCCGCAGATCCGAGCACAGCTGCCGCGGGCAGTGGGGCGGGGGCCGCGAGAGGCGGCAGCACCGCAGACCCAGCGAGTGCTGAGGGCTGGCCTTGACCCTGCCCGTCCACCTAATGGCAGAGTGTGGCTCCCGCGGAGCTCCAGGCTTCGGAGGAAGCCAAGCCCTCCCCTCGCCCGCCTTTCCTGGCTGCAGAGAGGGAGCGCCTAGGGCTCCGAGGGACGGACTCTGCCCCTGCGCTGCCGCGGAGCCCTGGGGCCGTGCAGCTGGCTCCCCAGCTGTCCTGGAACGGAGGTGGCCTCATGGCCCTGATGGGCAGCGACTGGGAAAGCAAACACAGGCGTGCAGCGGGCCAGCGTCCCCAGCGTCCCCAGCGCCTGCACGGGTTTGGGGTTTTTCTTTTACCCAGAAAAGGAGGACAGCTTCAGGCCCCCCAGAGGCAGGCAGCCGGCGCCCCAACGCTGACGCCGAACGCCCGGGCTGGAGACGCGGCTAAGTTGCCCCAGGAAGGCCAGTGGCTCTTTGCACCCAGAAACACAGAAGCCGACGCCGGGTGGGCAGCCCATGGGGGGAAGGAGCTCGGTCAGTCGGGTGGGCCCGTCGCGCTGCACACCCGGGGTCTCCAGAGACTTGCAGAGGTGCCGGATGAGGACCCTGGACCTCGGGACGACAGACAGTCCAGAATGGAAGCTAAACGCAGCCCGCGGCGGGCGGGGAGACGGATGGCTTCAATATCACCACCCCCTCCCGGTTTTAATCACGGCGTCGCCTCCGCGATTTTACCTCCGTGAATTCTGCCCCCACCCTGCCCCCGCCCGCGTGTTCACACGCTTGTGCTGTAATTTTCAATTTAATTAGCCGCAGTTCTGAGAGACGGCCCAGGTCCTGGTGTCCCTTTGCAGCTAATACTGCTAATTGTTTATACAGCCCTCAGTAATATCTCATTAACTTTATAGGCTAGCGTTTCCACATCGTCTGCGGAATTAATTCGCTGCAAACCCAGAGATGCTGGAACGTTTCCTTCAGAAACAAAGCACAACCAAACCGAAAGGAAAACACGTCGACGCCGCCCGCCAAGTTGGAGCCGCCGGTCGCCATCACCTCCTGATGGGTCCCCCAAGAAAATCATGTCTGAAAATGATCTTTCCTTTCGTTACCTGCTTTGTTTTTTTTTTTTTAAACCAGCCCACCTCTGTGATGCAACATTCTTATAAGAGCCATTATCCATAAGGCATTCCGGGCGCGCGGGTACGAGACAGGATGTGTGTGCGAAAGGCGTGGAGGAGACACGGCCCGGCCCCTCCATCATCTTCGCAAGAGAACGAAGCTGTTACCCAGCTGGCTTTGACGGCTCCGGCCCCGCCTCCTGCTCTGGAGATGGGCAAGGGAGAACCCAGCCCCACAGCCCCACAGCCCCGCCCCTCGCCACGCTACACCCCTTCCACCTGCCTCCCCTGCCCCGCCCCCCGCTGGCTGCTCCCTGGCCCCTCTGGTTCCTAATGTCTAAGACAAAAAAGAAAGACACCTCGCCCCACCCCCACCCCTTCTCCACCCAGGACCACGTGGCTGCCGCCCTGCTTTGTGAGTGGAGGTGGCAAGGAATGACCTCGTTTTTGCTACAGGCACAGGAGGTTTCTGCTCATGGGGGGCCCTGTGGACGAAGCCCCCACGGGCTGTCCTCAGTGGCTGGGGTGGCTCAGCGGCTGTGACCCTGAGCGTCCCCGGTGAGCCCGGGCTCGGTCCTTCCGGATGTGTGGGTCTCCTCCCAGCCTGTCTGCTCCCCGGGGACCCGCCTCTCCACAGCTCCCCCAGCACTGGAAGCCAGAACTGGACATGGCCACTGGCCCACACAAAGCTGGGGAAACAGGACGATGCGGGTGGAAGTCCGGGCGGGGGGCGGGGTCTGGCTCCAGCCACCACGGACGTGAACCACAAGAGGTGCCTGAGAACACACGTGTGGTGAGGGCCCTGGTAGGTGCCAGCTGGACAGATGGTCGGCCTGACCCCTCCACGTGGGCGAGGGCCGCTGTCAGTGCCCAGCGGTATCCAGGGTGGTCTCAGAAGACCACAGTGCTGGAGCGAATCCTGCTCCTCCGCCCACGCCCACGGCTTCTTGCTCTGGGGGTCGGCGCCCTGGGCTTGCTCATTTGTCCTGCCTTCAGCGGCATGGGGCACACCTGTTCCCCGATGCACCCAGATGGCTTAGGTTTTGGGGGACTCGCGGGGTAGCCGCAGCCTCCCCGTTCCATGGGTGAAACCCAAAATGCCCAGGAGAACGTCTGGGTGTGCTGGAGGCCAGGCCAGGACGAGAGTGTCCCAGCACAGCCCTGGTGACCGCGGCCGTGGCTTGTCAGATGTACTCCGGTCCCTTCTCATTGTCCTTGGGGACAGCAAACATCGGGTCAGTTCCACCGACGTTGTCACCGTTGACAACGATCCAACAGACGCTGCTCCCGGGGGCGTCCTGATGAAACAGGCAAAAACGCAACTCAGAACGGCTCAGCTCAATGGGGGCTTACCGGTCCCCGCCAGGAGGGGCAGGTGGAGCCGGCCCCCACGTGCTCCTGGCCGGTGTCCAGGTTCTCTCTGACTCTCCATCCGTGTCTCTCCGTCTCTTTATCTCCCGTCTCTCGCTCCTGTAGGATGCATCCTCTATGGGGAGGGAGACAGGGGAGGCGGGAGCGGCTGCCCCGGGCTCAGCTGGACGGTCCCCCATCCAAACAAAGGGCCACCTGGCTTCCCTCTGGGACGGGCGGAATTGGACAGGGCGGCTCTGGCTTCTGAGTTAGCGCAGACGCCAGGGGATTCCCGGACGCAGGCGGGTGAGCCTGACAGGGCCCCACTGCCCCGGGGACCCGCCCCTTACAGAGGCTGCTCCTGGCCTCCTCCGGGAGAGGCCTCCCTCTCCTCCTCTCTAAACTCCAATCCCCGCAGTCCACTTTGCACACCTGGTGCACGCGCTCGGCCTCCCTGCCACAACGTCGTGGCACCGCCCTCAGCGCCACTCTCTGCCGAGTGCAGGCGTCCGATCCTAGCCGCTCCTTGTGGAGCCCACGGAAGGGGCTCCCTGCCTTGCTTGGGCAGACCCTGAGCCCCACGTTAACCACTGATGGGTGAGGGGCGGAGACTCGGCCCAGGAGCAGCCTCAGGTGGGCGGGCTCTACATGGCGGGGGCCACCCTGGGACATCAGGGCTCCCAGGAGAGTTGGCTACGGAAGCTGAGTGTGCTCCTTCCCCCACCACGCCCCTCCAGACTCATGGGGCTGCTGGGGCTCCGCCTGTGAACCCCAGCTACACGCTTCCTTAAGGAGAAGCTCGGATTTCACTCCGTTGCTTTAGTTCTTCAATCCCAGGCCAACGGCATAATTTTTTTTTTTAATTTTTATGTATTTATTTGAGAGAGAGAGAGAGAGAGACTCCTATGTGCTGTTTTACTCCCCACATACCCACAGCGGCTGGGACTTAGCCAGGTTAAATCCTGAGCCAGCAACTCCTTCTAGGTCTTCCACTCAGTAATTGGAACCCAATTGCCCGAGCCACGCCCACTGACAGCCACGCCCACTGACAGCCAGGCCCACCCAGGAGCCAGAGGCAGGAATTGAACCCAGGAACGTCCATGCCTGGCGCCCTCACCGCCAGGGTAGCTGTCCCAGCGCCGTTTATTTCCTGGCCTTGCGGTGGACTCCGTGCGGCACCACCGCGCCCGCTTCTCTTCAGCTTTGCCAACATTTACTTGGTTTTTCTGGAAGAATCGCCCGTTGTAGCCCAGCGATCGGTTTTTAGTTTCCCAACCGAAACTGCCCTGCTGATCACTGGGCGCGCCGGGACCCCGCAATGACTCATTAGTTCCTGCACAGACGCTGTCTTACCTACGCGCCCTGGACGTGCTGGAGCAGAGACTCCAACATTACACTTCCTAGGCCGGCGCCGCGGCTCACTAGGCTAATCCTCCACCTGCGGCGCCGGCACACCGGGTTCTAGTCCCGGTCGGGGCGCCGGATTCTATCCCGGTTGCCCCTCTTCCAGGCCAGCTCTCTGCTGTGGCCAGGGAGTGCAGTGGAGGATGGCCCAGGTGCTTGGGCCCTGCACCCCATGGGAGACCAGGAAAAGCACCTGGCTCCTGGCTTCGGATCAGCGCGGTGTGCTGGCCGCGGCGGCCATTGGAGGGTGAACCAACGGCAAAGGAAGACCTTTCTCTCTGTCTCTCTCTCTCACTGTCCATCTGCCTGTCAAAAAAAAAGATTATACTTTCTAATTCGCACCCATTAGAAAGCATCGTGTAGTAGTCAGGGCATGCGAGCCAGAGCCATGTTTGTGAACCAACAGCCAGGCCATCACGCCGCCCTCTGCCGCTCTCACGTCTGCTCGCCCTCCGAGGACCCGCGTGGTCACACTGCGCTGCCGGGGTCGACACTAATTCCCCCTTCTCAGAGGACCCTCCCTCCGCTCCCAGCAAAGTCTCTTTTCCCACGTAAAGCAGAGCACCCACCGGTGCCCGGGGTGAGGACGTGGCCGCCACGTGGGGCCCTGCGGGGACTGAGAGCCAGGCCTTCGGGGTCTGCCGGGCTGTGTCCTGGGCTGCGCCAGCGGGGCGCCCGCCAGCCGCAGAGCACGCTCGGGTTCTCTCTTCACCGGCTGGAACTGATCGCAGCCACCAGGGCTGTGCAGGGCGTCTCGCCGTGGGTGGGTTCACATTTCCCTGCAGGTGCATGACGAGGGGCCGGCGCTGTGGCACGGCAGGGAAAGCTGCCCCCCGCGACACCAGCATCCCATGTGGGCGTCGGTTCAAGTCCCAGCTGCTCCACTTCTGATCCAGCTTCCTGTTAATGGCCTGGGAAAAGCATGGCCCCGCACCCCGTGGGAGACCAGGATAAGTACCTGCTCAGTGTCATGAACTTTTTTTTTTTTAGATTTATGTATTTGTTTATTTGAAAAGCATAGTTGCAGAGAGACAGAGAGAGAGAGAGAGAGAGAGAGAGGTCTTCTATCCACTGGTTCACTCCCAAGATGGTCACAATGGCCAGAGCTGTGCTGATCTGAAGCCACCCATGAGGGAGACCCAGAGGAAGCTCCTGGCTCCTGGCTTCAGATCAGCACAGCTGATCCCCCTCCTCACCACGATCTACACGGACGCCTGGCTGCCCGTCCACCTTCCATAAGGTGCGCGGATCTGCTGGGCTCGCTGTGCCGGCTCTGGGGCAGGCGGACTCCTGCTGGCCTGCAGAGATCCCTGTCCTGCCCCCATGACGGCCACATGTGTGCTCTGGCGCCTCCCCTGCTCCCCTCCCCCTGCTGCCCTCCCCCTGCTGCCCTGCTCCCCTCCCCCTGCTCCCCTCCCCCTGCTCCCCTGCTCCCCTCCCCCACTCCCCTCCCCCTGCTCCCCTGCTCCCCTCCCCCTGCTGCCCTGCTACCCTCCCCCTGCCCCCTACCCCTTGTCCCCGCTGCCCCCTACCCCCAGATCCCCCGGCTCCCCCTCCCCCACTCTCCTGCCCCCCCACTCCCCTGCTCCTCTCCCCCTCCCCCCTGATCCCCCTGCTCCCCCTCCCCCGCTCCCCCTTCTTAGCTTCCTCAGATCAGTCTTGGCCTTTGCCCTTCCCCCACACAATCTAAATTGCAGAATGAGCCGCTCACTGAGGTTTTCATCGGGATTGAGTGACATCATAGACTAACGTGAGGGTAACTTTCATCACGTGACACAGCAATCATGCTCTATGTGCTGCTGTAAAGTGACTCTGGCAGTCTCCTCCCTGGTCTCCTACTAGATGCACTTCTGGATTCTTTAAACAATTATTTTTTAGGTTCCCTTTCAGACAGCGAGTGGAAGCTACTTCCTTCTGTTCTCAGCGCCGATACGGTGGTGCGTCCCCAGCCTCCCGGGAGAGGGTGCGGCTGTGCCAGGCCGGGGGGCAGCTGAATGGGGTGCTCTGTGGGCCCCAAATCACGCGGCGAGAGCCGCAACTGCCCCTCCACCCCCCAAGCCCTAAACAGGCTCAGGGCAGCTCCTGAACGGCCAGACCCCGGGGTAGGAAGGACCCCAGGGCGGGACCCTGTGCCCCGCGTTTCCCGTGGGGCTCCCTCTCTAGTCCTCACAGCGACCTCTGGGGCTGGGAGGCGCCCTTTGGCTGTGTGCCCAAACCTGGTGCCCGGGCGCCCCCGGATCGGGCCTCAGCACCCCTGACTCGCAGTGGACGTGGCCGGCAGCCTCACTTTGGACCCACACCCCACTCCACGTGCATAGAAGGCGACAGCTCTGCTTCCTGCTGCTGCACCGGGCTCTGACACCGGGATGGCCTTGCCCGGAGCCGCCGCCGCTGTCCCCGCCACCAGCCTGGAGCCTGCAGCCCCTCCCGTCTCTGCACGGGCCAGGAACCAGGAGTTTCTTCCAGGTCTCTCGTGTGGGTGCAGGGGCCCAAGCACTTAGACCATCCTCCACTGCTGTCCCCAGGCCACCAGCAGGGAGCTGGATGGGAAGTAGAGCAGTCGGGACTCGAACCAGCACTCCTATGGATGCCAGAGACACAGGAGGCAGCTTTACCCACTACAGCACAGCGCCGGCCTCAAGGCTGTTTTTAAGCGAGTGCCTTGCTTCGGAGGCGTCCACAGTCCTGCGGTCATTTTGGGGAAGGAATAGCCTGGAAGGGCCAGGCTTGCTGGGGACCCCAGCCCCACCGCCGCGGTGGGCACACCTGACGGAGGAACTGGCTCAAGGGCCGTGTGTCATGTCAAACAAGGTAACTCTGAGACGGTGCCTGATGCAGCACCTGTGAGACAGGTCATAGCACACCGTGGGGATGCAGTGTCCCCAGCATCCCAGGTCACTGCGCGTCCCCCGCGAGGGTGCTTGGTACACCGTGTCTTCAGGGGCACTGCGGCAGGTGTAGGGAGGGAGCACAGGGGTGCGACCTGTGGTCAGGCAATGGAGGCTGAGTCGGGCAAGAACCGGGGCCCACGGCCCTGCTGTGCTGCACCTGTGCCCCCGGAAGCCCCAGCTGGGCTGGCCCCACGTGGTCCCCGGCGAGTCTCGGGACTCAACCAGGCACAGGGGGCTCCCAGGAGAGACCGCGGCTGCCATTGGCTGTGTCCTATCGAGAGGCCTGGTCTTACAGCCCACGTCCTGCGAGCCTTGGGCCTGTATTAGGGTCCCCTGGGGAAACGGAAGCAGCCGGAAGTGCACATATCAGGGGAGAGACGGGGCAGCTTACAGAACGGATCCACATGCTTGCGGAGGATGGCCAGTCCCACGTCCGCAGAGCGGAGGCCGGGGAGGACCAGCGCCACAGGCAGATCTCGGGGCGTCTGCGGACGGAGTCCCCTCCCCCAGGCCGAGTCCGTCTTTAGCCTGGGGGCGACCAGGTGAGGCCCCACGTCGTGTAGAGCCAGCTGCTCTGCTCAGAGCTTACTGATCTGAATGGCAAGCCCGTGCAAATGCACCTTCAGGAAGCACACAGAGCCGCGTCTGGCCAAGTGCCTGGGCACCGTGGCTCAGCTGTGGACACACAGTGTCACCCCGGGATGTGCTCAGCCTCTGCCGCCGTGGGCAGCCTACGGGTGACATGGATGAGGAACGCAGTGAGTGGCCTATGGGTGACGTGGACGAGGAACACAGTGAGTGGCCTATGGGTGACGTGGACAAGGAATGCCGTGGGCGGCCTATGGGTGACGTGGACGAGGGATGCCGTGGGTGGCCTATGGGTGACGTGGACGAGGAACGCAGTGAGTAGCCTATGGGTGACGTGGACGAGGAACGCAGTGAGTGGCCTATGGGTGACGTGGACGAGGAATGCCGTGGGCGGCCTATGGGTGACGTGGACGAGGAATGCCGTGGGCGGCCTATGGGTGACGTGGACAAGGGATGCCGTGGGTGGCCTATGGGTGACGTGGACGAGGAACGCAGTGAGTGGCCTATGGGTGACGTGGACGAGGGATGCCATGGGCGGCCTATGGGTGACGTGGACAAGGGATGCCGTGGGCGGCCTATGGGTGACGTGGACAAGGGATGCCGTGGGTGGCCTATGGGTGACGTAGACGAGGAACACAGTGAGTGGCCTATGGGTGACGTGGACGAGGGATGCCGTGGGCGGCCTATGGGTGACGTGGACGAGGGATGCCGTGGGCGGCCTATGGGTGACGTGGACGAGGAACGCAGTGAGTGGCCTATGGGTGACGTGGACGAGGGATGCCGTGGGCGGCCTATGGGTGACGTGGACAAGGGATGCCGTGGGCGGCCTATGGGTGACGTAGACGAGGAACACAGTGAGTGGCCTATGGGTGACGTGGACGAGGGATGCCGTGGGTTTTAATCCAGGGTCTGGCCTCCCACAGAGACAGAAACGCTGAGTGGAGACTGGTGCCGTGTGCAAACAGGAAGAGTCCATCGGGCAGTGAGGGGATACGTGTGGGTTCACACGGCCCCACGCTGAGAAATACCCACGCCTCTATGCAGAGGGAACAAGAAGACCCCAGACAGAACCTGTCACTGGGTCGGTCCATCCAGGAGCAGGAGGGCAGGGGAGGGGGAGAGGTCAGTCCCAGCTCTGCCATGCACAGGAGAGCGGTGTTCCAGAATGTTCCGCCACGGCAGGAGTGAAAGCGGGAGCAGTACCTGTAGGTGGGCTCCACGGTGGGAAGAGCTCGGCCCCGCCTTCTACCTCTTTTCATAAGGGGGGGCACCCCAATCAGATATGCAATTGGGGAGGGGTCTGAGCATGCGCCCCAGGGCACAGGTGCATCCTGGGAAGGTGGGCTATCCAGTGGACAGTTAAAGAGACAGCATCATTTTCCAGGGGTGCAGGGCTTCCAGCCTCCACTGTCTTCCTGCGTATTTATTGTCGCTCTCCGTGGGGACCCGGGATTCCCAGAGCCGCCCCCGCCCCTGCCCCTGCCACTGGCCTCAGGTCGATGCCTGTCAGGTCAGGAACGTGGCGCCCCGTGGATCGGCTGCCGCGCTCTCGGGGCTCCCGTCACCGCGTCTGTCTCCCTGTCTGTCTTCGGCTGGGATTCCTGGTGGAGCAGGCGCAGTCCCTTCTCCCCGACTGGGATTCTCAGAACCTGGGGAAGCCTTCGGGATGGCTTGAGGGTCGCACAAGGGCTCCAAGTATGGCTTCGTGACTTGTTAAATTTTTATTTGATTTATTGGAGAAGCGTGTGCACACACCAAGTGGGAGAGACGAGTGTTTCCATTGGCTGGCTCACGCCCCAGTGCCCTCAGAGCCAGGATCCCAATCTGCGTGTCTCATGGGGGCAGCAGGGTGCCAACCACGGGAGCCACCGCCACGTTCTCTCAGCAGGAAGCTGGACTCCGGCAGAGCCGGGACAAGAACCCAGGCACTCTGAGGTGGGTCACCAGGGTCCCCAGCCTTCCGCTCTCCAGGGACAGATGGGCCAGGTGCACGAGAGACCCGCCCACCTCTCCTGCGCCAATCAAAATGAAAACCTGACCCCCAGCGGAGGGCGTGCTGCAGACTCCCACTGGATGCCAGGTTCCTGGTGATCCTTGGACAGAGGCTGGCGTCCGCTAGCCAGCGGCTCCCTGAGCCGGAGGTGACCTCCCCCCACGGCGTCCGGCCAGGCAGCGTGCTCATACAGGCACTAGAATGGCGGCTGCTCGGGCCTGCAGCCCCCGTCCGGAAGCCACTGCCAGAGGCCCCTTTGCGACCGCTGCTTACAAATGTCACAGCGAGCGTTCAGGAGCCACCTTTGATTCCTGTGCAGGACTTAACCCCCGCCTCTCACCTCTCGCCCAGCGCTCCCCACCTGCACGGGCCTCTCCCAGCAGCGTGCGCCAGGAGAGACCAATAGCCAAGGCCATCGCCGGCCGACTGCTAAACCCGCAGAGCCTCAGGCACCTGCGTGTGTTCCCAGAGCTCCGCTCGCCTCTCCCTGGTCTCCCAGGCCTCTTGAACAATGGAGTCCCCATGACAGGGGATCCCCTGCGTCTTCCTTGAAAGCCATGAACCTGAGCGACACCAGGAGGCCGCCTGTCTGCTCTGCCCTCCGAGAGCCCGGATGTGTCCTTGAGGGTGACTCGAGAGCCCAGAGCTCTGCTGTCTGAAGCTGCCGCAGGTGACAGGTGTGGCGTCCTGGTGGGGACGGCAGGGGGGCCTGTGGCCTCTGTCGCTGCACCATGCAAGTCGCACAGCTGTGGGTCCTCGGGCACCGGGCGTGCCGTTGTCTGAACAAGAGCACGTCGCAAAGTCACAGGCCTGGGAAGGGCAGACCCAGCCGCCAGCATCAGAGGGGCGTCTGCCGAGCTTTAGGAACCCCCCCTCCCGTCCTCCGAGCGCACCAGGGCAGGCAGCCAGGTGTCCGCCCTATCCCCATGCTTGTCCAAGGCACCTCTTGCCTGTGTTTCACAGAACCTGCGACCCTTCACCCAGGAATCAGCGCTGGCACTCAGGGTTTGGCAGCGCCTTCCCCGGGGCTCCCCGGGGCCGGGAAAGGGGCTCACCCATGGGAGTGAGCCGTAGGAGTGGGTGAGGATGGGCCACGGGTGACTGGCGGGTGCTGGGGCCAGACTCAGCCAGGACGAGGGGTGTGCACCATCCGAGGGAGAGGCGGAGATCAGAGCCAGCAGCAAGGGTGACCAGCGAGCGCTCTGTGAGAGCCCCCTCCGCCTGCTTGAGAAAACAGACCCTGCCCTGCGCCTCCAGCCGCGTTCCTGGTCCCCGCGAGCTCGCCGTCCGTCACCGTCAGAGCCGTGGTCCCTGGACCGGGCAGGCAGAGCCGCTGGCCTTGCTGGGGCCTCACGAGCCTAGCTGCCTTTGTGGACAACGCAATCCCCGTCCACAGCCTGCTGGTGACCTTGCTCTGGGCAGGGCAGGGAGAGGAGCCTTGGCCGCCCGCCCTGGGGATGCCCCCTCCTGCTCCTCTGCACCTGTCCCCACACCCACCCCAGAATGGTTCTACAGATGTCCCCTCTCTCACAGGAGAGGCAGCTGGGGCGGCTCGCTGCCTCTCTGAGTGGGCGGCTCCCCGCTCCCCCGGCAGGGCCGAGCAGGTGCTGTGGCTGAGCTGCTGCAAGACGGCTGCCGTGGAGCCCCCGGGCGAGGCCTCACACGCCCCGTGGCGTACACAGTGCTGCCGGGGCTGGGCCTTCCCTGGGAGGCAGGAGGGCACCGGCTCCCAGGCCAGGAGGCCCTGCGGTGGTGACACCTCTGTGACCAGCGGCCCGGGGCTCTCCCCCTCTCAGAGGTGCAGGTTGAAGGTACTGCAGGGTCTTCAGGAGCCTCCGACCTTCCAGTCTGGGCTGTCGGCCCGTTGCAGGGTGCGGGTGCCCTGTGGCTGATGACCAGGGGGCATCCCAGCACTGTTGTAGGTGGAAGCCGCCCCAAGCGGGAAGTGCAGTGGCTCCGCCCCCCGCCCCGCCCGGATCACGAAGCCCGGCCTGGTGCCACCGCGGGGCTGAGAGGGGGCTGGGCTCACTGCTGCTGCTCAGTCTCTCAGGGCAGCCCAGCCCCGGGAGAATCACGTTCGGAATGCCAAGTACAACTTTCGCGGAGTACGTATCTCTCCCACACCCCTGGGGAGCCCCCGTAAGGCAGGAGCCGCCCTTGCAAGCCCGGGGCCCTCGTTCCAGCCATCGGGTCTAAAACACTCACCAGCTACACACAGCCCGCAGAGGCCCTGGGCGCGGCAGGGAAGCCAGCGCGAGGAGGACCCCAGGGAGAGAAGAACAGGGCCGACTCGGGCCTCGGGGCCCCGGGGACCCCAACCCTCACCCTCAGGGCCAGGTGGGCCGGGCCGGGCTGGGCGGCCTGCCCGAGACCCCGGGGTGAGCTCGAGCTCCCAGGGAGAGAGCCTTCTCAGCCGGGCCCTGCTGTGTTTCCTGCCCCCTTCCCTGCGCTCCTGCGTCGAGAAGGAAGCCAGCACGCGGAGGATTCTCCCTGGCCCCTCGTGGCTCCCGCGCGTGGCCTGGCGCCCTGGCGCTCTGTGCGTGGCAGGGCGTGGCCTCATTCTCCGGCCCTGTGGTTTATTGCACCTGCCGTACGCGTCAGCTCCCGGTTGCCCTGAGGCTCCGTGGCTGCCGACAGTGCTGTAATAACCCACCCTGCGCATGGTTATCTTCACACTGTTAGAGGCTTTTTCCCCCAAAGTAAATTCAGGCAGAGTCCCTGGCTCTGCCAAGGCTGCGTCTGAAGTGCTGTTAGCTGTCTCCCTGCAGGGTCAGTGGAGCAGGGGAGGGGACAGGTCCCTGGTGCCAGGTTGCCAGGGCACGGGCACCCTACTGGCCTCCGAGCTTTGACTCGGCAACATTTAAGAGGGCGCTCAGCCCCGCACAGGGCAGCCCAGCCCTGTCCCTGCCCCGGGGGCGTGTGCAGTGCTGTCGGAGACACGTGGCATCTGTCTCTGCCGAGGGCTACACACGTCCACCTGCACGGCCTCTGTGGCTGACACTCAACCCTGGTGCTGTCTTGTGAAAGTGGCTCGGCAACAGGCCAAGGCCCAGCACGTGTGGGTTCTGGTAACACTTTACAGCCAAAAGCAGCAGCCAGCCTGCGCCTCGGGCGCCCCTGGAGACGCGGATCCAAGCATTGTGCGGTTCCCGGAGCAGTCGGGCTTGGAGGGGCTCCCTGGAGGAGGGCGTCTGTCCCGATCCGCAGAGAGTCTGATGTCTCGTCAGCCTGGAGCAGGCAGAGGGGTGGCCACGGCAGAGCCTGGCTGTGTGGGAGGGGCCGAATGGAGCAGGAGCCTGAGACCCCCAGGGAGCACCTGCGCCGCTGGCCCGGTCTCTGCTGGGTGCTCTCCTTCACTCGCCACCCAGGTCTGCATGGCCCCACTGCGCGGCCAGGTCCTGCCTGGCCACTGGCTCCCGAGAACGGCGGCCTCATGACCCTCCCAGCCCCCGTCGGCCTCACTTCAGACCAGGGCTGGGCAGTGAGCCAGCCTTACTCTGACAAAAACGAGGGCAGGTCGGGCCCTGCTCCAGCTCGGGGCTCTGCACCCTGGCCCTGCCCAGGAACCCCCACGGGGGCCTCGTCAGAAGCCCGTCCTGAGCCTGGAGGTCTGGGCAGGCCCAGGGGGCTGCGTGTGGAAGGGGCTTGCAGGCGACCCTGATGCTCTGGCCCGTGTCGCGGTAGGTGCACATGGACAGACAGACAGACAGACAGCTGCTGAAGAGTGTGTCGTCCCAGCGTGCTCTCCCCGGCCTGGCCCCTGAGAGGCGGCCTGGGGGCTTCCATCTCCGGCCAAGCCTTGTCTCTGGCTCACGCGATTCCTGCTGAAGCCACACAGAGCTGCACTGGCCCCGCCCGGCCAAGAGCCCCCCCCAGGGCAGCGAGACCTCGGCCAGCAGACCAGGCTCCCGTGACCGGCAGCCAGACAGAGCAGGGTCTCGTCCTGAGATTCATCACCTCTGTGAGGGCAGCTGGCAAAGCTGTGGCCCTGGTGCGGGAAGACGGCCAGAATAAACACTCGCCCTGTCCCGGAGCCTCGCCGCCAGCCGACTCCATTGCTGTCCTCATCACCATCGTCATCCTCAAGTCCTGCATTGCCGCCCAGCACCCACCGCGGCTGGCACTGCACTGCTGTCTCCCTCCACCCTCTACCCCCCCCCCAGAGGGGCTGCTCGTCCCTCCTGGATCGAGAGCCTGCCCCAACCCAGCCCGCCTCTCCCCAGCATGTCCATGGTGGGGCAGGGAGTGGACACGCAGAGTTGGGAGCATAAACCACGTTTGTTCATCAAGTCTGTGTTTGCATCCTGATGAGGTGCAGGGCAGAGGGGAATCACCGATCGGCTTCTGCGAGTGCGCCGGTGGGGGGGGCGGCATGAGGAGCAGGTGGGGGGCTCAGGCAGAACGAGGAGCAGGTGGGGGACTCGGGTGGTTTGCAGGGTCCTCTGTCACTTGCTCAGGGACAGAGCTCACAGAAAGGCTGATGGGGCAGGGGTCCCCCCGGTGCTGAGTTCACACTGCTGGGTCCCCCCAGTTCTGTGCTCACACTGCTGGGTCCCCCAGTGCTGTGTTTACACTGGGGGTCCCCCCGGTGCTAAGCTCACACTGCTGGGTCCCCCAGTGCTGTGTTTACACTGGGGGTCCCCCCGGTGCTAAGCTCACACTGCTGGGTCCCCCAGTGCTGTGTTTACACTGGGAGTCCCCCCTGGTGCTGAGTTCACACTGCTGGGTCCCCCCAGTTCTGTGCTCACACTGCTGGGTCCCCCAATGCTGTGTTTACACTGGGGGTCCCCCTGGTGCTGAGTTCACACTGCTGGGTCCCCCCAGTTCTGTGCTCACACTGCTGGGTCCCCCAATGCTGTGTTTACACTGGGGGTCTCCCTGGTGCTGAGTTCACACTGCTGGGTCCCCCTGGTGCTGAGTTCACACTGCTGGGTCCCCCAGTGCTGTGTTTACACTGGGAGTCCCCCTGGTGCTGAGCTCACACTACTGGGTCCCCCCAGTTCTGTGCTCACACTGCTGGGTCCCCCAGTGCAGTGTTTACACTGGGGGTCCCCCTGGTGCTGAGTTCACACTGCTGGGTCCCCCAATGCTGTGTTTACACTGGGGGTCCCCCTGGTGCTGAGTTCACACTGCTGGGTCCTCCCAGTTCTGTGCTCACACTGCTGGGTCCCCCAGTGCTGTGTTTACACTGGGGGTCCCCCTGGTGCTGAGTTCACACTGCTGGGTCCCCCCAGTTCTGTGCTCACACTGCTGGGTCCCCCAGTGCTGTGTTTACACTGGAGACACAGCTCCGTGGGTGCCCACTGCCTTGGGCACTGCTGGTCCGGGATCCGGCCTCTCTCTGCCTGTGCCCTGTGCGCCTCCCAGGACAGGTGAGCGACGACCGCGCTGGGGACCCTCAGGCATCCAAGCGCTGTGACGTCCTCACGCTTCAGCTGAAACTCACCTGTTCACCTCTGCAAACAAAGAACTTGGTGAGGAAATGAATTAAGTGAACAGAATTACAAGGCAGCTATTCAGAGGGAAAATTGTTTTTGGATACCTTATTACATTAATTGTCTATATGCAAATCACGGCTTCTAATTACAAGGGAGTCTTTGTTAGGAGAGCAGACACGCGGAAGCAGGGAGCAGGCGGCTTGGCTCACTGCTCAGCTCCTGGTCTGACAAGACACCCTGTGCCTCGGAGCCCACGAGAATTCTGGCCACTTCACCTGCAACCGTCGGCTCCATCCCAGAGGGCACAGCTGGCGAGCTGACCACGTCTGCTACCCCTTCCGACTTAGGACGGGTCGTGGCGACGATCCCCAGAACATGACGGACGGGGAAGGACCCTCGATCAAGTGCACCCACTGACACTCTCAGCAGAGAAAGTGACAGCGGCTCTCGGGAGACGGCGACGGGCACATTGCCGAATGTTTCCCCAACCTCATATTGACTTTGGTTTCTAAAATCAATTTTCTTTATTAGCTGATGAATCTCTGCGAGAGCCCGGCTGCATGGAATCTGGATAAATTATTTAAGCAGTAAATTGTTTCCATTCTAACTGGTAATAGCAGGGAGGTTTAATAGGATATAGGGTAAGCTAAGGACTTGGGCCAAGGTCACCCTGTGAAGGAAAATGAGATCTCAACGAACACACAGACTATGGCTTTGAGGTCAGGAGCAGACGCACGCCCACACCGCTCTTGTCCAGGGCTGCTCCTCTTGTAGCCCAAGTCCTGTGGGCAGTCTACACCCTCGTGGCCTCACGTGGCCTTATGTGGTGGTCCTCTGAAGAGGCAGTTAAGGCCCGTGAGCGTCATGTCCACTGTAAGGCCAGCATTGACGCCATGGGCTAGTTCTCCATACCCCTGGGACCCTCGTGTGGGTGTCAGCCAGGGAAATGGGCATTAACACCATAGATAGACAGATAGATAGATAGGTAGATAGATAGATAGATAGATAGATAGATAGATGGATGATGGATACACGGATGGATGGGAGGACAGATGGATACATAGACAATGGATGGATACGTGGATAGATGCATGGATGGATGATAGATACACATATGGGTAGATGACAGACAGTTGGCTACACAGACAAAGATAGAGGATGGACAGGTAGATGATAGATGGATACACAGACAGATGGACAGGAGAGACAGAGACAGATGGACACACAGATGGAGGATGGACACACAGACTGGATGGAAACACAGACACAGAGACACGCAGATAGATGACAGATTCACAGAGGGATGGACAGATGAGAGACAGGTGAACACACAGACCCAGCTGGACGATGGAGAGACGTTAGGTGCATAGATACAGAGGGGCAGACAGATGACATGCACGCAGGTGGGTACACAGACACACAGACCTGTGATGATGGAGAGACGTTAGGTGCATAGATATAGAGGGACCGACAGATGACACTGCACGCAGGTGGGCACGCAGACACACAGACCTGTGGAGTTCCACTGAGTGGCCAGCACGTGTGGCTGCAGGGGTGCTGTCTGGCGGGGAGAAGCTGACGTTGCAGGTGGGAGGGCTGCCTTGGGGCAGAGTCCCCAGCCTCCGGGGATCCTGGTCATTCCCTGAGGCCTCCCGCGACTGGATGAGACCCAGCACACGACGGAGGCCAGCGGAGTCTCCTGGTTAAGTGCTCATTGCCTCTACAACATCCCCACGGCATGAGCGAGGCCGCCATTCGGCCAAACAGCAGGGCAGCATGTCCTCGCCCAGGGGACACTGGCATGGGGGGCACCGACTCTGTCCAGCACAGGGGACACCGGCACAGCCAGTGGGAGTGGGAGGCCACGGACCCTGCCCGCCAGCTCCTTTCACTGGAACTCAGCCCACTCCATCCGCGGGGAGCCCCCTCCCCTCCACTGGAGATCCAGGCCCAGGTTTGGGACAGACTGAACCACAGGGTCCGGGTGCTGACAGCTGAGCCAGGCCCCGCCATCGGCTCATTCCACTCACGCTGCAGCCTCGCCCCACTCGGAGCCACGGGGATTGGTTCCAAGCAGTCTGGTCAGCAAGTGCACCCCCCTCCTGACCAGCACGGTGGATGCGGGGGTCCTGACCATCCTGGGAGCTGCCGCTGTGCCGCACAGGAGCTGCTGGGAGGAGAGCGCAGGCTCTACCGTCACTGTCAGGAGGCGGTACATCCGCTGTGGGCAGGGGAGGGCAAGCGTGGGTGCGTCCAGAACCCTGCCCAGAACACGGAGGGATTTGAAGAGATGCCCTGGATGAACGAACTGATGACCCAAAGTGCCCGTCCTGGGCCAGGATGACCACACGGATAAAGACGTCCAGCCGGCGGGCGGGCGTCTTAGAGCACGAGTCGGGGAAAACATTCTACACCCCGACCAGTGCAGCACTGATCACGCATCCTGAGAGAGACGTTGAGATTCAGTCCACGTCACGCATGCTGTGGAATGCATTCACGGATCAGACTCCAAGCCCACCTCGGGCCACGCCACGCGCCGCCACCCCTACCCCCTGCCCCAGCAGCCCTGCTAAGCCCCGGTTCGATTTGTTTACATCAATTTCTAAACACGGGACTAAAGGGGCCCCGCACACACAGGCGGCCGAGCACTAATTCATGCAGGCTGCCAGCTCGCGGCTGTCTTAAATCATCATCCACTTTGCGGTGCTTAACCCAGCTGCTCACCCCTGCGGCTGCAGCTGTCTGTGGGCTCCAGCGCTGGACAGGGGCCTGGCTCCCCTGGGGGAGAGATGGCCTGGCCCTGCCAGGCTGCAGCTGACAGCTGGAGGAGACGGCCCCTCACGGCCAAGGCCATGGGCAGCCCCGCAAACCTTTAGGTCACGGACGAGCCCTCTGGGGAGCAGAGCGCATTGCGAGGGCTCCAGACCCCGACGGATCCTCTCAGCAGGAGGCTGGAAGGGGCTGACCCCTCCGGGGCTCCGTGTTGGAAGAACAAGGGGACACGTGTGACAGATTCCACTGACATGGATGCAGGGAAACACGGACTGGCAGCTCCGCTCCAGCCTGCATCTCTGAGCGAGGCGGGCGAGAGGAATTTGGTCTCCTTCTCAGCCCGGCTCTCAAACTTGTGAGCCAACGCCTGCACCTGCTATGCAGCTTCTCTCAGCGACTGCCCCCGGGTGACGCCTCGGCTGCTCCCAGAATCCCTGTAGGACCCACCCCACACGCTGGTCTTCCACGGGGGCCTGCAGACCACTCCATCAAAGGTATAATCCGTCAGACACCATCAGCATCACTCGGGTATGGAAAATCCCCACCAGACAGGAGAGGTCAGCCTCCCCGCAGTGACCCGGGGAGGCAGAGCCGACTTCTTGTGTGGATTCTCTTGTAGGAGCCAGTGGAGAGCTTTTCCCTGGGTCATCGCTCATGACGGGAGGTCTGGCTTGAGCCGACAGTCATCAGAAAACAGCTAGAAGATTCCGGGGGAAAATATGTCCGCGTTTCCTTTTTGGAAAGAAGAAAGGTTACAAGGAAAAACATGCAGTTGACTGGGGGAGGAATTCCAATTAGGAACACAAACGCGAGGCAGTTTCTGCCGTGGCAGATAGGGGGCGTGGCCAGGGGCAGGTGATCCTGATGGGGAGCCTGGGGCATGGGGCTGTGGTCCTGTCACAGCGTGGACACATGTGCTGCCTCGGGAGCCTGGCAGACCCCCCCCCCCACCCCGGCAGGGGGCAGGCACGAGCGAGCGAGCGAGGAACGGGGACACACTCAGACTT
The DNA here is from genome assembly GCF_964237555.1 of Oryctolagus cuniculus. Taxonomy (NCBI): domain Eukaryota; kingdom Metazoa; phylum Chordata; class Mammalia; order Lagomorpha; family Leporidae; genus Oryctolagus; species Oryctolagus cuniculus. The sequence goes on from NC_091438.1 coordinate 162,390,026, forward strand.
CCATCACCCAGGACTCCGTCACATAGGACGGCCCTGCACAGAAACCGGGGTGGCTGCTGAGGTCTGACCCACATCCAGCCGCTCCCCGGCTGCCCGGTGCTGCTGAGCAGAAGTGGTCTAGGTGGGTCCAGTTGGGGTCACAGAAAGACATGCTGAAGTCTCTGGTCTCAGGACCATTCCTGCCAGGAGTCAGGGCCGTAAGAGGTGACCAGGGGAGAGGGGTCATCGGTGTGAGCCTGGTGCACTGGGCAAGGGAACCCTTGGGCTCGGAGAGGCACACCGGGAAGACACAGTGGAGACACGGGAGGAGACGGCCGGGGGCTGCAGGGATGCACCTGCCACGGACCCAGGAGCTGGGGCCGCCAGGGAGAAGCCGGCCTGCATTTGGAGCGCGAATCCTCCAGAATTGCAAGCAGGTCCATGTCTGTTGTCCACAGCTCCCAGGTGGGGGCGGTGTGTGGTCATTTGTTCTGGGGCAGCCCTGGGACACTCACACGGGGACTGGTCCAGCTCACGTCCCATCAAGCCACACTGTCCAGAAGACCCAGGGGAATACAGACAGCCCAGAAGAGAGAGGTGCTGAACGGCCACGGGCATCTCCAAGACCAGCCCAGGCAGAGCTGTCCCCAGGGAGCAGCGCCCCATGCCTCCGAGGGCCAGGCTGGTCCCCGAGGTGCCTGTCCTCAGTAGCCCTCCGTGAGCCCCTGGCTCCGACTCTGCTGGGCTCCGCACCGAGTGAGCTGTGTCCCGCACTGAAGCAGGCTCCTAGCAGGGCAGGGCTGCGCTCCGGGGCGGACGCTGTGGCCTGCAGCCTGGACGAGCCAGGTCCAAGGCTGGCGAGGAGGCGTGAGGTCACCCACACGTCCTAAATTTAGACCTGACACGTTCAGCCCCTGCCCACCTTCCTGTGAAGTGAGCTCAGCCGTGGCTTCCCGTGAATAACCTTGGCTTTCGACAGCTGACCTCAGTGGCCGTCTCCTGCTGGACAGGGCCTCGAGGGGGGCTGAGGGGATGGCGGGCCCTGGCGAGAGGGCAGAAGGGGGGGGGTGTGTGGCCCTGGGGCCTCGGGCTGCCCCGGCTGGCTCAGGTTTAGCACCAAGAAGCCCCTCCCTGGTGCCCTCACAGCTGAGAACACAGGGACAGGGGTCCCCTAGCACAGGGCTCTCACCCTCTTGCCCCATGACACAGACCCTTCCCCTCCCCCAGACCTTCCCCTTCCCCAAACATGGTCCCCTCCCCCTACACAGACCCTCCTCCTCCCACACACAGTCCCCTGCCTCCCCCACAGTCCCCTCCCTCCCCCCACAGTCTCCCTCCCCTCGAGACCCTCCCCTCCCCGCCTTGGTCCCCTCCCCCTACCAGACACTCCCCTCCCCCCTACAGTCCCCCTCTCCTGCCACGGTCCACCTCCCTGGGGCCCACCCTGCGTCACCTGCTGGGCGGGAGATGGGCAGGCTTGGGAGGCCCGAGCCTCAGCGCCGCTCACGCTCAGAGACCGGCTCCAGGCTTGTCTGTCAGTCAACTTCCTCTCAAGCCACCCAAGCTCTGGCCAGGACAAAGCGAGGGGCTGGCTTTGGGGCTGAAGTGTGGCAGCCGGTGGGTGCTGGGTACAGGAGAAGTGCCCAGCCGGCCGGCTCGGAGCCCGGGTGACCCGTGGGGGAGAGTGTCTGCGGAGGGCGCGGGCGTCTCACGCCCTGCCCCACAGCTCGCTTTGGTAAGCAGCTTCTTGCAGCCGAAGCTGTAAACGTTGTCAGTATCAACATGAAGTCAGTTCTGTGAACCCTAACCCGTGACACGCAAGTAGACGCGGGCTGGGAGCAGGGCATCGCACGCCGTGCCCAAGACCGCCAGGCCACGGGCCCAGGACCAGAAGCTGCGTGCTCAGCCCGTGCTGCTGACCCGGTGGCCAAGGGTCATTGTTCAGGACGCCCAGGTGAGCCTCCCACAGTTCCCCAGGCCGTGCCCATTCCACCGCCACGTTCCGCTGTTCCCAGAGAGCATCACCGTCCTCCAGAGACCCTCTCGGGTTGCTGTTTGGGTTGCCAAAGCCGCTTCAGATCTCTGTTGCTGGGGAAACGGCCTCCTTCGCTACGGCTCGCTCCCCGGACTCATCCTCCAGCCGCTCATCCCACCGCGGTGCTCAGCCCACCTCGCTTCAGCAGGTGGGAAGCCACGGGCCGTGGCCCCTGGCCCCTCTGCTCCCACCTGGGTCAGGGCAGGAGCAGGCTCTCTGCCTCCCAGTTCACCTGAGTTGTTGCTGTCCTCCCTGACGCCCCAGGTGGGTGCCCTGCAGCCAGCACACACAGGCAGCCAGCGCGGAGGCCCCGAGACGCTGGGGAGCAGTGGCCACACCTCATGCTTTGCCATCAGTGGAGCCAGGGCAGGGACCTGCCGCCTTCCTTGGGAAAAGCACTTTGCCTCTCAAAGCAGGCAGGCTTGTTTTAGAAAAAGATTTTATTTATTTATTTGAGAAGTAGCATTACAGAGAGAGAGAGAGAGAGAGAGAGAGAGAGAGAGAGAGGTCTTCCATCCACTGGTTTACTTCCCAAACAGCTGAGGCTGTGCCGATCTGAAGCCAGGAGCCAGGAGCTTCTTCCAGGTCTCCCACATGGCTGCAGGGGCCCAAGCACTTGGGCCATCTTCCACGGCTTTCCCAGGCCACAGCAGAGAGCTGGATGGGAAGAGGAGCAGGCAGGACTCGAACCGGCGCCCATACGGGACGCTGGTGCTGCAGGCTGAGAACTAGCCTAGCATGCCACAGTGCCGGCCCCACCAGCAGGCTTTTGACTGTGTGGGCACAGGGGAGGCAGCTCACCAGAGCAATCCGTGCACCCAGCTTTTTCACCCAGAGCCATTTCACGTCAGTCTAAAGCTGTTTATTTAACTCTTAAGCTTTAAAACCTTTCAATATTTATTCATTTTAATGTTTTATTTTTACATATTTTTATGATGTATTTATTTATTTGAAAGGCAGAGTTACAGACAGGCAGAGGCAGAAAGAGAAAGAGAGGCCTTCCATCCGCTGGTTCACTCCCCAGATGGCCACAACAGCCAGAGCTGCGCCGATCCGAAGCCAGGAGCCAGGAGCTTCTTCCAGGTCTCCCACGTGGGTGCAGGGGCCCAAGCACTTGGACCATCTTCCACAGCTTTCCCAGGCCACAGCAGAGAGCTGGATCAGAAGTGGAGCAGCCGGGACTCGATCTGCACCTACATGGGGATGCCAGCGCGGTAGGCGATGGCTTTACCTGCTATGCCACAGTCACCAGCCCCAGCCTTTCAATATTTAAAGCCAAAGCGTGTGTGGCCACTGAGGGGGTGGCTGGGGGTTGCTCGCCCACCAGAAACAGCCAGGTTCTTCTGGAAGGGCATCTGGCTGTGGCCACCAGGTGTGCGACACCTGAGCCCTGGCATCAGTGAGCCAATGCCCGAGAGAATCCCCATCCGGCCCTCGCTCCCCTCCCCCCACCCTTGTGACTCTTCTTGTTCCCGGGTCACAGAGCAGCAGGGCTGCAGCCAAAACCCAGCCCCTCCCGCTCCCAGACGCCGGTCAGCGCAGTGCAGCCTGCACATCTGCAAATAGCTGGGAAAAGTCAAAGGCAGGAGAACGCTGTGTGATGGGAAAATCGCATGAGCATCCAACTCCAGTCCACAAACAGCTTCCCCGGACCGCGCGACTGGCCTGCGGCGACGCCTGGGCTGGAGCAACGGAGCCCCAGTGTGCACTCTCTGGCCATGCGCTGACCACAGCCACTCCTGGGCTGCAGTGGTAGAGCCCCTGTGTCCACTCTCTGGACATGTGCTTTTTTTTTTATTTGACAGAGTTATAAACAGAGAGAGAGAGAGAGAGAGAGAGAGAGAGAAAGGCCTTCCTTCCATTGGTTCACTCCCCAAATGGCCAGCATGGCCAACGCTGCTCCGATCTGAAGCCAGGAGCCAGTGCTTCTTCATGGTCTCCCATGGGGTGCAGGGCCCAGGCACCTGGGCCATCCTCCGCTGCACTCCCGGGCCACAGCAGAGAGCTGGACTCGAAGAGGAGCAGCCGGGACTAGAACCCGGCTCCCACATGGGATGCCAGCGCCGCAGGCAGAGGATTAACCAAGTGAGCCACAGTAACTGACCGCAGTTACTCCCGGACTGCAGTGACAGAGCCCCAGTGTCCACTCTCTGGCCATCCACTGACCACAGCTTCCTGCAAATGGCCAACATGCAAAAGGCCAGGACAAGGCTTCCGGTGGACCACGGCCAAAGCTGGGCTGGGCTATGGCGTGAGGGCTGTGCTTATCCTCACGCAGTTCTGCAGGCCAGAAGTCCAAGCTCAAGGTGAGACGGAGCCACTGGTCCCCAGAGGCTCTGGGGAGAGTGTCCCCGCCTCTCCCAGTCCTGGGCACTCGGGGTGTCCCTCACCTCTGGCCACAGGGCTCTGGTCATTGCTGGCATTACAGGGCTGCTCTGTGCGTGCTGCTGGTCCCTTCAGGGTCCCCAGGGGATTGGTCCTGGGCCCCATAAAGATGGAAGAACCTGCGGCTGCTGAAGTCCTTCTAGGACGTGCCCAGCATTTGCCCAGAACCTGCAGAGATCCTTCCGTGTCCGGGAACCCGTCCCCGAAGGCTCACAATGCCCGGTGCTGTGTGACTGTCCTGTGCCATCTCATTTAGCAAATCACGACAAGAAAAACATCTACACGGGCTCAATACAGGCACAATTTAAATGTTTTTTAAGTGAGCATTTTTTCTTTAAATTATTTATTTGAGAGACAGAAAACGGGAGCTCTTCTCTGGTGGTGCATTCCCCCAGTGTCCACTAGCCTGGGCCGACCGAAGCCGGGAGCCAGGGGCTCCGTCGAGGTCTCCCACAGAGACCTTCCCGGGGGCTGCATCAGCAGGAGGCTGGGGTCTCGCACGCCTCACATGCCTGTCCCGCCTGCCTAGGTTCTGGCAGCCAAACACAGTCACCTGACCGCCTGCCAGCCACGCCCCTGGCCAGCCAGGGACTGGAGGATTCTGTCCCCAAGAGATACAGACGTGGCAGCCGGCACTGCAGGAGCCACAGTGAGCAGTCAGAGCTTTCGATGCCACGGAACGGCACGCCCGGCAGCACACAGGAGGAACGGGGCAAGGGGAGGCGCAGAGAGGGGGCTGGGAAGCCGTGGCGAGCCCACGTGCATGTCCCCCCGTCCCTGGGCCCAGCTCCAGCCCTGGCCACTCAGGGAGACACACGGAGCTCTGTATCCTGACATCATCTTCCCAGCCTGCACCGGGGTGGTGAATTTCTCCTCCCCTGAACCAACATGGCTTTGAGGTCATGATGGCCCATCTGGAGTAGACACTGGAGCTCAAGGGGTTGGATGGGCCCGTGGATGTCCCCCGCCCCAGGTAGCGGCCAGCGTGGCTCAGCCCTGCCTGCCAAAGCTGTGTGGCCTGGGGGCCGCTCCTTCTCCTTTCTGAGCCAGGGAGCCCCTCTCTGGGTCCCTCCAGATGCCCGCGGTGAGCACCCTGTGTGGGGCACCCACAGCCCTGCCGGCTGCCTTCACAACTCTGTCTCCAGCCAAGCACTCAGAGCCTCGTGATTCCCACTCTGCCGGGCGCCTGGGGCCGGAGGAGGAGACTCCAGTCGGAGAGGGGGAAGCTGGGCAGAGGCACAGAGGGAGGGAGCGGGTGCCGGGCCCCCAAGCGTCCTGGCTCTGATGCGGAGCTGGTCCAGGGCCGCAGGCCTCCTGCAATGCTGCTCTGAGCTCCTCCACGCTGGCTTTCCTCGCTGGCACCTTCCGCAGTGAGAGCCTTAGAGGGAGGCTGGGGGGGTGGGGTTTCCAGGCTCAGAACAGCCAGGCCTGGTGCCGGCCGGCGAGGGACTCGGGCCTGGAGACCCTGGACAAGGAGCCGCTTCTGTGTGCAGTGGACCAGCTCCCGGCGTTGTCCCGAGGCACGAGGAGGTGACGGCTGTGCAGTCGTCACCCCGAAGAGCGAGTCGTGCCGGCCTCACCTCAGTGCACCGCTCACTACTGCCGGGCACCGCACTCTCTGCTCCCGCAGCCCTGCAGGTGCCCGCTGCCCTCCTCACGGAGGAGGCTTTGCTCTCAGCCCAGGTGCGGGGCCAGTAACGCAGAAGCCTCCTGCACAAGGCGTTCTGTAGCGGGACGGGGTCCCCCGCCGTCCCAGTGGAGAGCAGCCTGTAGGTGGTCTTGCCCCACAGAAAAGGGAGAATTGCAGGTCCGGTCCACAGCAGGAAGCCTGGACACGGGCTCCCTCCGGCTGCTGGAGACCGCGTGTTGGCTTCCCACTGATCTGCAGAGCTCCGGCCCTCGCCGGCCTCCCCCCTTCAGTCTGAGTCAAAATCACATTTCTTGCTCGCTGGTCCGCACTGTCAAAGTCGCACAGCCAACCTGTGCAGGAGACACGGGGGGCTCCGTGCCCGCTCCATCAATAACCAGCCCCCGACCTAGACTAGGAAAATGTTCTGCTGACAAAAGCAAGCAGGAAAGTGCTGTCCTAGCCACAGGAAGGGGAGGCACCAGCCCCCGAAGCCTGGTGCAGGCCCGGGCACCTCTCTGTCTCAGGTGGGGCAGCCTTGCAGAGCTCGGTGGGGAGGGGGAGGGGAGACGTCTGAATATTCATGGTATGCAAATGGCAGGAAATGAGACTGCCTGGCGGGAGGCTTACCTGCTCTCTCCTCCGCATCCCAGGCGTGGATGTTCTTCCCGGCGACAGGCGCTGTGACAGCGGCGAGGGCGCAGGTGCGGCCAGGCGTGCGGGGACAGCTGTCTTCCAGGCTCCCGCGTCCCACGGGGAGGATCGCGGCTCACAGCGCGTGCCGGGGGCCAGGGCGGCTGGAAAGTCTGCACGAGCAGCAGCTGTAGGCAGTAAGTGGCTTTGGTTCACTCCTGTCACTTGCCATTTGCTTTTCTTTATCACACGTTAAACCTTGAGACAGGCGTGGGCGCTGAGCTGCGTCTCCTGGCTGCAGGGGAGCCAACACTTAGGGGTCGTGGCCCACACCCGGCATACCTGGCAAACCAAAGGGCTGCCCTGAGAGGTCGAGGTGTGCACTGGACTTGACCGGTGCTCCAAGACCCCAGGGGTGGGAAGCCCTGCGCAGGCGGAGGCTGCTTCCGGCCTCACTACCCGGAGCGCTGCTCCTGCCAGCCCCAGGGAGTCCAGGACAAGCCCAAGGCACAGCTCTCAGCTCTGTGATGGCAGGTCAGGTCGCCAGAACCTGGAGCAGGCGGAGGACTCCTGAGCACAGGCGCAAACGCCGGGCACCCAGGAGGGGACCCCCAGGTTCTGGACAGGGGCAGCCAGGGCCCCGGACTGCGCCGGCGTAACCGCATCTGTGGCAGTAGCACTGGCGTGGTAGCACTGGTTGACAGTCCCAATGCCAGCTTTCTCCCCCGACCCTAATGTTCTGTGGCTTCCCCAGGGACGCAGGGTCTGATCACAGCGCGCGGCTGCAGTGGCGGGTCTTCGTCCAGTTTAGCCTGGAACAGCTAACCTGCTTTGCTTTGCTGGGGTTCATTTATTTTTATGTATTTAAAAGAGAGCAGAGACAGAATACAATCTCCCACCTTCTGGCTCACCCTCCTCCCCAGTGCCAGAAACAGCCGGGGCTGGGCCAGGCCCAAGCCAGGAGCCCACAGTCTCTGATGCTGGTGGCAGGGAGGGACCCAGTACCTAACCCACCTGCTGCCTCCCAGAGCGCTTATGAGCAGGAAGCTGGAGGCGGACGTGGGGTCAGGCCCTCGAGCCCGGGTGCTTGGGAATGGGCTATGGGCTCCTGAGCGGCATCTTAGCCATCAAGCCAAATGCCCGCCCCTGCTCGGCCTTGGCCTTTGTCCATTTGTGATTGGCGAGTGCCATCCAGCAGGCGGGACCTGTCTGATGGTCTCGCCTGTTCAGTCCCAGGGGAGCAATTTGTGCAGTGATGCTCCTCGGGGCACAGGTGTGTTCTGTCCATCCATAGTGGGACGGCACCCTTGGGAGCCAGGGGCTGGGGTGCAGGATTTCCCACGTATGGATTTGGAGGGCGGCACAGTTCACCCGCAACAACGGACAACTCCTCCTCCTCCTCCTCCTCCTTCTCCTCCTCCTCCTCCTCCTCCTCCTCCTCCTACTACTACTACTATTTATTTGAAAGGCAGAAGTACAGAGAGAGGTAGAGACAGAGAGAGAGAGACAGAGAGAGAGAGAAAGGTCTTCGTCTGCTGGTTCACTCCCCACGTGGCTGCAACGGCCAGAGCTGAGCCGATCCAAAGCCAGGAGCCAGGAGCTTCTTCCGGGTCTCCCACGTGGGTGCAGGGGCCCAAGGACTTGGGCCATCTTCTACTGTTTTCCCAGGCCACAGCAGAGAGCTGGATCAGAAGTGGAGCAGCCGGGACTCAAACCAGCGCCCCTATGGGATGCGGCACTGCAGGCTGGGGCTTTAACCCGTTGCACCACAGACAACTTCTCTCCAGAGGCCTCAGCGTCAGGAAGTGCCCTTCCCAGCCTCAATGGTCGCAGGGACGAAACCGTCTCGTCCTGACCCCCCGCCACCTCTGCCAGCAGCTGTGCCTCTCTGCAGAGGGGCTGCTGATCTGTCCCCTCTCCAGCTCTGTGGACTCAGGGATTTTAAATCCAGTGTCCCCATCCCTCCAGGACCTCATGGTCCCGCGTTCAGACCTCCACATGCCCGTCACACCCAGGGCTGGGTGCCCTCAATTCCCTGCTCCCTGGCACGGCCAGAGACCCAGGCCTGGGATCTCCGTTCCTCCCAGGCTCGAGCCTGCTCATGGTGGCAGCAGGATCAGAAGCGGAGATCTGGACGCTGGGTGTTTTTGTTTATTCCCTAAGGCCTTTCATGGTCACGTGCACTGGAGAGACTAGAAGGAGAGAATTCGCATTTTCAGAGTTCTGTTAACCAAGTTTTCTAAGAAGCCTGTGACAAGAGAATTAGAACGGCCCCCAGGCAGTGTTTTGTCACGCACAGAGAATGACTTTAAAGCAGGAGACACACGGGCCTCCCAGGAGTCCAGCCGAGGCCCAGCGCCTTTGAAATTTCACGTATTTTCCAGAAGAGCCACTGCGTGGTGACGCATTTGGAGATGACGGCACGGCTGCCTGGGCATGGGAGCGGCAGTCCACGCAGAGCGGGGGAAGGGTGTACAAACCGATGGGCTTCGGTGGGGACAAGGACAAGACGCCCCCAGGGGGAGTCACCCCGGATCGAGTCTCCAGTCATCGGCCCTGCCCCACGTGGGCACAGGCCTCGCGCGAGGTGCAGTTCCCGCCTCCAGAACTGGAGGAGGCAGCAACACGCGTGCCTGTGTGGGGATCTGTGCTCAGGCACCTGCTCCGTGAGAGGAGAGCTCGGAGCAAGCGGGATCCACGGAGTTCACAGCCCGGGGGAGGGGCCGCCGCTGGCTGACGATGCCCGAGAAAAGGTCGCGGCATCAGAAGGCAGGTGCCGGCGATGAGGGCTGCCGCTGGCGGGGCTCCTGGTCACTGAGTGGTCACCAGTCACTAGGACGTCCTAGTTACACAGAGGCCAGAGGCGTGGGTGAGGCTAGGTGGCCAGGGGACAGGACCTCAGGGGCCAGGGCCAGGTGTGGTATAAGGGACACAAGGGACGAAATGAACATAGGTCAAGAGTGGGCCTGGGTCAGGGTGGGTGGCCACAGGAGCCAGCGGGGGCTGTCCCGCCATGAGTGACTTGGGTGGGGGGTGGCCACGGGAGCCGGCGGGGGCTGTCCCGCCATGAGTGACTTGGGTGGGGGATGGCCACAGGGGCCAGCGGGGTCTTCCCGCCATGAGTGACTTGGGTGGGGGATGGCCACGGGAGCCGGCGGGGGCTTCCCGCCATGAGTGACTTGGGTGGGGGGTGGCCACGGGAGCCAGCGGGGGCTTCCCGCCATGAGTGACTTGGGTGGGGGGTGGCCACAGGGGCCGGTGGGGGCTTCCCGCCATGAGTGACTTGCAGACCCCGCACTGGGGTCTCCCCCTAACCAAGCACCTTGACCTGCTGTGGGCCGACTTGGGTCCTCGGCAGTGACAATTTTTGGAGAGGAGGCCTTCAGGGGTTGCTCAGTGAGGTCATGGGAGTGGGAGTGGCCTCTTTGTAGCAGAGGAAGAGAGACAGGAGCTCGGTGTGCAGCGCCCAGGACACAGGGAGCAGGTGTCCCCGTGAGCAGGGAGTCTTCCCCAGGCCACGGCTCCCGAGAGCGTGGGGCGCCCACCCGGGGGCGGCGGCCGCTCAGATCACCATAGTTGTATTAAATGAATTCCAGGGCCGGAGGGCGTGGTTGGAAGGGCACCTTCCTGGAGGTGGGGGCCACCTGGGCATGTCCCGGTACCTCGGGGATCTTATCCAGTGGGACCTCAGCTGTCCCCTTAGCGTGTCCAGTGGGACCTCAGCTGTCCCCTTAGCGTGTCCAGTGGGACCTCAGCTGTCACCTTAGCGTGGGGACGGACACTCTGTCTGTGGCTCTGCCTGCTCCCCCAGCCCCACGGTGGGGCCACGGAGTCCCTGGCTTTGCTTCTTGGTGGCAGAGGGCAACCGAGGGTAGGAGACGGTGCTCTGAGGAACGGCACCACCACGGCCGTATCTGGTGCTGGGTGGCCTCGGGCGCGCGGCAGGCATGCGCCAGGCCACCACGGTCACCACCTCTGGTTCCAGGCAGCAAGGGGTGCAGCCTCCTCAACACCACACACCCAGGCCGCGGTGAGCCTGGGGTTGGAGCCCAAGGTGGAGCCGCAGCAGACGAGGCTGTGACCTTTTGCAGGATCCTGGCCCCTGGAGATGCCACGCGGCCAGCACACAGCCCCAGGGCACGGCCTCCTGTCGCCTGCCGCAGACTCTGCCTGTGTTGCTGCCCTGGACTCCTACCTGGAGGCGTGGGGGGCTCAAGGTCGTCCAAAGCCTGGGACATGGAGCTCAAGGTCGTCCAAAGCCTGGGAACGCAGATGTCGACTTCCTCCTCCAGGTGAGTTCCAAAGGCAGAAAGCCAAACCTGCGCAGCGCCGACGCCTGGGCAATCTTCCCGTGTGCTGCCCACCCTGCGCCGCCCCGAGGTGGAGCTGGGTGAGATTCCACTCGTGGTCTCAGCGGCCACCGCCGTGGTCTCTCACGTCGGCAGGACTCCCAGCTGTGCGCAGTGAAGTTCAGCAGCACCCAGCACAGACTCAGCACCACGAGGCCGGCAGGCAGCTCCCATGCCGGAGGCGTCTCGGGTGCACCTCAGCACCCCCGCGTTCACACGCAAACGCGGTGCCCCAGACCTGACATCCGGGGCCATCTGTGCCATCGGCATCCATGCACGGGGACATCACCATCGACTTCCAGTCTACACACGGCCTGGCAGAGGAGACACCCGGGGCTTATTCCGCAAGGCTGCCCGACGCCTGTTTTCTGAGAAGCCCGTGTTCTTGCTCCGTGACCGAGGCCCCGCGAGATTCAAAACAGACACAGCCACGCGCTCGCAGGGTGGACGCCATCACATGGGTGATGGCCGGCAAATAGGTGAGCAGGAGGCGGGTGAGAGACGGGCGGTGCTGAGTGCCTGGAAGCAGAGCAGGTGTGGTGTGGGGTGCTGCACCCACAGAGTCTCCAGAGAGGAGACCCCCACAAGGCTGCACTGGGGGTGGAACCCAAAGTCGTAAGGGTGCACGCAGGGACAGACGGGCTGTTCCGGGGCGGCGAGGGCCATCTTTAAAAAGACGTCTTTTGTTTGAAAGGCAGAGCGACAGAGACAGGAAGAGCTTCCGCCCGCTGGGTCACTCTCGAATTCCGGTAACGCCCAGGGCTGGGCCAGGCCAAGTCAGGAGCGGGTGCTCCACGCAGCCATCCTGGGGAAGCGCCATCACCCGCGATGTGGGAAGGGCCCGAAAGCACCAGCTGCCAATGGCTGAGCATCGCCGGGTCTTCGCCAGCAGACGGAGGCGTCCAAGAAGGCCACGACCTCGCCGAGCAGCCGACACGCTCCCGCTCCGTGTCAGCCGTGACGCGGCTGTGACACCCCAGTGTCCTTGTACCCAGGCTGCAGGCCTTGACCGGGACGTGAGACGTCCTCCCAGGGCCAAAGCAAAGCCACCGGCTTGAGACGGCTCACAGACGTGGGCGCCGTGAAAACGAACGCCCGGCAGGCGCCTGGATCAGTGCAGGGGCCTGGAGTCCTCACAGCCGGGGACAGGGAGCTGGGGGCCGCCGCCGCCTCTCTCTCGCACGGCACACTCCGAGCTGCCGTTGGGCTGTGTGCAGCCTGTGCCGTGGCTCAGCGGCTGGACGCATGTGGGCTGTTTCCTGGCCCCATCTGCAGAGCCAGGAAGCATGGGCCTGCGTCGTATTCCTACCGAGCTGCTGAGAGATATCACACGTGACACACGCGACACACGTGACACACGTGACACACACGACAGACCTTCATGCCTGGAGACACTGAGGCTCTGGCGTCCCCAGCAATGGCGTCATCCATCTTGTAATTTGTGAGCTCAGGGGTCACGCTGGAGTTCACGCTAACGAGGAGAGAAGACTGATCGGGACAGGGCGAGGTCCCCCAAGAGTGGGAGGGTGGGAAGGGGCTCTGAGCCAGGGGGAGCCAGCCTGACCTCCCGACAGCCAACGGGGGCAGGACAACCATCTGTCAGTCAACTAGCTCACCCAATAGAACTCCAGCGAAGCCTCCGCGCAGCCAGGTTGGGAGCGGGCAGGTGTTCCTGGAGCAGGGGCTCCCTGACCCCGTAACACAGGGCACGGACACTGTGCCTGGAGTCTCCCGAGGCCGCCCTCTGTGCTCCCCGTGGGGCTGGCCCTGGGTTGTGGCACAGTGACGCACACAGCGCTTGCAGTCCTGGGACAAACCCACACATTACTCCACGGAGGGAGTCCTGGGAACTGCAGACTCCGGCAGACTGGCCGGTCGTGCAGCGGTGCCTGGGGTGAGGGCGGACTCAGGAGGACAGGGTCTTGGCCCCAGGGTCTGCACCTGGACTTAGTGTCAGAATTAAAGTCCAGGGCCCGGCGCTGTGGCACAGCAGGTTAAACCTCCCCTGCCTGCAGCGCCGGCATCCCATACGGGCGTCGGTTCGGTTCGAGTCCCAGCTGCTCCTCTTCGGATCCAGCTCCCTGCTAATGGCCTGGGAAGGCCCAAGTGCTTGGGCCCCTGCACCCACCTGGGAGACCTGGAAGAAGCTCCCAGCTCCTGGCGTCTGGTTTCAATGGGCCCAACTCCAGCCATTGCAGCCATTATGGGAAGTAAACCAGCAGATGGAAGCACTCGCTCTCTCTCTCTCTCTCTCTCTCTCTCTTTCTCTCTGTCTCAATCGGTCTTTCAAATAAATCTTAAACAAAGAATTGCAGCCCAGCCCACCTGGTGGCTGTGGAGAAGTCAGAATGGGGACGGTCAAGGTGGCCTTGGCAGGAACACGCGTCCCCACTGGGTGCAGGTGCAGGTGCCTCTGTCCCAGTCGTCCTGCAAATGGAGCACCCACCTAACCCAGGGGCTGGGTGGGCTCTGGCACCCACGATGCAGAAAACACAGACCTGGGTGCCCACGTTAGGGTCTTTCCCTCCCAATGGGAGCCAACTGGACCGGTCATCCCAAGACCACGGCTGGACGGGCACCAGCAGTGAGCTGAGGACTTCCCAGAAGGAGAGGTGACCTGTGGGTGAGCCGCTGGCCAGGCGCTGGAAGCCATGGTGGCCACAGAAGGGCCCCAAGCTCCCCCGAGAGCACTCTGCTGAGGCCGGGCCCCCACCTCCCAGCACCTGCACGGTGGAGGCGGCGGCGCGAGCCCCGGCTCTGCTCCAAGCCCCACTGCTTGTCCGGTCACACCAGGTGGGAGCTGAAACCCGGCAGCATATTCCGTGCCTCCTGGGTGAGTGGGCACGTGAGGGCGCGTGTGCCCTGGAGCATAAGCGTACATGCCGCGGGACACGAGTGTGTGTGTCTGTGATTATGCGTATTGTGTAAGCATGTCGGGGGTGCTTGTGTGAATGGGAGCATCTGTGTGTGGGTGTGTTTTGCATGTCTAAGTGTGTTTGTGTACATGTGTGTGCAGGTGTGTGAGCATGTGTGTGTAGCTGTGTGCACATACACACTAGCACCACGCACGCCCCGACAGCCCCTCCCTGCTCCCACAGGTGTCTGCACTGACGCCCACCCCCACCTGCACCAGGGACGTCTGCTCCGTGCCCCTCCCTCCCCTGAGGGCCAAGTGCCTCTGAGTGGCAGGTGCCAGGCGCAGTCAGGCAGAGGGAAATCCCTCACATCCAGGGTGGCCTGGGGGCGGGGGGGGGGGGGGGGCTGGGGGCGGGGGACTGGGGGCTGGGGCTGGGGCTGGGGGCTGGGAGCTGGGGCAGGGCTGGGGGTAGGGGGTGAGGGGCAGGGGGCGGGGGGCTGGGGGTGGGGTGCTGGGGGCTGGGGGCGGTGGGTGGGAGCTGGGGGCTGGGGGCTGGGGGCAGGGGACTGTGGGCTGGGTTGGGGCTGGGGCTGGGGGCTGGGGCTGGGCGGGGGGGGCTGGGGGTGGGGGGCAGGGGGTGCGGCTGGCAGCTGCCCCGGGGACCTCGGGGGCACTTGCACCACCAGTGTGTCCAGGCGGCTTTCCAAGCACTCTCTCCCCGGGCCGGTGAGGGACAAACTCCAGCAGGTCCATCAGGAGCCCTGCGGCCTCGGGAGTGACCCACCGGGGCAGACAAGGCAGGGGCGTGACGGGGATTCGCTGCTGGCCCCCAGCGTGTGCTGGGCTCACCTCCCGGCCTCAGCTCCCACGGTCCTTCCCTGAGCCCATCGAAGGACCCGCGGAGTCTCCCGCATCCACAACAGACGCCGTGCCGTGCGTGGGGCACGTGTGTGCGACATGCACTGCATACTATGCACGTGTGTGTACCTGTGTCTGTGTGTGTCTGACACGACTGCCCATCGGGGTCTCCAGGGAGTGGGTCTGGGACCCCCCATGGATCCCGAACCTCCCTCAGCACCTGGTGGGAAACGAGGCAGCAGTTACCAGAGACTCCGGGACCTCAGCTCCCACGCACGGTAGGAGCTGTGCAAGCTGCCGCTATCCCGCGGCGCTTAGAGAAAAACGAGCAAAACAGCCCCAGGTCAGCGTCTTTGATCCGAGCCTGAACCCTGGCTGTGGCACAGAAAATCAGTCACACACGCCGCCTTCTCTCTCACGTGTACATGCAGGCGTGTGCGTGTGTCTGCCTACAAGGGGTCTTCAAAAAAGAAGACGTGGACTATGAACACCCTGCGTGTTTCAGCGAAGTCTGTAATGAGCACGTAGTTCTGAATTCCATTTTCCATGAACTTTTTCGAGTCCCCTCGCAGGGGTTCATGGTTCTGTGCAAGTCTGAATCAGTGCGGTGCTTCCTGGTCTGACAGGCAGACACAGACTGAGGGAGGAGGCTCTTCCCCCTGCTGGATCGCTCGCTGCTCCACCCTCCAAACACCGGCAGGGCAAGGACTCCCCCACGGCGCTGCATCCAGGACCCCGGCCCTTCTCCCCGGCGTCGCGTGCTGGTGGCAGGGCCCCGACTCAGCCACTGCGGCCTCCCAGGGTCCGCAGTGCAGGGGTCTGAGTGGGAGTGGGAGCAGGCGCGGGGATGCGGGCACCTGAGCTTCCCGGCAAACCCCTGCTCCGACATTGCTTCCTTATCTCTCCACGCTGCACTCCCCCAGGGCACCCCTCCCTGCCGGCCCGGCCCTGCCCCCTCCCCGTGGGGCCCAGCAATGCAGGCCGGAGGAGGAAGGCGTCTGCCTGAGCCGCCAGCGTGATGAACCACTCCAGTCCCCCCGTCGCTGGTGCCTGTTTGAACAAAGGGCGTCTTCCCACTTCAGGTTTCGGTCACACGGAGACTGTGGGTTTGGAGAGAGGGGCTCTGCAGCTCTAACCCGGGCATGGAGGCCTCAGAGTGGCCTCAGCCTGCGGCGCCTTAGCAAGAGAGCAGGACTGCGAGTCGAGACCCGCACACAGGGACGCGGGGAAGGAGAGTGGAGCCCACGGACGCGGGAAGAGGCCGGGAGGCCGCTGCCCTGGAGCCCCGGGGACCTGCCCTGTGCTCGGGCCGCAGGTCCAGGCTGCACCTCCCCCAGGCGTGCGTGAACTTCTAACAGAGACCTGGGGGGCGGACACCGCCTGCCTGGGTGGGGTCTGCGGGGTGGGGGGGGTGTCCCGGGTCTGCAGGGTGGGGGGTGGCCAGGGCTCGCCCTCGGGACCTGTGACTGATGGCTTTGCAGGGCAGCTGTGGACAGAGCAGAGGAGCTGACTCCGGATGGAGAGGATGACCCTGGGTGGGGGGGGGGGTGCTGTGTGCATGGCAGCCGCCACGCCGGGGCCGCCGCTGTGGCCCTGAGCTCCCCCCCTCCACTCTCACGGGTTCCTTTGCCTTCCTCGCCTCTTTCCTCCCTCCTGCCCCTCTAGCACCTGCCCCGCACCCTCAGGTCCAGCCCGGTGACCTGACCCAGCTCTGTTTTCCGGACCCTTGGTGCAGGCCAGATGGAGCCGGATGCTGACATCTCAGCCTGGGGCGTCCCTGCCTGGGGAGCGCTGCCCTGAGCCCTGCCCCTGCGTCTTCTGTCCCTCCGTGTCTCTCGGTGGCAATCTGGTGTCCTGGCTGGGCTCCTGCGCACCGAGGCCAGCCCCCTCCAGCCCCGTGGCCTCCGGGAAGCTGCGAGGCGGCTGTGGTCCGGGAGACAGGTGAGCACCCCCCACCACGAGGGCCGGGCTCGGCCCCCTGCCCAGCGTGAGGGCGGCTCTCAGGCCACGGCCCAGGGCTCCTCCCTCGGGAAGCCTCACCCTTCTGTGCCCCCCCCCCCCGACTTGCCTCAACCTTGCTGCAGCACAAGGGCGGGTGTCCCCGGGGAATCCCGTGTCCAAGGCCACACAGGAGCCTCCGCCCTGCCAGGCTGCTTCCTCGGATCCGTGGATTGGTTGCACTGCTCACCACAGCCAAGTCCAAGGCCTCCTGCCCCCTGACCCCGCCCTCACCCCACCCCACCCCCACCTTGGCCCCGGACCCTCCTGCACTGGCGGCTGTCCGGTGGTCACTCACACACCCTCCACGGGCTCGTGGCAGCTCTGAGCCACCTCCAGATCAGGAGGCTGAGGACGGGCCCCCCCCACCTGAGGACGGGGCCCCCCACCTGAGGACGGGGCCCCCCACACCTGAGGACGGGGCCCCCCACACCTGAGGACAGGGCCCCCACCTGAGGACAGGGCCCCCCCACCTGAGGACGGGGCCCCCACCTGAGGACGGGGCCCCCCCAACTGAGGACGGGGCCCCCCCACCTGAGGACAGGGCCCCCACCTGAGGACTGGGCCCCCCCACACCTGAGGACGGGGCCCCCACACCTGAGGACAGGGCCCCCACCTGAGGACAAGGCCCCCACCTGAGGACGGGGCCCACACCTGAGGACGGGGCCCCCCACACCTGAGGACGGGGCCCCCCACACCTGAGGACAGGGCCCCCCACCTGAGGACGGGGCCTCCACCTGAGGACGGGGACCCACCAGGACAGGGCCCCTACCTGAGGACAGAGCCCGCACCTGAGGACAGGGCCCTCACCTGAGGACAGGGCCCACACCTGAGGACGGGGCCCCCACCTGAGGACAGGGCCCCCACCTGAGGACAAGGCCCCCCACCTGAGGACAGGGCCCCCACCTGAGGACAGGGCCCCCCCACCTGAGGACGGGGCCCCCACCTGAGGACGGGGCCCCCCCACCTGAGGACGGGGCCCCCACCTGAGGACCAGGCCCCCCACCTGAGGACAGGGCCCCCACCTGAGGACAGGGCCCCACCTGAGGACGGGGCCCCCACCTGAGGACAGGGCCCCCACACCTGAGGACGGGGCCCCCACCTGAGGACTGGGCCCCCCCACACCTGAGGACGGGGCCCCCACACCTGAGGACGGGGCCCCCACCTGAGGACAAGGCCCCCACCTGAGGACGGGGCCCACACCTGAGGACGGGGCCCCCCACACCTGAGGACGGGGCCCCCCACACCTGAGGACGGGGCCCCCCACCTGAGGACGGGGACCCACCAGGACAGGGCCCCTACCTGAGGACAGAGCCCGCACCTGAGGACAGGGCCCTCACCTGAGGACAGGGCCCACACCTGAGGACGGGGCCCCCACCTGAGGACGGGGCCCCCACCTGAGGACAAGGCCCCCCACCTGAGGACAGGGCCCCCACCTGAGGACAGGGCCCCCCCACCTGAGGACAGGGCCCCCCCACCTGAGGACGGGGCCCCCACCTGAGGACGGGGCCCCCCACCTGAGGACGGGGCCCCCCACCTGAGGACAGGGCCCCCCCACCTGAGGACTGGGCCCCCCCACACCTGAGGACAGGGCCCCCCCACACCTGAGGACGGGGCCCCCACACCTGAGGACAGGGCCCCCACCTGAGGACAGGGCCCCCACCTGAGGACGGGGCCCACACCTGAGGACGGGGCCCCCCACACCTGAGGACGGGGCCCCCCACACCTGAGGACAGGGCCCCCCACCTGAGGACGGGGCCTCCACCTGAGGACGGGGACCCACCAGGACAGGGCCCCTACCTGAGGACAGAGCCCGCACCTGAGGACAGGGCCCTCACCTGAGGACAGGGCCCCACACCTGAGGACGGGGCCCCCACCTGAGGACAGGGCCCCCACCTGAGGACAAGGCCCCCCACCTGAGGACAGGGCCCCCACCCGAGGACGGGGCCCACACCTGAGGACGGGGCCCCCCACACCTGAGGACAGGGCCCCCACCCGAGGACAGGGCCCCCACCTGAGGACAGGGCCCCCCCACCTGAGGACAGGGCCCCCACCTGAGGACAGGGCCCCCACACCTGAGGACTGGGCCCCCCACCTGAGGACGGGGCCCCCACCTGAGGACCAGGCCCCCCACCTGAGGACAGGGCCCCCACCTGAGGACAGGGCCCCACCTGAGGACGGGGCCCCCACCTGAGGACAGGGCCCCCACACCTGAGGACGGGGCCCCCACCTGAGGACAGGGCCCCCACACCTGAGGACAGGGCCCCCACCTGAGGACGGGGCCCCCACCTGAGGACAGGGCTCCCCCAACCTGAGGACAGGGCCCCTACCTGAGGACAGGCCCCCACACCTGAGGACGGGGCCCCCCACACCTGAGGACAGGGCCCCCCACCTGAGGACAGGGACCCACCTGAGGACAGGGCCCCCGCACCTGAGGACAGGGCCCCCCCACCTGAGGACAGAGCCCCCCACACCTGAGGACAGGGACCCACCAGGACAGGGCCCCCACCTGAGGACAGGGACCCACCTGAGGACAGGGCCCCCGCACCTGAGGACCGGGCCCCACCAGGACAGGGAAGCCCCTCCTCCGTTTGCTGGGGGAGGCAGACTCAGGACGGGGACACCAGGAGACCCCCGCACCGCTGCCTTAGTGCCGCAGAGCACAACCCCAGCGCCTTCCCGACCCCGGGGTCCCGCAAGCAGAGCAGTGAATTCCGGAAAATCCCTGAGCACGGACATCTCCCCGCCTCCCAGCGCCCACTAGAGGCGGGGCCTCTCCTCCCGCAGGGTGCCTTTGCCTGGAAGATTCTGCTGCCGAGCCGGAGTCTTCCCCGTGCGTCCGTCCTGACGTCCCACAGGGGCCGGCCAGCGCCCGCAGCTTTGGCCCCGGATCTGGCTCCAGCAGAAAGCTCTGGGCTCCTCAGAGGCCCTGGCTTCCACGCCGCTGTCCTCCCAGAAGTTAAAAAAAGACACCGCGCCGGCCACTGATCGATTATGAATTCCGTCCCCGGCCTCTCGTGTTCGGTTGCATAACCCTGCTGTGTCCACATAAAAATCAAACACGAGACAGGCGTCAGCTGCACTGGATTCACTTAGCCCGATCCAGCGGCCGGCAGCCCACCCACGGGCGGGGCCCCAGGGCTCCAGGCGGGCCCTGGCCTCCTGCAGGGCCTCTGGATCCCAGCATCCGGGGCTGCTGTGGCCCCGGCAGGACAGGTTAGCATACAGCAGGGAGGGGGAGCTCGGGGGGCCGAGGCCCAGGCCTCCCTCGCCACGTGCAGGGCCCCTTCCAAGCCACATCTTCACCATGCGCTGTCTCCTCTCCCCTCCCTGGAGCGAGCCGGCCGCCGGGCCCTGTCAACCCCTCTGCTGATTAAACTGCGGGCACCAAGCGGCTTCCAGACCCCAAAGGCGCAACAGGATTACAGACGAGGCACCCGGATCGTTACCCATCTAGACAAGGCTGGGACCTAAGTGCCTGTTTCCCGCCCTTCCCCCAGCCCATCCCGCGCTCTGGGTCCTGGAGGCCCGAACCACTGCTGTTTCTGGGCGTGGCCCTTGTCTGTCCCTCCCCCGTCCCCCTCCCCAGGACCCCCAGCACTGAGCCACGTGCTCTGCCCGGTGCTCACAGAGCCCTTGGCCTGGGCCCTATTGCACCACTAATGCTGCGCTCGCTGTGTAATTCGTGGGCCTTCCGCCCGTCTCCTTCACCCAATTCCAGGTTGGGCAGGTGTGGGCGGGTCTTGCCTTACTTGGGGGGGGGGCGTGTCCAAGCTGGTGCAGCCAGCAGCCCTGTGAGGGTCTCGTCCTCAATGGTGCAGCCCAAGATTACGCGGCACGGTCAGCTCTGGCTTCTCCCAGAGCAACCCCCTCCCTGCATGATGGAAAGACGCAGCTCCGCGATTCCGGGGCCTCCCAGGTGGGGTAGATACGAGGACTGCAGCTGCGGCCGGTGTCTCCGGGAGGCCGGCTCCCGGGGCCCCCGCTCGGAGGCAGCCTGAGCCCCGCGGTGGAGCTGACCGCCTGGCACTGCCCCTCCGAGACGCCTGAGAGGAGGCGGAGAAGACGGCCGCTCAGTGCCCAGCCGGCTGCGCACCCCCTGCCCCCCAGAGACTGGGCCCTGCTGAGCCTTCCCCACGGTCTCTGACCCCAGCGAAACAGCGTGGCTGCCTGGAGCCGCTGCCTCTCCAGGTGGCTTGTCCTGGAGCAGAGACGCCCAGAGCCTAAGCCAGGACTGCAAGTGTGCAGCGGACTTCAAAGAACCCCAGCAGAGCCGTGGAGATCAAGGTGACAGCCCCGCCTCGGTTTCCTCTTTCCCGTAAATGTCAGGCTTCCGGGGAGCGAGCGTCTCCCAGGAAAGTCACGGTAACAACACCAGAAACCTGCTCCCCTTCTCCCTTTGACATTTTATTGTGATGTGAGATTGGAAGGAGATGAAGGCGTAATGGGTATATTTAGCTCCTTTTGTTGGTGCATATTTCAAAGGTAGGGTTTGTGTGTGCGCGTGGCTCTCATTAGCATCAAGTATGCAAATACCTAGGTTGCTCCTTTGCAAGGCTGAATCATGCTGAGTCATGACGTCGCATCCAGGACCAAGTAGGTCATTAAGGGGCCTCCTGCCGGGAGCCCTGGGACTCGGCCCACTCAGAGACGCATCCCTGGGCTGCTGCGGTGGTGCGGTGGTGCGGTGGGTGAAGCCGCCACCTGCAACATCGGCCACACAAAGGGACAACCGCTGGCTCCATCCTGGCTGCCCAGTTTCCCATCCAGCTCCCTGCTGACGCGCCCGAGAGGCAGCAGACGATGCCCGCGTGCCTGGGCCCCGCACCCACGTGGGAGAATGGGAGAGCTCGCTCTCTCTCTCGCTCTCTCTCTCTCTCTCCCTCTGTCACTCTGCCTTCCAAATAAAAATAAATAAATCTTAACAAGAGAAAAAAAGAAACACATTCGTGGGGCTGGGCACTTGGCTTAGTGTTTTTCAACACCACCAAGACGCGCTCCTCCTTATCAGAGTGCTGAGTTCGAATCCTGCCTTCACTCTGCCTTCCAGTTCCTGCTGACGCGCACCCTGGAGGCAGCCGCGCCGGCCCAAGAAGCCGCATCCGTGCCATACACGTGGGGGACCCAGGGGAGCTCTGGACAAGGATCTGAGGAGTGAACCCACAGTGGAAAGACCCGTTGTCTCCCTCTGTCACTCCGCCCTGCAAATAAATAAGGCAAATAAGTGAAAAGTTAAATAAAAGGGAAATCCAAAATGCAGCCCTAACGGACAGCCCGCCGCTGGCCCTCTGCAGGGCGGCCGTGCACTGGGAGGACCCTACAGCCCCCTGGGCCCGTCCCCTGGGTCACGTGGCAGTTAGGAACCCCTGGGAGCCTGGTCTCTGTCACCTGCCACTTCAGTTCACCAGCAGGGAGCTGCCTTCTCCATCCCAGGCATCCTGGGGAGTCCCTGGCAGACTCCGCCCCAGGGCAGCCCAGGGCAGCTTGGTCCGAGGGGGCATCAGGCTGTGAGCGGGGGCCCAGGTGCTGGGTTCAGCCCGGCAAACAGACGCTCGCGCCGCCATATGCAGCGGCCGGCGCCGCAGCCCGCTGACTCTGCCCTCTGCTCCTGACCCTTTTACTAACAGCGGCCCCTTGGGAGCGTCACCTCCCCCAGCTCGCCCTGCGCTGGGCTGGGGGGGGGGGGCGCTCTGTCTAGAGCCTCGGACCAGACACCCAAGGCTTCATCTGCACAGGGGCCCCTGGCACCTGACCGCTTCCCATTTTCTTTGTAACTTTTTCCAATTTCTAAACCCTCTTTGTTTTAAGATTTATTTATTTATTTACTTGAAAGGCAGAGTTATGGGGGGTGGGGGAAAGGGAGAGAGAGAGAGAGAGAGATAGAGAGAGAGAGAAATCTTCCATCTGCTGGTTCCTTCCCCAAATGGCGGCAATAGCTGGGGCTGGCTCAGGCGGACACTGGGAGCCAGGAGCTTCCTCCAGGCCTCCCACGTGGGTGCAGGGGCCCAAGCACTTGGGTCATCCTCTACTGCTTTCCCAGGACATTAGCAGGGAGCTGGATGGGAAGTGGAGCAGCCGGGACTTGAACCTGCGCCCATACAGGATGCCGGCATCACAGGTGACGTCTTTACCCATCACACCACAGCACCAGCCCCTCTGGGCCTCCCCATAGGCTCTCTCTCCCCTGCTGGCTGTGCTGTGGGGGAGGGGCCGCCTCTGCCTCCCACACCTGTGCTCCTGGCGCCTCCTGCTGTCCTGAGCACACGGCATATGCTCAGGGAATCAGCAGTGGGCACACGCGCACCGTCCTTGTGCTCCGGAACCGAGCCCCTGGGAGACGCCTGAACCCACAGTGCCGGACCACACACCACGCTGTTCCCATTGCACTGGCCTACACAGGCTCCGTAGGAACTCAGCAAGCACAAAACTGATAAAACAGAGCAGTTATAGAGCAACACATGTCATCACGACGCGGACGTGGGCTGCTCACACTCTCTCCCTCTCTCTCCCCCCCCCCTCTCTCCACCTCTCTCTCTCTCCCTCCTTCTGGCCCTCTCCCTCTCCCTCCCTCTCCCACCTCTCCCTCTCTCTCCCTCTCCCCCCTCTCTCCCTCTCTCTCTCTCCTTCTCTTTCCCCCCTCTCTCCCTCTCTCTCTCCCTCCCTCCCTCTCCCTCTCTCCCTCTCCCTCTCCCTCTCCCTCTCCCTCTCCCTCTCCCTCTCCCTCTCCCTCTCCCTCTCTCCCCCTCTCCCTCTCTCCCCCCCCTCCCTCTCTCTCTCTCCACCTCTCTCTCTCTCCCTCCTTCTGGCCCTCTCCCTCTCCCTCCCTCTCCCACTTCTCCCTCTCTCTCCCTCTCCCCCCTCTCTCCCTCTCTCTCTCCCTCCCTCCCTCTCCCTCTCCCTCACCCTCTCCCTCTCTCTCTCCCTCCCTCCCTCTCCCTCTCCCTCTCCCTCACCCTCTCCCTCTCTCTCTCCCTCCCTCCCTCTCCCTCTCCCTCTCCCTCTCCCTCGGACCAGACACCTGTGCAGATGAAGCCTCGGGTGTCTGGTCCGAGGCTCTCTCTCCCTCCCTCCCTCTCCCTCTCCCTCTCCCTCTCCCTCTCCCTCTCCCTCTCCCTCTCCCTCTCCCTCTCTCTCTCTCTCTCTCCCGTTCATTACTGTACTGCGCTGACCCTGGCTGAGCTCGGGCCAATGAAGCCGCAGTTGGGGCTGCACCTGCTGCAAAGCCGGCAGCGAGGACTCAGACTGCGTGTTCTGCACGCGGCGAGAGCTTCGGTGCACGCGTGTTTATCCTGAGGCCCAGAGCACGGTGGTCACATCACAGACACGTGCACACACACACATGAGCGCACACACACACACCCTCACATACACACGGAGCTAAAAGCGCAGCCATGCTTGCCTGCTGGGGGTTCCTTCCCCAGGTGTTAAGCAAAGGCGTCCACAGGGTCTCCCACGAGGGTGCAGGGGCCCAAGCACTTGGGTCATCGTCCACGGCTTTCCCAGGTGCATCAGCAGGGAGCTGGGTTGGAAGCAGAGCAGCCAGGTCTCGAACCGGTGCCTGTATGGGATGCCGGCATCACAGGAAGCGGCTTTACCCGCTACACCCCAGAGCCGGCTCCTCCAAACCGGATTTCAAGCCGGTCACGTGCCCGACTCTGCAGTGACCCCCGTGGGGCTTGGCCCTTTGCATCTGGGTTCCAGGGTCTCCTGTTTAAAAGAGGGAAGCGCGGGCCGGCCCGGGAGTTGATCAGTGTTTGTAAGCAGTTCTGCGGGGCCAGGGCGCCTCTGAGACAGGGCTGGGGGGGCTCTGGGGGGACACAGCTTCCGGGCCAGGCAGCAGCAGCCCAGTTCTCCCCCGGCCTTCCCGAGTCCTTTTAAGGATTGTCACACTTAAACGCGCGGATGTCACTGCCGTTCCTTTGAAGAGCCCTGGGAAACACAGTGTGTGCAGGCCGAACACTGCGCGTGGAGGTCGGCTTCTCACCCAGCAGAAACGCCACGGCGGGAGCCCCGCCTGGAGGCCCACGCAGCCCCGTGAGGTGCAGCAGGCGGTGCAAAACGCTGGACTCCACACACGGCCCTGGGCCCCACACACGGACCTGGGCCCCACACGCAGCCCTCACTCCACACACACTGTCCTGGGCCCCACACACAGCCCTGGGCTCCACACGTGGCCCTGGCCCCCACACACAGCCCTCACTCCACACACGGCCCTCACTCCACACACAGCCCTGGCCCCCACACACAGCCCTCAGTCCACACACACGGCCCTGGGCCCCACACACAGCCCTGGGCCCCACACACAGCCCTGGGCTCCACACACGGCCCTGGGCCCCACACACGGCCCTGGCCCCCACACACGGCCCTCACTCCACACACACGGCCCTCAGTCCACATGCAGCCCTGGCCCCCACACACGGCCCTCACTCCACACACGGCCCTCACTCCACACACACGGCCCTGGGCCCCACACACGGACCTGGACTCCACACACAGCCCTGGGCCCCACACACGGCCCTCACTCCATGCACTGCCCTGGGCCCCACACACTGCCCTGGCCCCCACACACGGCCCTCACTCCATGCGCAGCCCTGGGCCCCACACATGGCACTGGGCCCCACACACGGCCCTGGGCCCCACACACGGCCCTGGGCCCCACACACGACCCTCACTCCACACACGGCCCTCACTCCACACACACTGCCCTGGGCCCCACACACGGCCCTCACTCCATGCGCAGCCCTGGGCCCCACACATGGCATTGGGCCCCCACACGCGGCCTGCATCCCGTGCCACCCGGCTGCCCCGTGCCTCAGCCAACGGCTCTTTCTCCCGAGCCAGGTTGTTGAGTTACCGCGGCTCCCCACATGCAGGAAACCAGAAGGGGTGGTGCTTTCTCGAAGGGGATCTCTGGGCACCAACTCCACCGTGTGTGCACACAAGTGTGTTGATGCATAGGAGCATGCCATGTACACGCATGTGAGGTCCCGCGTGTGTATATGCCTGTGTACCTCTCCCTGCGCATTGTGTGTAAATTCCTGTGTGTGCACCGCTTTGGGTGTGTGTGCATGTGCGTCTATACATGCATGTCTCTGATCTTGCACATGTGTGTTCCTATATGTACGCATGCATGTGGGTCTCCTGTGCATGTGTGCCGGTGTACATGCATATATGATGCACACGTCTCTCTGTGTGTACACATGTGTGCACACATGTCGCTTCCTGCATGTGTGCATGCGTGTGTGTCTCGCCCCGTGCCTGTGTGTGTGCGAGGGCCCTCCCAGGTTAGGCTGGGAAAGCCGGCCCGTCCAGGGTGGGTGACAGCACGGGGGCCGTGCTGGTGTCCCTAAGCCGGGGCAGCATGGCTTCTAGATCCCCCGTGATTTGCTGTGGTCCGTGTGTCCAGGTCTCCAGTGCGGGACACAGCTCCCCAGACGCGGGGAGTGGATCCGGTCTGGAACGGGTGGGCCCCTGGGCTGGGCATTTGAGCCCCAAAGCCTCCAGCACAGCGGGGAGACCCCACAGAAACCACCGAGCTCTTTATCCGCACGGTTGACATGGGAGAGCCGGCAGCTAACTGACACCTCCCGTGCTGTGCTCGTGGGCGGCCTCGGGGGGCGGCGGGGGCCAGCAGGCGCTGTCTCCCCGCGCCCCGCAGGCCCGGCGCCCTCCCCTGGGCCTGCCAGCTCTTCTGGTCGGCGGCTGAATGGGAGCAGCCCCCTCTGTGGGTCCTGGGCAGGAAGATCAAAGCGGCGTTTAATTAAATTTTCATAGTTAATTTTCTCCTTTCGTCTTTACTCTCTCTTTCGACTGAAAACACTCTCTTCTCAGGGAGCTGAAAAGTTGCTAAGGGGAGGCGAGCTCAGAAGAGAGGAGAGAAACGGGGGCCTCCGGCCCAGGACGCAAGGCCCCAAACGCGGGTGTGACTCGGGGCGGCCGCTGCTCCAGCCGCAAATCAAACACGCAGCCGGCGGCTCTGAGTCCACCTCCCCGGCCACGTGGGTTGAGCCATTCACCCCCAGCCTGGACCGAGCAGACCGGGCTCAGCACCTCCCACCCACTTCACAGAGGCCTGCAGGCCAAGCCCTGCCCAGTCCTGGTAGGGCGCGGGGAGGGAGGTGTTGGGCTTCTGTGTCCTTTGGTGATAGCAAAGCAGACTCACCACCCCCAAAATCCCAGTATGGAGAGGGGAGCCCCAACATGCAAAACGCCTCCTCCAGCAGGCCTCACTTCTGGAAAAGCCTGCAAACGCTCGGGGCTATGAGCCGTTGCACAGGACGCCTGCCCCTCACGGAGCCAGGGCAGCTCATGCAGCCTTGGAACCTGGGCACCCGCGACCGAGGGACGCGAGGACTTCTGCCCTTGGCCTTCCAAAGGCTCCTCCTTGCTGTAGCTCCCTGGGACGCGCCTGCCACCTGGGCCAGCACGCACACGCCCGCTCGCTGGGGACAGCCTGTCCCTGTGAGTCTCTCTCCAGGTGGAATGTGTGTGCACCAAAGTCAAGGAGCACCGCCCACCCCGTGACTCCCCGTGGGAAGTCGCCCCGTGTTACATCTGCACGGGGCTTGGTGGGAAGACAAGATTCCGGAGCCGGTGCGGGGCGAGGCCTGTGCACGGGTGTTGTTAACACACAGGCATGCACCTGTGCCTCCCCGCCGTGGCCTCCAACGAGTCTTCCCAAACCACGGACCGCAGTGGACAAGCTCTGTGCAGCTCTGCGCGCACGGAGAACTCCGTCTCCCGGAACCATCGGTCGCTCCTAACTCAGGTGCTGCTCTCCCCGGGCCCTGCCTCCCAGCGCCCCACGAACTCCTCCCTCGTCAAAGTCTGCCGAAAACGGAAGGCAGAGATAGGCTGCTTTTGGTGCCAGGAAAATTATGAAACCCACGCTCAGGAGAGGTCTCCAAACCATGCGTGGAAAACGCATATTAAATGTGGGGGGATCCTCTGCACCATGGCCTCTTGGGAGCAGATCCAGGGCCCTCCCGGGGTAGGGTTGGGGACAGATGAGCCGGCTGCCCCACGGCACGGCACAGACAGCTCATCGGCTGCCAGGTGGGGTCAGTGTACAAGGAGGGGGCAGCACACAGGTGGGCAGTCTCTTGTCCCGCCTCCCGTCTGCCTGGGGCAGTGAGGATGAGCCTCACTGGCGCCCAAGCTGGGACACTTGCCCATGCCACTCCCTCCTCCTCTGGGGCAGACGGGGGAGGGGAGCTCCCTGAGAGGGGGTAGTCACGTGGTCGGGGCAGGGACGCAGCCACGGCGGGGTCACGTGGCTCTCCTCTGCCTTGCCCTAGTCTGCTCGCCTCTGCAGACAGCTCCGTGGGAGCGTGGTGTCTGTGGCACAGCCCAGGTGTCCTGGCCTCCAGAACGCACTCAGGTCCCCAGCCCCGGCCACCCCCATGAGCACAGTGGCTGGGGTACAGACGCCTCGGCCCCAGCAGTGGTGAGGAGCTGCTCCGGGCCGTGCTCTGTGCGGGAGAGCAAGGCCTCCCCCGTCCCCGGCCCCTTGTCCAGCTCAGGAAGGAACCCACCCACGCACCAGCCGCCTCCTGCCGTGGGCCTGGAACCCAGGGCGCGGGCAGCTGTGCTCCTGGCTCCGGGGCCACCCTGGGAAAAACAGGATGTGACAAGGCTGCCCCCGCACTGCCCGCGCTGCAGGAAGAAGCAGGACCCATGGGCAGCACGGGCCAGGACTCGGATTCCCGGAGACCTCCGTTTTCTTTCTTCTTTGTTGGGCCAAACTTTCTGGGTCGCCCCGCCCACCCATCTGGAGCCTGAGGGTCAGTGACCCTCAGTGTAGTCACCGCTGTCCGCCTAGAGCTCGCTCCCCACCAGGAGACCTGCACCCCTGCGCTGTCACCCCCAGCCCCGCCCCAGCCCCACGCACCGGCCTCTCTGAACGGACCCGCCTGTTCCGCACGCTGGGCGCCTCCCTGCCGCAGCGGCGCGGGTCCTGGGGCCGTGCACCCGCAGGGTGTCAGCGTCTCCGTCCTCTCTCTGCCAGACCCCAGGCCTCCTGCGGCCGTGGCCGTGGGCTCAACCATTCAGCAGCCGATGCCCCTCCCTCGAGCCGTCTGTGGCCGGGGACTGTGGCTGGTGCCGCGGTGATGCCGGCTGTGTGTGTGTGTGTGTGTGTGTGTAGCTCCTGGGTGAGCTGACCGCTCGGCTTCCTCCTCAGTGGGCTCGGGACACGCACCGCTGGGACAAGACCAGGGCCGCGTCCCCAGGCCACGTCTGCCGTGAGTTGCCTCGCGGCTTCACCGTGGGCCCAGGCAGCAGAAAAGCGAGCACTCGCACACTCCCCTGCTTTCTTCCCTCGAGCTGCCCGTTCGTCCAGGGTCCTGAAATCGGCCACGGCTGCGAGTCCAATTCCCCCTCCCACTCCCAAAGCAGCAGTCATGGCGTCTAAGGAACCCAGCGGGCCCCCCCATCTCCCCCTCCTCGCCCAGGCTGGGGCACATCAGACGTGTGATTCGTATGCATGTGTGTGTGTTTGTAACACGTGGAGTGAGTTGCCCTGTGGCCTCCGCCTGCTGCCGGCACCAGGGGGGCACACAGTGGGGCTGCACGTCCCCACCGGGGTCACATGTCCCCACCGGGTCACACGTCCCTTCCCTGGTCGTCCCCCCTTTGCTCATTCGTCCATCAGACCCCGCTGCACCAGGCCCCGTGCTGGGATGAGGGACACAGGTGTGGACAGAACCCAGCTCCAGGGGCCAGCGGACAAGAGAGGCTGCCGGCTCTCGTGCTTGGGGGCGGGGTCCCTGGCCCAGGTGGCCCCGCTTTGCGCCACTCATCAGGAGCAGCTGGCCAGGGGTCATCTCTCCGCTGGTCACTTCCATTGCCCTGCGCAGGCTCTGCCCTCCGGGAGTCAAAGGGGTGAGCAAACACCCCCAGCACCGGGCAGGGGAGTCGGGGCCACACGTGCGGGGCTGTGCGGGGGGGGGGGGAAGTGTGTGCGGCTGTGGGGGGCCACCCTGCTCCCCAGGGAGGATGCAATGGGCTGCGTTCAGTGATTCTGTGGACTCCGGGGAAGTCCGGCGGGTCAGGGTGAGGCCTGGGGAAGGGTCCCTGGCCCAGCCGAGGGGGCACTGGTGGCGCGGGAGACTCTGGCTGCGGCAGGGACCCACTGGGTGACAGCCGGGTGTTCGCAGCCGTGCCCTGGGGCCCCATGGCACTGAGACCTGGCCACTCGTGCGCTGCGGTCATCAATGAGAGGGTGGCCTCTCCCGGGAGGGGCTGACGGCGATGGTGAGGGGCCCCTGAGCCTGGGAAGCCCCTGCTCCTCCCACAGGGGCCCCACGGCCCTGCTTTGTCCTGGACGTCGGTCCCTCCCCTGCTTGGACATGCCGTGCTCTGGCCCTGGGCTGTTTTGGACTCCCAGACCTCGCCTGGCAGATGCTGTGGCGTCCACAGGGCTCTCTCCAGAACTCGCGCAGCGCCAACCTGGCCTCTCCTCGCCTGGGGTCACCCAGCACCCGAGTCCAAGCTGCCACCCACATCCCCTGACCAGGGCTGGCTCTGCCCTTCTCAGCCCCCCCCCATTTGACAGCTCCAGGTCAGTGACTGGGGCCCAGCTCAGCGGGGGTCACGTGGGCTGCAGAGGGCAGAGCCGTCTACTCACACCTTTGGCCACGGTGTCCGGCTCCTGGGCTCTGGGCCGCCTCTGTGACCTTGAACTGGTCACACGTCCCCAACAAGAAGGGCCCACACGACATCCTTTCCTGCACAAACTTCCCGGCGCAGGCCGCTGGCTGCAGCCGGTGCCGCCCGGGAGCCCCTCCTGGGGCGCGGTGCCAGGACGCCCGGCAGCCGGACGGCGCCTTCTCAGGCGGGAATTCCTGACACGCGGGAGGGGGTGTGGTGCGGGGGCGTGGCCCTGTCCACGGAGGGGCAGGTGCTCTGTGCCACCCTCCTCCCTGTGCCTCTCCTGGGAAGGCACCTCCCCCCACCCCGGGGGCGGGGGACGGAAGCTGCAGACCATCCGCCCTCCCCCAGGCAGGTTCTGAGTGTCCGGTGTGCGCCACGCGGGCCTAAACCCCGGGGAGACGAAGGGTAAGAGCCACACACAGAGCCTGTGCTCTCTCAGGGCTGGCATTTTATTGGGGAGAGAGACAATAATAGAACGAGAGCATGTGTGATGTCTAAAAGTGCAAGGCCGGGGGCGGGCATTCGGCGCCTCGGTGGAGATGCCATTTGGCACACCCACCTCCCGTGTCAGAGCGCCTGGGTTCACGTCTCAGCTCGGCTGCCCGCCGATGCCCACCCTGGGGAGCCAGCAGGGCCTGGCTTGAGCGCTTGGGTGCCGGCCACCTGCGTGGGAGCCCAGGATCGTGTCCTGAGCTCCGAGCTTCACTGACCCAGCCCCCAGTTATTGCAGGCATCCGGGGAGTGGGCCGGTGGGTGGAAGACCTCTCTCTCCCTCTCTGTCTCTCTCTGTCTCTCTCTCTCTCTCTCTCTCTCTCTTCCATTCAAGTAAATAAATAAATAGACAAAATATTAAAGAAAATTTACAGAGCTGGGCCTCAGGTAAAAGAATCTGGGGACGCTGCCCGTGACATGGCCCAGCCAGGGGGCCTCCCAGGAAGGGGCTTCCAGGCTGAGGTGGGAGGGGGCCTGTGCTCCAGTGGGAGGGGGTCTCTAGGTGGAGGGTCCTGAGGCCGATCCAGGGCAGCAAGGACCCTGTGTGGCTGGGAGTGAGCTGGGGTCACTGGGGAAGCGAGGGCCCCGCTTCCCTCGGGGGTTGGGGTGGGGCAGGTCCCTCGGGGAGCTTGGCCTTGACCAGCGTTGAGATGGGAATGCCATTGAGATGGGAATGCCGGCCAGACAGGCACTCTGCCCTGGGGCCGCTGCCTCCTCTCCGCACCCCACTCCGTGGCGGCCTGCAGCTGCCGCTGGGCTCTATCTTCATACTGGGGTGGGACAGCGGGTGGGCAGGAAGCAGCCCGAGGCTCCCCACACCCGGGGTCACCTGTCCTTGCCCCGGGGCGGGGACGAGGTGCTCCAGCCGTTAGCAGATGTCTCTGCTGAGACAGATGAGAGAGGTGAGCTGGCGCCTTCCCCAGCCAGAATGCCGGGGACCGTGCCGGGGCCCAGGAGTCCCAGGCTGGAAGCACAGCTTGTGTTCCCAGACCCCAACACAGGACCCGAGCCTCGCTCCTGCCCAGAACAACCCCACCGTGTCCCTCTCCCCGCTCAGAGCAGGCGACGGGGGTCCCGCTGACCAGTGCCTGCCCAGAACAACCCCACCGTGTCCCTCTCCCTGCTCAGAGCAGGCGACGGGGGTCCCGCTGACCAGTGCCTGTGCAGGTCCCCGCCCTCGGCCTCCAGGCCAGCGCATCTCACAAGACGAACCCGCAGCTCCCAACCGGGGCATTGCCTTTTGCATCACACTTTTCTTGGGGGAAAAAGCCAAAAAATAAAAACAGTGACCCGGCCGTCTCCTCCATCCACTGGGAACCCATTCATCTCTGCCTGCCGGGTCTCAGCTTTGCAAATCCCATGCCACCTGCTCTGCGGCCCGCTGGCCCGGCCAAGCACACGCCCCCTCCCGCCTGCCCGCCCACTTCCTTTGGGCTGGCTGGCTCCGCAGGGCTGGCTGGCGGCACAGAACTTCCTGGCATCTGGTCCCTGCCCTCCGGAACATTCTGCCCTTCCTGGGAACACGCCTTTGCACTTTGCACCGTCTGGTTTGCCTCCTACACATCCCCAGTCTTGCCCAGCCCCCAGCGGGGCCCAGGGCTGCCCACCCCGAGGCAGAGCCGCCTGTCCCCTGGCCCCCCTGCACCCCGAGGCCGGGAGCTGCGACGGCACCGGTGACGGACGATCACTCCTGCCGCTCGGTCACCGCAGGTTGTTCCCTCGCCGCCCCTGCCCGGTCATTTTCCTTAACCATCCAATTACAGGAGGCTGCCGCCGGCAGGCACGTCTCGATTTTTCTGTTTCCCACTCGATGGCAAATGGTGACGGCCACGGGCGGCCTCCTCCCCGGTTCTCCGCACATTGCTCCCCGAGCATGGTGAGCGCCTCGGACCCCAAGGACGCGGCTGCGCCAGGCTGGCTGTGGGGGCCTTGATCCGACACCTGCTTTCCTTGAGGACTTGGTCCCCAGGCAGGCAGGATGGAGTGAGAGCGTGAGGTGGGGGCAGGGGTCTCTCCAGGGGGAAGCTGCAGGCAGAGCCACGGGCAGCCCTGCCACAGCGTGGAGGAGCCACCTCTGGGCAGCTCTGGCCGTTGAGTGTGGCCACGCGTGCAGCTCCACGCCATGTGTGCCAGCATGGGGCGGGGTGGCCAGGCTCCGGCATTCACCCCCGGCAGGTGCTCGGGGTTTGCCCACTCCCTGCCCAGCTCCCAGGGTGAGGCTGTGGAGGCCAGGGTTTCTGGCCCCTGCCCCAGAACACCCGAATCCCTGATCTGTCTGTGTGAGACCCACCCGTGACCGGCACCGCGGCTCAGGTGCCCGGAGATGAGCTACTGCACTTGCCGTTGGAGAACGGCGGCCAGAGAGCCCGAGATGGTCCTGGCGGGCACAGGTGCGTTGGTTGGTTGGTTTTTGCGAATATTTCCCACGTAAGGTTGGTTGCACCCGTGGATTCTGAGCCACAGGCAGGGACCCGCGCATGGGCGCCATGCTGTGAAGTTCTGCAGCCCAGGCCCTGCTCCCAGCCCTCAGCCTCCTCCCCGCGTGCGGAGGCCCAGGCGCCTTCTGGATAAACCTGGCCTGTGAGGGCCCTGGGAGGCAGCTGCTTCAGCAGACCAAGAGGGACAGCGGAGGCCAGGCTGCAGGCCGTTTACCACCGGGGCCTAGGACAGGAGCCGGGTCTCGGCGGCTGCGAGACAAGGGGTCCCTGCTCCAGGACGCGGGAGAAACGGTGTTTTCCAGAGAAGGTGGGCTCTCCGGAGAACCATCACTGTCTGCGGGGGCTTCAAACGCAGCATCCGGCCCGGGCCACAGCCGCTGGCCTCACGTGGTCCCCTGGCCACAGGTCACAGGCGGCCCCATCTGCTGGGCCCTTCCCGATAGGGAAATGGGGGGCACTGGGAGGAGGGGCCAACGCCGCTGCTGGGGCCCTGCGAGCGAGCGCCGGCTGGAGCCTAGGTCTGCTGCCTTTCCTTCCTGTCGGCACACCTGCCCTGGTTCCCTCCCACGAAGGCCCGGAGGTGCCCCCCGGGGGGGGGGGGGACTGTGCGCTCTCCATCGTCTCCCACCCAGGAGACTCCCTGGTGCCATCAGGAGGGGCGCTGGGCTTGAGGAGGCCCCAAGAGCTCACGCTGCCGTCAGTGTGGGTCCATCCTGTCCACCGTGTGGTCGAGGGCCCCATGGGAGCCCGGTTTCTTGTCTCTAGAACGGGGTCAGTAGCTCTCACAGGGAGACTCGAACCCAATGATTTCAACAAGGAAAGTGTCAGGGGCCGGCGCTGTGGTGCAGTGGGCTAAGCCTTTACCTGCGGCCCTGGCATCCCACATGGGCGCCAGTTCAAGTCCCGGCTGCTCCTCTTCCCATCCAGCTCCCTGCTATGCCTGGGAAAGCAGTGGAAGATGGCCCAGGTCCTGGGGCCCCTGCACCACTTGGGAGACCCGGAGGAAGATCCTGGCTCCTGGCTTCGGATCAGCGCAGCTCCAGCCCTTGTGGCCATTTGGAAGTAAAACAGCAGATGGAAGACCTCTCTCTCTCTCTCTCTCTCTCCCTCTGTCTGTAACTCTGACTCTCAAATAAATAATAAAATCTTTAAAGTTATAAGGAAGGAAGGAAGGAAGGAAGGAAGGAAGGAAGGAAGGAAGGAAGGAAGGAAGGAAGGAAGGAAGGAGAAAGAAGGAAGGAAGGAAGGAAGGAAGGAAGGAAGGAAGGAAGGAAGGAAGGAAGGAAGGAAGGAAGGAAAGAAAGAGAAAGAAAGAAAGAAAGAAAGAGAAAGAAAGAAAGAGAAAGAGAGAAAGAAAGAGAGAAAGAGAGAGAGAGAAGAGAGAGAGAGAGAGAAAGAAAGAAAGAAAGAAAGAAAGAAAGAAAGAAAGAAAGAAAGAAAGAAAGAAAGAAAGAAAGAAAGAAAAGAAAAGTGTCTGCCTTGTGTCCCCTCCCCGTCCGCCAGCAGCGGCCTCCTGCCCGGGGCTCCATCGGGGAGCTGGGCTTCTCCCATCCCCGTCCTCAGCCACCCTCAGCTGCTCAGGGAATCACCGTCGTCACCACCATCACCCTGCACATGGTGTACCTGCTGGCCTCCAGCCCCGGCGTGGCTGGGCCCTCCCCGACTCTCCCACTCCCGACTGCCTTCCTTTGCGTCCAGAACTCAAGTGAAAAGGGCCCAGCTGGTCCGCGCAGCCGGCTCGGCTCAGGCTGTTGGGATGCACTATGCCGGCGTTTGATCACCAGTCGGTCACAGTCGGCGCTGCCAGGGGGAGGACAGTTCCGGCACGGGAGACTCTGACCCAGAACCAGGGAGAGGCGAAGCCATGGATCCTGAGCGATGATATTTATGACCGGGGAAAGGTTGGAAGCAGCCTGAGTGTGGAAGAAGCGGCTCGGGGAATGAATGGAGCCCGCGGCTTCGTCAAGGCGCGGGGTCAGAGGGCACGCGCTTCCCTGGAGACACGTGCACGGGGTATTCACTAAGGAGAAAGCCGACTTCAAAGGGGAAAAGGATCTGGGCACAGGGGCCCGGCAGCAGGCCGCAAGCCCAGCTCATCCGCAGTGAGGCTGTCTCCTGGGCTGGGCGGGGCGACCCCGGGCCCCCTGGGGCTTGGGAGGCCAGGCGTGGCGTGGCCGAGTCAGCCTGTGTGGTTGGCACTGGGTCAGCCGCTGGGCAGTGCCTGGCACGGGGGGAAGCAGCCCCAGGAGCAGCTCCCCAGGGACAGCCAGGGCTCCATGGATCGCTGGTGGCCTCCCGGAGTGTCGTCCCCACCCCGGACTCAGGTCCCACCCGAGGAAACCAGACCCTCCCCCACCCAGCCCCAGCCCCGAAGTCCAGGCAAGCAGGAGGCTTGGGAAAGTCTGTGGCAGAACCTGGGCGCGGTTTTGACCAACACTGGCTCCACCGTTAGTTCAGCTTCCGCAGACTTTCCGAAGCGCCCCAGTCGTCGCCGATTGCAGTGAGCGGAGTCCCGCAGCCCTGTGCCGGTGTGGCCGGCGGGAGCCGGCAGGGATGGCCAGAGGCTTCTCCCTGAGCTCCAGTTGGCTCCTGGACAGTGTGGACATCTTGCATCTGTGCACACTGGAAACACGTTCAGATTTGTCCATCAAAAATATATTTTTAAAGAAGTTTTTTTAAACAAAGAACCAAGCAATGCCTCGAGTCGCTCTGACCCCAGGGAGACTCGGGTTCCGTGTGGTCTGGATGCCCAGGTCCTGAGCAACCATAGCTAAAGGGACCCCCCAGGCGCCTGGTGCACCCCCCAGGCCGGCAGCCACTGCTTAATCCCCGGGCTCCCGAGGGGCGGGGCGAAGGTTCCTCCGGACTGAATCGGGGCTGAGAGTGCGTCACCAGCTCGTGTCCGAGGTCCGCTGGTCGGTGGTGCCCGTGCCCGCCTTCGATTGGCCGGCGATGGCCACGGGGCTGCAGCTGGTGTGAGGGTTACGTGTGGCCACAGTCACACTCTGCCCGGGCCTGGAATTCCTGGGACAACGCTGGCCACCAGGGTCCATATCCGCCAGAGAAGCAATGAGCCCTCGCGTTGGTGGTCAGACCTCGTGGGCCGCACCACGTCCTCCAGGCAGTGAATTCCCTCTGACCAAGGACAAGCAAGGACACGGAGGGTCGGAGACACAGGGGAGAGGCTGGGTCCTGCCTTGGCGCAGCAGGGGCTCAGCTCCACGGCGGGCGGTTCCTGTCTTCGAGCAGGGGAGAGTTCAGACGTGCGATGTTCAGACGTGTGACAGAGGCGTGGTTGGCAAGGGAGCAGGTTTGCTGATGCAGGGCCTCGTCAGAGGGGACGGCCCCTCACAGACAGAACTGAGAGACAGCGCCCGTCATTCAGACACAGGACACACCTGTCCACGGCGGGACTCTGCTGTGAAACCCTGGGCTGCCCCCAGCCTGTGCTTCGGGGGAGCTGCGGCTGCGCCGCTCCCGCAGGCGCTGTGCTCCCTGTGGGTCCTCTCACACACACTGGCTGCTCCGGGTCTCTCTAAGGTTCTGGCCTCCATGCACACGTGTGTTCTGCTGTGTACGGGGGAGGGGACTGTCCTGTGGCGAGGCTGGGTAGCTCGGGGCGACCCTGTCGTCAGGAAGCGGGGTCCCTCCCAGGGCACAGTGGGTTCTCCCGGCTGCAATCTGGGTCAGTGCAGGGCCACCCGGGGCTGGCGGGGGGAGCGTCCCCAAGGTTCTGAGGCCGTTCCCAGGGAACGTGGCGCACAGGCGCACACAGCCCCAGACAGCGTGGGGGGGGCTCCACCAGCCGTGGGGGCTCCACCAGCCACGGCTCCATCCCAGGGCTTCAGTGCTTTCCACCTGAAAAATATTTCTTTCTCAAAAACAGTTTCTTATTTTCATTTTATTTGGAAGGCAGAGAGACAAAGCTCCTCCATCTGTGTGTTCTGCTTAGTGACTTTTTCCAAAATCAAAAAAATAAATAAATAAATAAATAGACTAAAGTCCTGGAAATGGAAGACATAGAAAGTATGCAAATGCGCTGATGGTGAGGGTCCTTCCCCAGCATCCCCGGAGGGCAGATGGCACGGAGGAGCCAGGGTCTTTGTGGCCGCAACTCTCTTTAGAAACGGATTCTTACCAGGAAACACTCATGGAGCTCCTTGCACAGCGCTGCTTTGTTTCCAGGCCCCCCACCCCCCTTTGTCTGAATCAAAAATTCCCTTTAGAGGAACAGTGGGGGGGGGGGGGTGCCAGGGACAATTTCCCAGCCCCAGCAGGTGAGAAAGACGCCAGGGATGGAGAGGCTCTCAGAGCCAGGAGGCGCAGCCCATTTCACATGCAAATCCCGCCTTGTTCCCGGAGAACAGCCCCACCTTTGGCCTCCACAATTACCCGGCTTCCTGCAGGGAAACTCAGCCTTCCTAAAAGCTAGTCCTCCGGAACAACAGACTCCTGCAAACTTTCCTTTTAGCCGGGCTGGGGAGCCCAGGGGGCCTGGAGTGCCGCTGAGTGGTGGCCTCGGGACCCAGCTCCGGGGTGCCCTGGCCCCTGCTCCTGCCCAGCGGGGCCCTGTTCCAGAGCCCTGGGGCAGGCAGGCAGGACCACGTGAGCGCGCAGTGGAGCCGTGGGTCAGGGCCACTGCAGGCTCCGTGGCACACAGGGAGGGTGGGGTTGTGGGCACTGGACAAGGGAAACTGAGGCAGGGCCGATGGGGAGAGGCGTGGGGCTGTGCTGTGGTGGGTGACGCCCCGCCCGCAGGCCCTGGTTGGGAGGACTCTGCCCCAGGAGCTGCGTTCTGGGGGGTGGGGTCATCTCAAGGGTGGGAAGTGAGCACATGTGGCTTCCTGACACACACGAGGCCCCATCAGGGCTCAGCTCTGCCTCCGGGGTCTGAAACAGGGGGGGCACCAGTGGGTGACCGCGGCTGTGAAGCCATAAACCCCATTTACAAGAGCAGGCGAGGGGGAGGCGCAAGGCTTGTCCCAGGAGCCCTCAGTTGCCGATCCCTGATCTTTAGGGCAACAGGACGTCCAGGGAAGGGAGCAGCAGTGCAGGACGGCAAATTTGGCATGAGCGCCAGAGAGAGCAGCCCCGGGAGCCGGAGCCGTCCTCCCGCCCCGGCCCTCCCCGCGCTGCTGCTGCCTGCCCGCTGGCTTCCAACCAAACAGCTTGGCCAGGTCCCCCAGGGGGAGCAGCAGGGCCAGGTGAGCAGGAAAGCAGGTTCTCTATGGAGGCCAGTACAGGCTCCGGCGGGAGTACGGGCTCCAGCGGGAGTGCAGGCTTGCTCACCCAGGAGCGAGGCCTTAGCAAAGCCTTCAAGTTAGGAGAGGAGCGGGGACCCCGCCAGCACTTACTGAACACTCAAATGGGGGTGGATGAGGAGCAGGGCTGGCGTACCACCCACCCCCATGCCCATTTTGTGGGCAATCTTCAAGTATCTTGGTGTCTGGTGCATGATGGGAATGGGGTTCAGGTGCATGATGGGAGTGGTTTCAGGTGCATGATGGGAGTGGGGTTCAGGTGCATGATGGGAGTAGGGTCTAGGTTCATGATGGGAGTGGGGTTCAGGTGCATGATGGGAGTGGGGTCCAGGTGCATGATGGGAGTGGTTTCAGGTGCGTGATGGGAGTGGTTTCAGGTACATGATGGGAGTGGGATTCAGATGCATGATGGGAGTAGGGTCTAGGTTCATGATGGGAGTGTGGTTCAGGTGCATGATGGGAGTGGAGTCCAGGTGCATGATGGGAGCAGGGTCTAGGTTCATGATGGGAGTGTGGTTCAGGTGCATGATGGGAGTGGGGTCCAGGTGCATGATGGGAGTAGCTGTGCTGACCCTGTAGCCGTGAGGGATGTTTGTAGCCCACGCTGTCTCTTACACACTGCAAACCCCAGCAGCTGTGGTCAGCAGGGAAGGGGTGGGGTTTGGGGCACTGACACTGTCCTCATTTCCCTGCTGCCTCTCTGCCTACATCACACCCGGAGCCAGCTCCCAGGGGCCAACACCACTGTCGTGGGCACCCAGCCCTCCTGGACCTCGGGTCTGAGCCCTGTGTGTGCCAGTTCACCCAGGGCGGGCCCAGGTGGGACTGTGGCCCCAGGGAGTCACCAGTGATCCCCCTCCCTCCCCACAGGCCTGGTGTGCAATGAGGGGCTGCAAAGTCACGCCTCCGAACAGGCCACGGAGCCCCGGCACCCGCACTCTACTGCCCACAAGACTCAGATCAGTGATTAAAGTGGGGTGGGCGCATGTGTGCATGCATGCGCGTGTGCGTGTGCACCTGTGTGCGTCTGAGTGTTCACAGCTGCCCCCATGTCACGCAGCTGCTGGCCCAGTGGAGGTGGCAAAGAATACAGCGCCCTGATGTGGGGGAGAGGCCCCCAAGCCAGGAGAGCAAGCAGGACGGACTTCCTGGAGGAAGGGGCCTCGGGGACAGTCTTTAGGGAGTCATGGAGGAGCCGAGAGAGAGCCCGGGGCCAGCAGCATAATCCAGGCTGCAGGGTGCGTCCCAGCGGAAAGGGCCACCCACACGCTGGAAAGCAGGGATCTTCTGGGAAAATCGTATTCGCACAGACACAGGAACACCCCCCTGCTAAGCTGGGCTCCACGGATCAGTGAGCTCGTCGTCCACATGAGATCCGTCAGCGGATTAAAACCTCGCGGCAAATCTCTCCTCAACCCCGGGTCTCGCAGCGAGCAACGGAGCAGCGGACGACGCACAGCCTTCCACACCCTGACAGCGCCCGCGAGCCCCCTCGCAGGACAAGACGGGAGCCTGGGCTCGGGGGTCGCCTGCACCCCTCCCTGTCTCCCACCCACCATGACGGACCGTTGTGAAACCAAGAAAAGCAAGAGTCCCACAGGTGGACCGTCCCGCCGTCCTGGGCACCTGCTGAAGCCGACTGAGAGCGGGTGCTCTATGTGAACTGTGGGTTGCCGTTTGGGGTGAAAGGAGAAGTCTTAGGGTTTAGTCCATCTCCTGATAGAGGACAGGATAGAGTGGGGTGAGGTGGGGTGGGGTGGGGTGGGATGGAACAGAACAGGAACTGGCAGGGGCCCTGCGTGGCATCGGCTTCAGCTCTTTGCCTGGTCACACGCGCCAGTCAGAGTCAAGGGCTGTTTGTTTTGCTTTCGCTCGTCGCCAAGGGCACTGAGAACCCGAAGGAGGCTCCACACGACTCAGGCGCGAGCATCACGGTCCCTAGAGATTTGCTTGCAAGGATGACGTCAACCAGGAGCGAACAGGGCATGCCTCGCGTTCAGTGTCGGACGGAGGTCCCGACCCCACAGCAAGACAAGCGGAAAGCAGAGGACTGACAAGGCGGGCACACAGCCACCCTTGCTGCCAGCCCCGGCACCCAGCAGTGCAGGAAGCCGGAGAGAGCGGGGAGGGGCTCGCGCAGCGACCAGCAGCCTCAGGAGCTGTGGGCCATGCATGCATTCCCACAGAAGGGGCTGGCGTCGTGGCAGAGGGGCTAAGCCGCCGCCTGCAGCCGATGCAAGTCCTGGCCGCTGTGCTTCCGATCCCGCTCCCTGCTGATGCGCCCGGGAAGGTGGCAGAGGATGACCCGAGTGCTCGGGCTCCAGCACCCACGTGGGAGACCCGGATGGAGCTCCTGGCTCCTGGCTTCAGCCTGGCCCAGCCCTGGCTGTTGCAGCCATTTGGGGAGTGAACCCGCGGATGGAAGCCCTCTCTCTTTGTCTCTCTCTCTTTGCCACTACCTCTCTCTTCGTCACTCTTTCAAACAAATAAACAAATAAATATTTAAAATTGTGTCATGAAAGTTGTCAGTCCTCCCCCACATGGATCTATAAAGTCAATGCAATTTCAATAAAAATGCTTTCAGGATTTTTCATGAAGCGTCACACGCCCAAACTTACAGGGAGGAAGAGAGTTGGGAACAGCGCGGGATATTTTGCAGAAGAAAAAGAAGAGTCTGGAGCTGTCCCCGCCGCACACCGGGACGGATGCTCTCTGGCCCCTGAAATTCGCGGGAAAACCAGACGTGGGCACAGCAGACAGCGCCCGGACCCCACCCGCCTTCCCGCTGGAGCCGGCGCAGGGCAGCGGCCCCACCAGGGACCAGTCGGGTGAGAAGCCGGGCGTCCAGAGAGGAAGCGGTGCAATGAGCCAGAGACGTGGCCCCCTCAGCAATCCTACGGGGTCTGCACAGCCGCCCCCCCCCCAGCCCCACCTTGTCACTCCCAGCTGCTGGGCGCAGGGAGACACAGACAACACAGGGGCCAGATTTCCAAAGGGTCAAACCCGTAAACCAGCAGCTCTGCAGACAGCCGGACCCCCGTACCCGTCCAGTGCCGGGCCCGGGCAGGGCAGGGCTCCCTGCCGTAAGGGACGGACCTGCCCGGGAGGCGCTAGAGCAGGAGGGGCCCACAGGAAGTGGCCGACCCGAGGCTGCTGGCCACGCTTGCCGATCCGGGGCCCTCAACTTCCTGTGATGGGGACGGAGGGTGAGGCGAGAAGGCCACGCCCACGACGCCCGCAGGTGGGCGAGACTGGCTGGCGGGGCAAGACGGGTCCCCAGCCGTCACGGGCACACAGGTGTTTCTCGGGGTCTCAGGGGTCCGCAAGCCTGCGTGTGCATAACGGGCACGCAGCTTCTCGTCACAGGGAGCTGTGTTGGGAAGGACTTTCCTCTGGTTACATTTTTAAAACATGCTGGGTTAATATAGAACATTTGACATTTTTATGGAGGAAGGATTTTTTTAAACATGATGCAGAAGAACAGCCCATGAAAGGAGGGCTGGTGTGCTTGGCTGCATTGGAACAAGGTTTCTTTTCAGATTGTTATAAAATAACGCGAAGGAGTCCCTGACAGCAGTGGGGATGAAGGACGCCTGTGTCTGCTCCGGCTGCCACACCCAAGTCCCACGGAGTGGGTGGGGCTTAGGTTCTGACCTGGAGACGCACCGGTCGCTCTGGGGAGGGCTCTCGCCCTGCTTGAGGGTGGCTGCACCGCCTGTGTCTGGGCTGGGGCTTTCCTTGGTGCCTGCACATCCCGGCAGGACAGAGAGCCCACGCCAGCCCACTGGTGTCTCTTCCTAAAAAGGACATCAACCCCAGAGACCAGAGCTTCCTTAGAAGCCTCATTTCCAGATAAAGCCCCCGCTAGGTTGGACTGTGGCTCAATTCGGAGGCTGGACAGCCCGCAGCACACACAGCCTCCTACAGCCCGAACCCAGAGCAGGCGCTCGCTTCCACAGGTCAGGAAGAAAAGCCACTCTAGGCCGGCGGGCGCCCAGGGCCGGACCAGATCCCGGAAGTTGGGCCACGGCTGTGTCTGGGCAAAGGCAGAGAGTGTCTCCCGGCGCGGGGATTTCGAAGGAAGCGAGCTGTCCCCAGGAAGGGACGCACAGCTGAGGCCATCACGCCCCCAGCTGCAGGTTAGGACGCTACAGAGACGCAGCGGGAGGGGCGTCACAGGGCCACGCGCGTGGGAAGGAGCTGAGGGCATCGGCGGCCGCTCCCCGCCACTGCACGCAGCCTCCGGCCGGTGACAAAATCCCTCACCACACAGACCCCTGGGAGAGAGAGGTGGGGCCCCGTGACGAGGTCCCTCACCACACGGACCCCTGGGAGAGAGGTGGGGGCCCGTGACGAGGTCCCTCAGCACACGGAGCCCTGGGAGAGAGAGGTGGGGGTCTGTGACGAGGTCCCTCAGCACACGGACCCCTGGGAGAGAGGTGCGGGCCCGTGACGAGGTCCCTCGGCACACGGACCCCTGGGAGAGAGAGGTGGGGGCCCGTGACGAGGTCCCTCAGCACACGGACCCCTGGGAGAGAGAGGTGGGGGCCCCGTGACGAGGTCCCTCACCACACGGACCCCTGGGAGAGAGGTGGGGGCCCGTGACGAGGTCCCTCAGCACACGGAGCCCTGGGAGAGAGGTGGGGGCCCGTGACGATTTCCCTCAGCACGCGGACCCCTGGGAGAGAGAGGTGGGGCCCTCCATGGAGCCCAGGGGAGGCCGAGGAGTTGTGCTGCTGTGAGTTTTCCCTGGAACCTGCAGTGGCCTCGGAGACCTGGCGCCCAGCAGAGGGGTCTGGAGTCGAGGTCTGGCTGGGGGTGTGGACCTTCAGGTCGAGGGATGGCCAGGGAGCTGTCGCTCAGGCAGCTGGCCGAGCACAAGGAGGAATCCTGCCCCGGAGAGCCGCCTGCCGCCCGCTCACTGATGGGTCACCACGGGTGCAGGCCTGGGCTGTGGCTCCCGCCCAGTGCGCTTTCCCGACCTCCACACCCCAGATGCATCCAACCCACGACTCAGCTCTCAGCCTCTCACTCTGGACCGCACCTCTCCACCTGCCTCCCCCCACTCACCTGCCCCCTCCCCCACTCACCTGCCCCCTCCCCCACTCACCTGCCCCCTCCCCCGTTCACCTGTCTCCCCCCTCACTCACCTGCCCCCTCCCCCACTCACCTGCCCCCTCCCCCACTCACCTGCCTCCCCCCTCACTCACCTGCCCCCTCCCCCGTTCACCTGTCTCCCCCCTCACTCACCTGCCCCCTCCCCCACTCACCTGCCCCCTCCCCCACTCACCTGCCTCCCCCCTCACTCACCTGCCCCCTCCCCCACTCACCTGCCCCCCCTCTCACTCACCTGCCCCCTCCCCCCACTCACCTGCCTCCCTGCACTCATTTGCCCCCCTACTCAACTGCCTCCCCCTACTCATCTCTCTCCCCCCTCTCCTGCATCCCCCCTTGCTCACCTACCTCCTCCCCCACTCACCTGCCCCCTCCCCCACTCACCTGCCCCTCCCCCCACTCACCTGCCTCCCCCCACTCACCTGCCCCCTCCCCCACTCACCTGCCCCTCCCCCCACTCACCTGCCTCCCCCCACTCACCTGCCCCCTCCCCCACTCACCTGCTCCCCCCACTCACCTTCCTCCCCCCACTCACCTGCCCCCTCCACCACTCACCTGCCCCCTCCCTCACTCACCTGCCTCCCCCTCACTCACCTGCGCCCCCACCTGCCCATGGATCCCCTCGCACAGACGGAACATTTGCAGAGAAAGGGCCCCTGCGTGTCCCCGGCGGGCTGATACCTGACACTCATGCAGGTCCCGCTGTGAAGTCAGAGCGTTGCCCCCGGAGCCTGCCCGGGCAGAGCTCTGCGGACGGCACTTACGTGGGCTTTGGCCCCATCACCTGCGTTCTGGGAGGCCGGACCTCTCACTACTCCGTTCTTCCCATCCGTTCCCTGCTCCTGGCTCCGCAGACCGGCAGCAGCCACGCGGTCGGCCCCGCCCAGCCCTGGTTTGACCTCCCAGAGTCTTGGCTCTGCGAGGAGTGAGGGTGAGCACATCCGGGAGACGCCCACTCTTCTCCCCGGCGAGGCACCTGCAGGTTGGCTCTCGACAGCAGCCACCCCAGCTCCCAGGCAGCACACGCAGCCCCCGCACTGGGTGCCCGGGCGCTGGGTGTACCAGATGCACGGCCTGGGGCATTTTCAGCTCAGAGTGGGCATCTCAGACCTAACTCCATCCCATCCTGGAACTACTAAAGTCTTCATTGCAGCTGCCGGTTCTCTGGTGTCCCCCAACTGTGTGGCTCTCAGGGAAGATTGGGGGGCTCTCCAGGGG
Source organism: Oryctolagus cuniculus (assembly GCF_964237555.1). NCBI lineage: Eukaryota > Metazoa > Chordata > Mammalia > Lagomorpha > Leporidae > Oryctolagus > Oryctolagus cuniculus. The sequence continues at coordinate 162,434,924 of NC_091438.1, forward strand.
AACCCTGCAGAGCTCCAAGCAAGTGGGCAGCCAGGAGCTGGCTGGACCTGGGGGGGTGTCTACAGAATTGAGGGGCACGGCTGCCTTCTGCTCCGTGTCTGGCTGGGTCCCCCTGTAGGGGACCCAACGAAAGTGAAGAATTTGTCCATGACTCGATCTTTTGGCCACCGAGACCTCGTAGAAAACATGGAGGCCGGGGTCCCCACGGCTGCCTCCCCCACTGGATCTCTCTGTCACCTGGACCCTGACCCTGGCTAAGCCTGGATGGGGTGGCTGCATCGGGGACATGGTTAGCCTGTGTCGGGGCAGGACCCCGTCGGCACAGGCATGTCTCTGTGTGGCTGAGTTACAGAGCGAGCTGGTGTCTGGCGGCTTAGACACAGGAACCCGCGCTCTCACATTCCAGGGCTGAGGTCTGAGCATCACCCGGCCCTCCTAACTTGGGGGTGCCAGCTCCTCCCCGGCCGGCCCCCGGCTCTCCTAACCTGGGGGTGCCAGCTCCTCCCCGCTGTCCCTCCTCGCTGAGGGACAGCTGTCACACTGGATTAGAGCCACCCCCAGAACCTCGTTCTAATCAGTCGTCTCTCTCAAGACGCCACCTCTGAGAACAGTCCCATGCTCAGGTCCCGGGGGGTCAGGAGCTCAGCAGGACACGGGGGATGCACCTAGCCCCTGCTGCTGGCTGCGCACCCAGGCCCCTGCTCCGCCGTGCACTGTGCGTTGGGTAACGCGGTCGGATGAGTCGGCATCAGCTGTCATGTGCGGTTTGTGGCATCGGTCAGTCAGAAGATGGACTGGTCATGGCTTACTTCCTACCCTAGAGGAAGATCCACGCTCAGCGTGAATCCCTTGTCGGGGGATTCAGAACTGGGCGAGTCCGGGACTCAGCCAGCCCTCCCCACCCCACCCCTGCTCTGGCTCTGCCTGAATCTGGCTTTCCGGTGAAGCCAAGACAAAGAGGAAGCACCAGACTGATGCTCCTGTGGAAACAGCCCAGAACCCACGCACGGAAGCTTCTAGAAAGCACTAGCTTCTCTGATTTGTGACCCCAAGAGGGGCCCCAAGACAGGACTTGGGCACGGTGGGAAGTGGGCCTGGGAAGGAGACACCGGGACTCAGTGCCGGCCGGGAAGCCCCCAGGCAGCGCTCCCAGCTCCCAGCTCCCAGCTCCCAGCGGGCGGGGCTGTGCCACCGAGGGGGAGGGTCCATGTCCACTCCCTGCCCTGCCGTGGGCTGAGGGCCCCTCCCGGGGACCGCCACGGCCCCTGACTCCCAGCTCCCCAGGAACGTCCACGGCTGCCAGTGGACTCAGGTGGACGAGGAGCCGGGCCTCAGGTGTCCCGGGCGGCCCCAGAGGGCCACTGCGGGTCCTGCCCGGGATCCCACGCGGGGATCCGTGTTAGCCAGAGGCTGGGACGCATTTTCTGCACAGGAGCGGCTGGGAGGCAGGGTGGGCTCTCGGATCTCGGAAGGACTTGGCTCTGCCATCACAGACGGCGCGTGGCCAGGGACGCTACAGGCGTGAGTGGGCGTGGCTGTGGCCCCTGAGGCTTCCCCCACAAAGCCCAGGGGAGCAGCACGGCTGTGATCAGAGAGAGGTGCTGGCGAGGTCGTGGAGAGGCTGGAGCTCAGGGCTCTGAGCACAGCTCGGGGCCTCAAAAGTTAAAGATGGGGGTGCGGTGCTGGGGGCAGCAGGCGAAACTGTCCTCGGCCGTGCCGGTGTCTCACATGGGCGTTGGTTCAAGTCCCGGCTGCTCCACTTCCAATGCAGATTCCTGCTACTGTGTCTGGGCAAGCGGCGGAGGATGGCCCACGTGTTTCGGGCCCTGTACCCACATGGGAGACTCAGGGGAAGCTCCTGGATCCTGGCTTCGCCTGGCTCGTAGCTGGCCATTGCGGCCATCTAGGGAGTGAACCAGCGGATGCACGGCCTTTCTCTCTCTCTCTCTCTCTCTGTAACTCTGCCTTTCAAATAAAAATAAAATAAATCTTTTAAAAAAGACTTATTTATTTATTTGAAGGGCGGGAAGTGGGGAGACAGAGAGATCTTCCATCCACTGGTACACTCTCCGAACGGCCCCAGTGGCCGGAGCTGGGCTGATCGGAAGCCAGGAGCCAGAAACTCCATCCAGGTCTCCCACGCGGGTGCAGGGGCCGAGCTCTTGGGCCGTCCTCCACTATTCTCCCAGGCCACAGCAGAGAGCTGGATCGGAAGTGGATCTTCTCCAGTCTTTGACTCCCCCTGGTTTCCGTCCCTCCCCCTTGCAGGGGGCTCTCTGTGGTTGGGTGAGGGACCCGCCCGTTTGCAATCATTTCAGATCCTACCCAGGAAAGGAATCCAGGGTCAGAGGTCGCTCGACAGAGCGCATTCAAGTGGAAGGAAGCAGAACAGAGACAGAAAACAAGAGCCTCTCATCCCAGCTCTGCACAGAGGACGCCCACCGGAGCCGCAGCTGCCTGGCCTGCCTGCTCCGTTTCCCCTGGTGGAGCGGCCGGGTGGGCCAGCGGGAGCCCTGTCCCTGGCCGTCCTCTGCAGCCAGGGCTCTGGCCTCTGTCAGCCGGCCACACCTGCAGGGGGAGAGTGACCTGAGGGGCAAGCGTCCACCCTGTCTGCCTCTCTCAGGGCTGGGTTCAAAGGCAGGAAAATCAATTATTGCTCTCCCTCCCTCGTCCTTGAATCCCAGGGACAGGACCGGCCTGGCTGCTCGGAGTGGTTGAAAAACGACCCCCGTTGGAGCCAGAAAGAAAGAAAATGTCAGGCAGGTGGGGGTGAGGGACGCAAATCTCAGCTGGGTCCGCGGTCGCCCACGTGAGTGACCGGCGCTGGCCTCCCCCGCACGGCTCTCCGAGGAAGGACTTCCCGGCTCTTCCCCCAGAATGAAGACTTCTCCATACACCTGGAGAAACCCTCTGCCAGACCAGCCACTGGGAGCCTGCTGCTAGCTGGCCGTCCCCACGCCACAGAGGCCGCCCCTCGGGGAGGACGAGGCCCCTGGAGAGGCAGCAGGAGACGGGCTGGGCCCCAGGGGTCCCCTCGGACCCTGGCAGAGCCCTCGCCTCGGGGACGGGTCGCCCGGGTGGGCGTCAGCAGCCCGAGCACCATGGCAGCTTTGGCTCCCACCTGCAGGGTCCTCCGTGGAGAGCCCCGGGCCCGGGCCCCACCAAGCTGCCGATCTGGGAGGCCTTTGTCACCGGAAGCCCACGCCCCAGGGGCGACTCAGCTTCCTTCTCCTGAGCCTCAGCTCACCTGGGTCACCCGTGAGGACGCGGGGGCCCCGGGAGCGTCCGTTATCATCTCAGGAACGTGAGTTTGTGCCCCAAAGAGCAGCCCTGGAGGGCAGCGCGCCCCTCCGAGCCCCGTGGGGAACGAGCCCTGGAGCACAGCGCCCACGCGGCTGGCGGGCGGGCGGAGCCACTGAGAGCTCCCCTGCGCTTGGCTCAGCTTGGCTCTCAGCTCCACATCCGTCGAGCTCCGGCCGGAATACGAGCTGCTGGCCCCACTCTGGAACACGACCTGCAGGCCCCACTCCAGAACACGAGCTGCAGGCCCCACTCCAGAACACGAGCTGCAGGCCCCACTCCGGAACGCGAGCTGCAGGCCCCACTCCGGAACGCGAGCTGCAGGCCCCACTCCGGAACATGAGCTGCTGGCCCCACTCCGGCTCTTCCCTGTGAAGATTCAGACGTGGATTTCTTCAGATCTGCTCAAGCCAAGGGCTCAGATGCCCTGGGGGCTGCTTGCCACATCCCTGCCCCCCCAGGCCACCCAGTGGCTGTAAATTTCCCCACCAGGCCTAGAGCAGGGCGCTTAGGGGAGGTTGCAGGGTCCCCCTGCAATGACTCAGTGGACAAGCGACAGAGGCACTGGGCGCCCAGGCCAGCCGCTGCCCCAAGAGTACCCAGGGGAGCCTCCTGCCCCGGCTGGAGGGCACTGCCCTGTGGCCAGTCCAGGCTGGCCTCAGCAGCCCTGGCACCAACGCCTCTCTGGTCTCACTTGGGCTGCCAGCTACCCCCGGTGCCATTTCCTGTTGCAAAGGAGGAAAGCACTGACTCAGCACATTTCACAACCTGCTCGGTCATGGCTCCGGTGTCCCCTCGGCCACAGCAAGGCCCCGTCACCACTGACACAAGCAGAAGGGGAGCATGTGGCAGCCACGGCGACCAGAGGGGCTGTGGACCCAGGAGAGTGAAGAGAGAGACCCCGCCCTCCCGGCTGCAGGACCCCAGCTCCTCTGGGGAAACCACGGGGCGCTGTAGCAGCAAAGCTCGCCTCGGGCAGCCTGGCCATCTCCACCTATATTTGTCTAAGATTTATTTATGCGAAAGGCAGAGTGAGAGAGAGAGAGACAGAGAGAGAGAGAGAGAAAATCTTCCATCTACTGGTTCACTCCCCAAATGACTGCAGCAGCCAAGGCTGGGCCAGGCAGAAGTCAGGAGCCAGGAGCCTCTTCCAGGTCTCTGATGTGGGTGCAGGGGCCCACGCACTGGGGCCATCTGCCACTGCTTTCCCAGGAACATTAGCAGGGAGCTGGATCGGAAGTGGAGCGGCGGGGACTCCAACCAGCGCCCATAGCAATGCCGACCTCCCAGGGAGCAGGGATGAGTCCGGGCTATGCACCTGCCAGGCAGGGAGGAGGCGGGCGAGGTGGTGGGCGCGGGTGCCCTGGCGGGGCAGCGCGATTGGGTGCATGCATTAACCTCGGTGGGTGAGAGGAACCTGTGTTGGAGCTGGGGTCCCAGGGAGTGTTCAAGCCATTCCTGTGCTGGTGCCCGATCCTTCTGCATTGCCCACTGTGGTGACAGTTCTTCCTGGGGACTGTGACACAAGTGGGCACCGGCCACCTAATGACCAAAGCCGTGCCTAGCCCAGCAAGCAGCACGGGCGTGGTTATCTGGGGTGTGGCTTCCGGCCACCCTTCCCCGCTGTGAAACCTGCGATGCCCGGATCCAGGCCAGTCCCGAGGTCCTTGGGGGGCTGGGGAGGATGCTCAGGCTACACGCCCACACGAGGGTCTGGGGACGAGCCGCCCCCAGGAGCCGCCCCCTCTGGAGAAGCCAGCGGCTCCCAGCGCCCCCAGGTTGACCTGGAGCTGGGGCCAGCGCGGTTCTGTCCCTCACGTCTTTTCATCCCCCAGCGAGCCCAGCTCTGGCCTCTCTCATCACCAGGGAGCCGCATGGCTCAATGGGACATCAGTGCCTCCTCCGCAGGCCTCGATGGTGACCCAATTCCCTGTGAGGCCCTGGCCAGCGTAGGTCACAGGGCCGCAGCCAAGGGCACTGCCAAGGAGACGGCTCTGTGGGGAAGGCCCTGTGGCCCCATGGCAAAGGGCGCGGCTTCCTCGCTGTGCTGCGGGGACAAGCCCAGGGCAGGCGGGGCCCGACCAGCCAGTGAGAACCCACAGGCCTCCTGGAACCCCAGCAACTGCACATGGACCCCGGCTGCCCTTTGGGATAAGGTCAGCTGCTCACGGAGCCGCTGCAGACAGGTGCCCGGCGGAGCTGCCGAGGCCGCCTTGTGACCGAAGGAAACCAGTGTCCCGCAGCCCTCGGGGCTGGCAGCGGGAGCTGGAGCTGCTGGCAGCTGCCATGGGCCTTGCGCCCCATGCACGGGCGGCCCCTGCTCTCGGAGCCTGTCAGCAGGAAGGGGGTGGGAGCCGGCTGGGGCCTCATGGTGAGGGCCCTCCTCCCCCTGGGTGCCCCACCCCAACACCGCTGGGCGCTTAGGGTTTCCACGGAGGAAGCTTGGGCGCCTTCTCCTCACCCCCACGTGCTTCCCAGCAACCCACCTGAGACCTCCCTCCACTGGGGTCTCTAAGCCAGCTCTCGCTCACGGGTGCCGCGGGGGCCGTGTTCCCTGTTCACACTCACACTCATGCTCACCCTGACACACTCATGTTCATTCTCTCACACTCACAGACACACTCGTTGACACACGCTCACACACACATGCTCACTGTCACACTCATGCTGACACACACTCGCGTGCTTACACACTCACATTCACACTCATGGTCACACTCACAGACACACACTGGCACACACTTGCTCACTCCTGACACCAGGCCTGAGGGGGTTCCCACACCCACCAAGCAATTCTCCTTGGGGGAGCCTGCGGGGGGCGGGGGCTCATTCAGCTCAGAGCTGACCCTGCCCGCCCCGAGTCAGGCCAGACCCCTGCCCCCACACAGGCCGAGGGCTCCATCCCGAGATGCTCCCCTCACTCCCCTGTCAGGTGCCAATCACACGTGAGGACTTCCGGCCGATGGGTCCTGTCTGCGTGAAGCCCCGCGCCTGCTGGCTGCTTTATTGTGCTATGAAACACACCACAGAGGACTCAGATGGACGCACAGGTGAGACCCAGGTCCCTGGGGCTGAGCGAGCAGAGCGGGCGGGGCTGTCACAGGGCGCGGTCAAGGTGGAGTCTGCGGCAGGAAGCCCTGGTGGAGGGAGGGAACGAGGCCCGTGAACACCAGCAGAAGCTGCCTTCCCGAGGCCCTTAGAATTGTGAACACAGAGCACGGGCTAGCAAGAGCCCAGTGCCATCCCCTGCGTGAATCCACGTCCACAAAGGGGTGACGCAAAGAAGGGAACCCCAGAAGGTCATCGGTGCAGGGGAGACGCCAGGGCTCGGAGCAGGAGTCTCCGGGGAGCCCAGCCCGGCCTCTGAGCCCCAGGCGGAAGCCCCTCTGCCTCCCCCTAGTGGCTAGGGAGCTCGAGGGCAGCTGCGTCCCACACCAGGATGCCTTGGTTCCAGTCTCTGCTTCGGATCCCAGCTTCCTGCTAATGTGGACCCGGGAGGCAGCAGACGGTGACCCCAGTGCCTGAGTCCCTGCCACCCACGTGGGAGACCTGGACTGAGCGCCCAGCCCCGGCTGTGGCAGGCACTGGGGGAGGGGACAGGCAGATGGGAGGTCCCTTGCTGCCGGCTCCTTTCAAACATAAACACATTTAAACTCTGTGCAGCGTGGGGCCTTCTGGAGCTGGCCGTGGAGGAGGGTGTGACCAGCAGGACACCGGGCAAGAGGCCAGCGCCAGAAGCTGGCAGAAGCTTCCGGAAGGTTCTGGCGCGTGACCAGAGTGGGAAGCGGGGATTCGAAGCAGATGCTGGAAGATCCCAGGGGAAGAGGACCCGTTGCTGGGTGTCGGCGAGTGACAGGTGGGTCTGGCCCCAGGAGCCCGCCCCCGATCATCAGGACACCATCGCCCCATTCTGTCCATGTGGCCTTCAACTCCAGCCCAGGGCAGCCACTCCCCCAAGTCCAAGTCCTGAGATCCTTTTTTTTTTTTTTTTTTTTTTTGACAGGCAGAGTGGACAGTGGGAGAGAGAGACAGAGAGAAAGGTCTTCCTTTGCCGTTGGTTCACCCTCCAATGGCCGCCACGGCCGGCGCGCTGCGCTGATCCGATGGCAGGAGCCAGGTACTTATCCTGGTCTCCCATGGGGTGCAGGGCCCAAGCACTTGGGCCATCCTCCACTGCACTCCCTGGCCACAGCAGAGAGCTGGCCTGGAAGAGGGGCAACAATAGCCGGGGCTGTGCCAGGCCCAAGCCAGGGGCCAGGAGCTCTATGGCTACAGGGATCCAAGCACTTGGGCCATCTTCTGCTGCTTTCCCAGGCCACAGCAGAGAGCTGGATCAGAAGTGGAGCAGCCGGGGCTCGAACCTGCGTCCATATGGGATGCCCGTGCTGCAGGTGGTGGCTTACCCCCCTACGCCACAGCGCCGACCCCCGCTGCCCAGATTTTGCACTAACTTAGCTCTTGGCCAAACAGCCTTTGCCCGACCCCAGGCCAGCAACAAGGAAACAATTCCCAGGCAGAGGCCAAAATTCCCAGAGCAGAGGCCCACAGCAGCTCTGCTGACACGGCCCCGTCCGTCTGAAGGAGGCCGGCCGGGACGCCCCCGCCATCCGGCCTCACAGACGACGACCATCTGAAGGAAGCACGAGATAGAAGCGGCTTCTCCCTGTCAGTCAGCTTCGCTCGCGACACAGCACATCCCCGGCCAATCTGCCCGATGACGACACCCAGCTGAACACTGTCCTCGCGGAAACGCGTATTCAAAAGGCCCCCCCATAACGCCTCCTATGACAGCTGCCTCTGGGTGGCGGTGGGGGAGAGCACCCCGGCCAGCGCCTTCCTGATGGCCTCGGGCCGGAGACCGCAGAGCTCGTGGGTCTCCCCACTGGTGGCAGCTCAGTGCACACGGACAGCCTCGTGCCAACAGAGAGACCGCGCCCGACAGGGCTCGCCCGGCCCAGCTCCGCCTGCCGCAGTGACCCCGTCCCCCTGGCTGACCTCCCAGTGGTGCTGGCTGCAAGGAAGACCCAGCCGGCCCTGGAACAAACCCTGGGGACTAGGCTCCGTGAGGGACGGGCAGGACAGGAGGGGCAGGGGCAGGACCACCGAGGACGCAAGGGCTACGCCTTCCTTACTCACCTCGTGGCTTAGCGCATGCATCCGCTCACGTCTGGAAGCTGAAGCCACAGTCCCGGGGTGTGGGCAGGGCTGACCCGCTGAGGCCCGAGGGAGGCTCTGTCCCAGCCTGCTCCCATGCCTGGCCGCTCGGTGATCCTCGCCTTGTCCGGGCGTCATCCCCTCCTCTGCCCCCGTCTCCCCAGGCCGCCTCCCTCTCATGCCCAAGTCCTGCCTCTGTATGGGGAACCTCAGAAAGTCCCCGGGAAAATGCAGCAAGATTCTGCTGCTACAGGCTGCCATCCGCGCGTTTTTCCACAAGACACATCTTCCAGCAATTTCTGGATGATCCCCCCAAGTGCCTGCATTTTGGAGTTTGTGCCCCCAAATAAACGAGTCTCTTGATTCAAATGTTCAGGAACTGTCGAAGCCGTCTGTGTAAGTTGTCAGAGAAACAATGAGGGAGCCCCTCGTTCAGACAGCCGGGAAGACGTCATCGAAGACCCCAGCAACGGGGGGGGACCGGGCTCAACTCCAGACGCATCCGGGGATCGCGGCCGTGAGCTGAGGGAGCAGCTGCTGGGCAGAAAGTCACCAGGGGCCGTCGAGGGTCAGGAGCCGCGGTCAGCGGGATCCATGGGGTCGGTGGGGTCAGCGTTGTCCGTGGGTCAGCGGGGTCAGCGGGGTCCCGCCACAGTGAACACACAGACCGGGCAAGGTCAAGGCCTTGTGTCAGGGTCAGGAGCCGCGGTCAGCGGGATCCATGGGGTCAGTGGGGTCAGCGTTGTCCGTGGGTCAGCGGGGTCCGTGGGGTCAGCGGGGTCTGTGGGTCAGCGGGGTCAGCGGGGTCCCCGCCGCAGTGAACACAGGGACAGGGCAAGGTCAAGGCCTTGTGGAGAAGAGGGCTCAGATGGAAACGCGGCTGAGGACGGAGTCGCTGTCCAACGACCAGGCCTACTGGGGCGAGGCCAGCCCGATGCCCGGCCGACCCGGGTTCCAGGCCACACTCGGGGCGCTGGGGGGCAGCGTGTGCTCTTCCTGGTGTGGGGGTGACTTCAAACCACAGCAGGGCAGTCTTCACTTTAAACTCCCCCACCAGGAGGCCTGAGGGCAAGGGAGCTCCCAGGACAGAGCCAGAGGCAGGGGTGGGACCTGGGCTGACTCCGCCCCAGGAGAAATCTGGGCGGGGAGGGGGGGTGAGGAGGGCTGCCTGTTCCAGGCCCAAGCCTGCACCCCTCAGGGTGGGCCTCCCTCGGGTCAGACAGTCCTGGGAGTGGGCAACGCCACCCCACCCCACTCTCGGGGGAGTCTCCGGGGGGCTGGTCCCCCCACGGAGGTGGCAGGAGGCAGGGCGCTCGAGCCGCTGGCCTGGCGGCCCAGCTGGGGCTCCACGGCCCCCCTGCTCCTGCCTGAGCCGGCCCAGACCAATCGCCGGGAACTAACGCCCTTTAATGAAATCAAGCGACAGTGACAAAAGCCCTGGCTTTATGTCCGATTCTGCAGCCGCAGCCGCGTGCCCGGAAGATGTGTCGTGGGCCGAGAGCCATTTGTCTGAACAGAGAGGAGGGGGAGAGGCAGGCGCGCCCCAGCCCCGCTGGCTGCGAGCTCCCTGTGCCCGGGGACACTGTGGGGACATCGTGGGGACGTCACGGCCGCGGCTCAGAGGCGCTGGCCACGCTGCTCTCCTCGGTGCACAATTTCCAGTAATCTAACCCCAGGAGCAATTCCAAATGGCTCTAAATGGAAGAGAAGAAATCTCCCTGTGTCCAGGCCTTCAGAGCTCAGGAAAAAGGAACTCGGTTTTAAAAGGACTTAAAAAAAAAAAAAACCAGCGCCCTCAGGGTGGCACTGGCGAAGGCAGTAACCTTTTTCTTGGATTCTTAAAGAAAAACAAAAACAAACCATCTGTGACTGTGGGGGAGAATGGAGGGTGTGAGATTTTGTTAATTCCTTTAAAAATGTTTTTTTTTAATGTTTTCCTAAACCACAAGGCAGGAGGACCCTAAATCTTTGGAGGATAGAATTTGGGGCTAACTTTAAAACAGTCTCAGAGTAGCAGTGCTCGGTTTCCATGGGAACCTGAGGATGCCTGCTGAAGGGCTATTTTTACATTAACCCTTCGCATCTCAAACCCAGGGAAGGCCGGCGGGGAGGGGCCTCGCCCTTCACCGTGGGCGGGGAGGCCTGAGAGTGGGTGCTGAGCGGCTCCCCTTCAGGCCAGCCGTGGAGCCCTGAGGCTGCCCTGGGGCCGAGGGAGTGGACGCTGGGGCGGGGACGGGCAGGTGGCCTGGGCTCCGGGTTCTGCTCAGGTCACGCCTGCTCTGGGCTCACAGAAGCCCTGGGCCCCCGCCCCCCACCCCAGGGCCCCCGGCCCCAGCACGGAGCCAGCACCTCTCAGCACCCCTCAGCCTCACTCGGGCCTCGCCCGCTCCCCAGGCTGCTGGCGGACGCACGCCTCGGCCTCTTTCCCGCCTGAGAAAGAACAGCCGGGTGCGTGTGCCCGAGGCCCCCTCCCCTCCGAAGCCCCCACAGGGCGGGTCTCGCGTCATCACGCAGAAACCAGAGTCGCAGAGCCGGGAGGGGGCTTTTCGGGTCACACTTCCCCCAAAAATAAACCTGTTTTAAAAATAATGTGTGAATCAAACAGCAACAGGAAGCTGATAGAGCTCAATGCGAGCACCTGCCTTTTTCCTCCACAAGCAACTAAAATAAACTTAAAATCAACTCCCGGCCCCAGAAGTCGGCGCCTGGTTATCGACGCTCACCTGATCAGCCGTGCCTGGGACAGGTCTCTGACTGGCAGGGCCGAGAGAAGGCAGAGGCGGCTCTGGCTGACCCCTGGGACCGGGAAAAGCCGCAGTGGAGTTTTGGGGCCACCGGTCAGGTGCTGCGGCCCAAGGCCGTGCGTCCCACCACTCGGCTCCCAGCCCCACTCTCTGCTGTCCACTCCGGACGCTCAGGGAAGGGAGCGGTGGGCTGGGCTCAGGGGGACTCTCCGAGGTACCGCTCGGTCGCTGACTGCGGAAGGCGTGCCCCTGGCGCCTGCCCCGTTTAGCCCTCGACTCAGCGCCTGTGACTGCCAGCGTCTCCCTGGCCAGGCTGTAAGCTTCCTGGGGACAGGCAGCCACCTGCGGGCCCCGCCCAGCACACGCTGGAACAAGGCAACCAAGCCGGGAAACGGGAGCAGGGGAAGGAGGCAGGGCCACCCCTGGGTCGGTTTCCCACGGCTGCTCTCACAAACCAGCACAAAATCACGGCAAGGAATCCCCGCGCGTGTTCTCTTGAGGGGTCTGAAACCCGTCTGTCATGGCATAAAACTGACACGTGGCAGAGTCTGGCTACAGCCTGTGTCCTCGCTGTCCAGCTCCGAGAGGCACCCGCGGTCCGAGGTGGGGGATCCTATGCCCAGCACCAGCGACTTCAGCCACCTCTGTCTGTCTGCCACACCTCAGCTATGTTCTTCTTTCTTAAAACAATTTCTATTTAATTTGAAAGGGAGAAAGAGAGAGAGAGAGAGAGAGAGAGAGACCGTCCATCTGCTGGTTCACACCCCAAAGGCCTGTGACAGCTGGGACTGCCGGGAAATCAGTCAGGGTGCCAGGAACCCGAGTACCGGGCCCACCGTCCCCGGTGCGTCTTAGCGGGGAGGTGCATCGGAAGTGGAGGCGCTGGGACTAGAACCGGCTCCGGGGTGGGAGGCGGGGCCATCCACTCCAGGAGCCTCTGCGGTGAGCCTGCCCCCTCCAGGTCGGCCCGGTCACCCCCACCCGCTTATCCGCAGCTCATCTCTGCAGCGTCGATTCTCCTCATTGCCGCATACAGCCATCAACTCACAGGATTCGAGAATCACAACATAGATGATGCTGGGGGCCATATTCTGCCAGCCACAGACACCGCCGGGCAGCGCGGGACGCTTTGGAAAAGAAAGGGGGGAGACCACATGGAGGTGAGCTCTCCCTCGTCCTCGAATTGCTCTCAGGGCCGAGCAGTGGGCTCGGGCTGAAGGCTCGTGGCACAGGCTCACCTCCCAGACCCGCCTGCTCTGTGCTCCTCACAGAACAGAGTCCCCGAAACAGGAGAGGGCAAACGCGGCTGCGCCTCTGTAACTGCGTTTGAGACGCCGTGGTGAGCAGCTGGCCATCCAGAGAGCACTTGCCAGTGTGCCAGGTCTCCCGCCAGCCATGGCGCCCGGCACGGGTGGACCCTCCCTGGGGCCGGCCACCACTCCTTCCACGCCGCTGAGGGCAAATGCGCGGGGAAGGCACGGAGTAAGCGGGTGGAGATCTAACAGCTGTGGAAGCCAAGGCCGCCTCCCCCGCGGGAGGAGCGGAGAGAAGATCGGCCAATCGTTGCCTGCATGACAGACTCAGGAGGCTCACGGGGGCGTTGGAGCAAAGTCCACGGCAGGCCAGAGCGTGGAGAGGGGAACGGCTTCCACCGGCGACCAGGGGGGACGCCAGGGGCGTCCTGTGTTCTAGCACAGACCCCGGGCATCGGAACCCTCGCTGCAGGGGTGCGGGGATCCACCTCGCTCCCTGCTGGGCGAGACTGTCGCTCCTCCCCGAGCCGGCACACCTGCTCCCCGCGTCCGTCCTCGGCTGGGCACTCGGTGAGGATTACTTTGTGCTGAATTCCCCGCACGTCCCTGGTGCCCGGCAGGCAGGGCGTGCATGGGACCCAGGGGGACACCATTCCCTGGCTGATCCCATCCAGAGCTGGTGACTGGGAGGGAAGGGAGCAGAGGGAGGAGGAGGGAGCGAGGACAGACAGGTTCCTGATGGCCGCTGGGGGCCGTTGTCAGCTTTTCTCGTGACACATGAGCGCGAACTCTTGATGTGCAGTTGTGAGAATCTTCCTTCCCTCCGTCCTCTCTGTGGCCCAGACCATCCGAAGTTTTCTGGAGGAACGTGCGCACGGAACAGCAGCGGCTAAGCCTCCGGCTGTGACAGTCCACCTCCCCGGCCCTCATCCACCCGCGGGGCAACCCATGACCTGCCCTCTGCTCTCCCCATGACCTGCCCTCTGCTCTCCCCATGACCTGCCCTCTGCTCTCCCCATGACCCTGCTCTCTGCCCTTGCCTGGGCAGAGCCACTCCCACCGGGTGCAGGAGGAGCTGCAATGCCGGATGCCGGCGGGGGTGCACTGAGCAGCCGGCTGCACCCGGACGCCAGGGCCCGGTGCACTGATCCTGACACTGATCCCGAGGAGTGGTGAGGGTGTGAAGACAGAGCCCTGCCCTGGGGAAAGTTCCTGGAGCCCCAGGAATGGTGAGGATTCGTCCCCCGATGGCCTCAGGGGTCAGGGTCCCACCCGGCGGAACGGGGGAAAACCGTTTAAACAAGCGACGTTCAGGAAGTGCCAGTCCTCCTGAGACAAGGGCAGCAAGGCTTCCAGGCGAGAACGCCCACGCCACGGCCAGGCTGGAGTGAGCCCACCATCAGGCAGGGGCCGCGGGTGAAGGCCCCGCCCACAGGGGGCGCTGAGGGGAGGGGCAGTGCGGTGGACCCCCCACAGGGAAAGGGGACCCCCCACAGGCAGGGGGCCTCCAGCCCCACCCTGCCCCTAGCTCCCGCATCCCATATGGTGTCCTGGCTGCTCCTCTTTGGTCCAGCTCTCTGCTGATGACCCGGGAAAGCAGTGGAAGATGACCCAGGTCCTCGGGCCCTGCACTCACGTGGGAGACCTGGAGGAAGCTCCTGGCTCCTGGCTTCAGCCATTGAGGCCATTTGAGGAGTGAACCAGTGGATGGAAGATCTCTCTGTCTCCCCCTCTCTCCGTCTGTAACTCTACCTCTCAAATAAATCAACAAACATTTAAAATAATGGTGGAAATGACACTTGAAAAGTTTGGCTGGAAAACATTGAAATCTACACAGATTGCATAGTTTTTCCCAAACCCCGCACCTCCCACGGCCTTTCTGAGAATCTTTAGGGAGGAGTGGACGCGGGTGACCGCGGCTGCTGAGGGTCTCTGCTCGGGTTTTGGCCAAGTGCAGTGTCTCCCTCTGTTGAATCAGCCGACACCGCCGCCCGGTGCAGCCTGTCTGTTCCAGCCCCCTGGACAGCATGGGGCTTGGGCTACCCTGCACCTGAGTCTAAGTCGGTCTTGTTTGCAGAAGGAGACAACCAGGCCTCGTGCTGCACACGGGGACCCTGGCCAGCCCTCAGCGTGTGGCTGGGGAAGCTCTGCGTGGGCGAGACAGCACAGTGCCTCCGTCCCCTCCCAAGCCACAGGAAGAGGGCGCGGAAACCCAACAGCCCTCCTCCTGCATTTCCCGGGGGGCCCAGACAAATATTTGGGGATTTCCGTGCCCCCCACAGCAGTCTGGCTCACGTCCCAGCTCACGTCTCTGGTGCCGCACACCTGGGGCGCAGCCGGCGATGCCCGAAGTCTTGCTGCCCGGCCGCTCACAGGCAAGACCTGGCCCGAGCCTTAGGCTCCTGGCTTCAGCCCGGCCCAGCCCTGGTTGTGAACACTGGGGAGAGAACCAGTGGATGGACGGCCTCTCTCGCTCTCGCTCTTGCTCATTTCTAATAAAATTAAAAAGATGCTAAAAGCCAGATAACAGGGAAACAACAAGTAGGACGAGATGTGTGTGAATATGTCTGGCACAATTCCTGGCGCTCAGGACTGCGGCCACAGGGATCCTTGGAGCACACAGAAGCGCGGCCCCGCAGCAGGGCTCCAAGGCACAGCCAATGCCGCCCTTTCAAGGCACACTCGTAGCTCGCAGCGCGGTTCTCAAATCGAGAACCGCGAACGACGCGCCATCGTTGGAGAACCTGCTGGCTCGAGGAAGAGCAGGGAGACCAGTGGAGGAAGGAGACGCTGGCGGAGAGAAGCCGGAAACCGAGGCTTTGGCGCCCACAGAGGACGTCGGCAACGGCACGGGAAGGTGGGCTGGGAAAGGGGCCACCGCGGGTGCGGCGGGACGTGGGGAGCCAGGGAAGTGGTGTCCTAGGCAGAAGGTGTGGAAGCCACGCGGACGGCAGGTCCCGGGATTTTTCAAGGAGAGTTTCACAGAACAGAAAATTGTTTCCTTATACAAACTGTTCCCAGGACTACACAAAGCAAATAAAGTACCCAGCTTGTTTTTTTTTCATGACGGCATAATTTGATATCAAAACTGTACAGGAATATTATAAGAAGGACGATCATCGGCCAGCCTCAGAAGCAACACAGCGGCAGAGGTTCCGAGTGGATTCTGGGAAGCCCCAGCCTCACGGGGCAGCCTCAAACCACGATGGGGGAGGGGCGCTCCCCGTGGGGGACCAGGAGCGGCTGAGGTGCCGGGGATGTCAGATGGCTCTGTCCCCTCCCTGGGAGCGGCCACCCCTCCCCTCCCCTCCACACTGCAGAACACAGCACCCACGCTCGCAAGGAACCCAGCAAAACAAGACCGCGCTCAGCCCAAGCCAGAGGCCTCCCCGCAGGGCCGGAACCCAGAGGGAGGTCGAGGGAGGGCAGGCTGTGTGCGAGCCCCGGATGCCCAGACAAATTTACACCCGGGGAGGCCCGATGTCAGGACGCTGCTGGGGTGCAGGGCTGCCGGGCCCCCCCGAGCCCCTTGTGCAGGTGCTGGCCGAGACCACGCAGGGTGAGGAGGTGAGGGCCCGGCTGCACTGCCCTGCGCGGCCGGCACCGCCGGGGCTGAGCCCACGTCCAGCTCCTGCTGCCAAGGAGCTGCCCGCTGGGTCCAGGATCCACAGACGTCAGAAGTAGCTCCCGTGTTGGGAAACGGTCCCCTGAAAACGCAAATGAAATAAAACCGTGACCCAAACCCTGCATACCAGAAGTCGCTAAGGACCGAGTCTAGGGAAACGTGAGCCAGGAAAGACTGTATAAAATACGATCGGAAGACGAAAGCATTCAGCGGGTGCGCGAGGAAGCCGGTCACTCCTCCAGCCCCCGTCGCCTCAGTGAATTCCGTCGGCAGAAGCGCCCGACGCTCACGTGGCAGAGTGCAAGCAAGCACCCAGGCTGGCGCTCGGAGGAAGAGGGAGACGAAGAGAAAGGCCGCTGCTCCGCCCATCCCACGCGCCCCCGGCTCCGAGCAGGCCGTGACGTGTAGCGGTGCTGTGGTTTGAACACGGTTCGGGTCCCGAACCTCCAGACATTTGGGGATAAATCATGGATTCCTGGATGGCACCGCACAGGGCCGAGGTCTGCACCAACCTGGGTATCGCAGGTGGGGTCTCTGGCGGTGACTGGACAGGGCTGCCAGGGTCACGGCGTGGTGGCTTTGCAAGGAGAGACCACAGAGACAGGAGTGACCATGTGCCCTGTGTCAGACATGTGTGAGCTTCCTGTGTCAGACACACGCCTGAGCTTTCTGTGTCAGAGACACGCATCAACTTCCTGTGTCAGAGACACGTGTGACTGAGCGTCCCGTGTCTCTGCTTCCTGGGCTGCCACGTGATCCGTCCCCTGCGTTCCGCCCCCCCACCCCGCCCTCATCAGCCCCAGACGGACGGGGCTGCCGGCCTTGGCCCAGGGACCTCCAGAACCAGGGACGCAATAAAGCTGCTTCCGCCCTAAGTCGCTCTCCTTGGATATTTTATTTATAGTGGCACAAAGCAACTAATACAGAAAAGCAGCTAAATGTGCGGAACAAAATAAAAATCCCAGAAATAGATATTGTACATAATGTGAGGGGAATTCAAAACATTTGTGGAAGGGGATAAAAAAGGTAATTTTATTTTCGTGCAAAAAAATGTTGAAATCCACATTTAGTTTTTAATAGCGCACATTCTCCATGAACCATTTATTTTATTTTTAAAAATATTTTATTTATTTATTTGAGAGGTGGAGTCACAGAGAGAGGCAGACACACACACACACACACACATACACACACAGAGGCAGAGAGAGAGAAAGAGAGAGAGAGAGAGAGAGAGGTCTTCCATCCACTGGTTCACTCCCCAGATGGCTGCAACAGCCAGAGCTGAGCTGATCTGAAGCCAGGAGCCAGGAGCTTCTTCCGGGTCTCCCACGCGGGTGCAGGGCCCAAGGACCTGGGCCATCCTCCACTGCTGTCCCAGGCCGCAGCAGGGAGCTGGATTGGAAGCGGCACCCACATGGAATGCTGGCACCGCAGGTGGAGGCTGAGCCGACTACACCACAGCGCTGGCCTCTCCAGAGCCATGTACCGCTCCCTCGCCTAGAGGCAGGCACTGTGAGGCCGTGAGGTGAGCACTGCGTCCTGCGTCCCCGGGCCTGGGTTCCAGTCCCAGCTGCTCTGCTTCGGGTCCAGCTTCCTGCTAACCCACCTGGGAGACAGCAGATGATGCGCAAGTGCCTGAGCCCTTGCACCCACGTGGGAGACCCGGCTGGAGTTCTTGGCTCCTGGCTTCAGCCTGGCACAGCCTTGGCAGTTGCTAGTATTTGGAGACTAAGCCAGAGGATGGACGATGTCTCTCTCTCTCTCCCTCCCTCCCTCCCTTTCCCCTAGGTTCTTGCAAACATTCCTTGGGGATTCCAGGGGACGGCCACAGCCACGGGCGCCGGCGGGCGTGACCCAGAGACAGCCTCCCCAGGCTTCTCCGCAGCCGCAGCAGCACCAGCCCGAGCAGGGGCACAGCCGCCGCACGGCGCAAAGCTGCCGGCTGGGACCTGCGCGTGAGCCGCTCGGTTCGGGCCCCACGCCTGCCCTGCCGGCTCCCCGGAGGCCCCACGCCTGCCCTGCCGGGCTCCCCGGAGGCCCCACGCCTGCCCTGCCGGGCTCCCCGGAGGCCCCACGCCTGCCCTGCCGGCTCCCCGGAGGCCCCACGCCTGCCCTGCCGGGCTCCCCGGAGGCCCCACGCCTGCCCTGCCGGCTCCCCGGAGGCCCCGCTGCCACTCATTTCCCTGCTCCAGTTGTGCCGGGGGCCATCTGGATGAAGACAAAGATCCCACCCGACCGCCACGTGCGGCGCATCTCAGGCCTGCATGGTTCTTTGGGGACACCAAGAGCCATGTGTGTCATTTGGCTGTTTTTATTGCTTTCTATCCTCCATCAGCCTGCAGGAAGGAAAATGAAGACTCTTTGTCACACACAGGGAGGCCTGGCCCAGCACCGGCGAGCAGCTGCCGCGGAGGGCAAGGCAGCCCGCAGGGCTCGGTCGGCGGAAGATGTGCCGGGGAGGAAGCATGGGAGGCACCGCGGCACATCTGTGTCCTCCCTCCAGGTCTCCAGACCCCACACACGCGACCCCCAGCCCCGGCATGCCCGCCGGCCGTGATCCCGGGGCTCAGGGGCAATGGACCCGTTGTCCCCGGCTGTGTCAAAGGGAGCACCCTGCGGCCAGCACTGTGCTGCAGGAGGTGAAGCCACTGCTGGCGACAGCCCGGATTTTACTGCCCTGTGTCCCCAGGAAGGGGCCACGAGGACCGGAAGTGCCCCCCTCTGAGTTTTCCTAGGAGACAAGCGGATCTTCAACGCAGACAAAATACCTCCCCAGGAAGTGCCTCCCAGCGGGGGCCGCTGGCCCATCACTGTGGGGTGAGAATGCAGATGATCAGCTGGGGCTCTCTGGTGCTGGGGACGAAGTCGGGGGCCCTGCGGCTGCAGGCCCCACCTGCACTGTGTCGCTGCCTCCAGCCCTGTGCCCAGCGGCCCCTCGGAGATCTGCCTCCAGCTCAGTCCCATTCCTGGGGGTGCAGTGTCTCCGTGCTCGAGGGTGAAGAGGGGGGAGCCTGGGCTGAGAGGCCTCAGCTGTGACCCTGCTCCAGGCGCTGCCGGGGGCCTCACCCCCAGCGTGGGCCCCCGCACCTCTGTCACCAGGAGGCCCTGCCCCCCGTGGACCCACCTGACCGGAAGTGCACACAAGTGAACCCAGAGCCTCTTCACGGGGGTCGGGGCCGGCGTGAGGCTGCTCCACGCACAGCAGTCCCGGGCCGTCGGCTTGTCGCTGATACCAGCACCAGGTCCCTTCCTCAGCTCTGGGCCTGTGCGGGTGGGCGGGGGGACCCGCCTTCCCTTTCAAATGGAGTGGGGTCGCTGGTGACAGGGACACTGTCCTGTGCCCAGCACAGATGGGCCTGGGCTGGGCGCCCTGGTGTGGACTCCGGCAGGAGAGGCGCTGACCGTGGTGCTGACTTGAGGGACCTGCAGGAAGGGACTCGACTGGGTTCGGTTGTCCGCAGGGTCGCCCACACCCTCGGAACCAGGCACCACTGGCCGAGTCCTCGTCACCCTGGAGTGTCCGTGTCCACGCGTGCAGAGGAGCTGGCGATGCACAGCCCCCTTAGAGGTGACAGGTGTCAGGGCCCCGTCGAGGGGCAGCTGGCACCTGGTGCTGCCCAGGGGACACGGTGACCAGGATGGGCGGGGAAGGGGCAGGGACAGGGAGTGCCCTTGGCTGCCTCCTGCAGACTCCTCTGCTGCTGCCCTGCTCCCAGACCCTAAGCTGAATTTGGCGAAAGCCAAGGTATAGGTCAACCCCTGCCAGGGACGCCACCGGCCAGGGTCCCCGACTTCAATCCCGGAGTCCTGAGCCCAGAGCCGCGGTCAAGGCAGTCGTGGCCACCCATGAGCTGTGCTGGGCGGGAGCCAGGGAGGTGGCTCCTACTGCCCCCGGGGCACCTCGGGGGCCAAGCCTCTGCTGCTGGCTCAATGTGTGGTTCCCTGGGACATCGTCACTCTCCCTGGAGAGAGGATCAAGGCTCAGGGAAACTGCCAGCCGAGGTCAGACTCCCAGGGGAGCCCGGGGCCCCTTTGATCTTCCAGGAACCAGGGGCTTTCTTGCCGATCCTTGGGCTGGCCCCACGAAGCCCCCAGCTGGGGGCAGGCAGCCCAGGGACAATGTGGGGGTGAGGGCTGCTGCTGATTCTCCCAGCAGCAAGGGAGCTCTGGACAGGACCCCCAGTGCTGAGCTGGCTCACGGTCAGGAGCAAGGGCAGGGAGGTCCATTTGCTGCCCTTAGTGAGCGAGGGGCTGAGGAGCGAGGGGCACAGCATGGCTGTTATCTCAGCGTTCACAAATTCCAAGGGTTGTCCTTCCGGGGGCGGGAAAACCACCACGCGGGGCCAGAGCCCCGAGGCCCTGGCAAGGGCCCTCCTTCCCACTCACTGCAGTTGAGGAGCAAGGGGAGGGCCACGATGAATGGGTGCCTGCTCGTGCACACACGTGTGAAGACACATGCACACCTGCAGTAAGCAAGCACACACGCACAATGTACACATGTGTGAACATACATACACACATAAACACATGTGCACACTCATACGTGAAGTCATGTGCATGTATGCAGTATGCGCACATGCACATATGAATGTGTGTAAACGCTCACATATGTGAAGACACAGGCATGTGTACAGTAAGCACACGTGTACACTCACACACATGAAGACACATGTGTGCAGCAAGCATGTACACATAGACAGAATTGCACACTCGTTTGCATGAAGACACATGCATGTGTGCAATAAGCACACACACATGAGCAATACACACATACCACATGCACACATGCACACTCACACATATGAAGACACCTGTGTGCAACAAGCATGCACACATGAACACACGTGCACACTCCCATGCATGAAGACACCTGCATGTGTGCAGCGAGCATACACACAGGTGCACGGTGCACACACATGCACACACGCACACGTGCACACGCAGGGCTCCGCCCACTCCACAGCAGTGGGACTCGGCTCCCACTCCCCACCCAGCACACTGCTTGCGTCACATGTTACTCAGTCATCTCTCAGCGGTTGCCAATAACAACCTGGTTCTTTAAAAAGAATCTGAACAAAGGCTCCTGGGGCAGGATCTCTCCCAGATCAGAAAGGCCGCGGCGGCTGGAGGACGGCCCTACCCCCAGCCACCCTCTGCAGGCCTCGCTGCTGGCCGAGCGCTTCGCCCCCTGCCCGGCCCGGTCCCTTCCCTGGAGCAGATGCCCGGCCTGAGCCACCTGCCCTCCCCCCTCCCACCCTGCACCTCCTGTGCTCGGTGCCAAAGGTCACTGTGACTGCCTAGGAGTGCGGAAGTCAGGTCCCCAGATGGCACCACAGGCAAAACCGAGCGCCTCCTCCGATCCGGGCCGGATGCTGACGCTGTCCCCGGTGTTGGTGTTCATTGGCAACGACAAGTAATTGATGGCATGGACTCAGCCGCCCTCCCCCTGGCTCACCTGCAGGATACGTTGGGGTCCCCGGTCCTAGGAGCTGTTAGGTCAGTGCCGCCTACTCCCCAGCACCGCGCTGGAACTGAGCGCTTCCCAGACTTCACAAGCAGGGGACTGGGTCCGTGTGCCGTAATCGAGTCACTTAGAGAGCTGGGATTTGCAGCATCAGGGAATGTTTGGCACACGGAATTCCTTTTGTGGGAAGTTTGTGCTCGGTTGAGGGCATGGGGGTCCCCAACACCAAGAGGGCGGACCACAGACCCCAGCATCAAAGCTGTCCCTCGGGGCGGGCGTCTGGCCTGGAGGTGGGAAGGCTGCCGGGTTGCCGGCCTCCACGCCGCAGGGCCTGGGCTCTGGGCTCAGTTCCAGCTCTGGCTCCTAATCCCAGCTTCGCATCAGTGCAGACCCTGGGAGGCGGCCGGCGTCAGTTCCGGTGCCTGGGCCCCTGCCGCCGTGTGGGAGACCTGGATGAGCTCCTCGCTCCCCACCCGGGCCCCAGCCTTGTGGCATTTGGAGAGTGAATAAGCAGATGGCAGCTCTCTGTCCTGCAAATAAATTTAGAGAGGAAAGTTTTGGAAAAGGCGATTTGTATCCTCTTTTGGGAAGATTTACTACATTCAAACCTCTTCCCGGTTTCAAAAGAGGAAAAAATAGAACATTCAGAAACAGAAAAAAGCATCCTGACCAACACCCGAAACACCTGTATCCAATCATCGTTCACGACTCCGTTGGTATGAAAAGAAGGCGGCCTTGGCATCACAGCCCGGCTGCCGGAGCTCGGTCCCCACAAATGGACCTGGGCAGTGGTCAAACCCCGCCGGCCGCCACACAAAAGCCAGGTGGGAGCCCGAGACCCCGAGCCAAGCGGGGGTGGTGCTCATCCTGCTGCCTCCTGCGCCCGCCCTGGCCCTGGGTCCCAGAGCACAGTGGGAGCATCGGGGAGCACAGGGCCCTTGGAGGATGATCCCGACTCTCCAGGGTCCTCCGGGTATGATCCCGACTCTCCAGGGTCCTCGGGGGAGGATCCCGACTCCAGGGGGCTTTGCCACGCATGGCCTCAAATCTGGGCAGGAGCACCCTGGCTGCCCCTGAGAAATAGAGAAACGGAAGCTGCACTAAGAAAGAGGAAGTCAGGGGAGCCAGGCCACGCCCCAGGGAGCCCAGGCCATGCAGAGACAGTGGACGTCACAGAGCCCAGGCCACGTGGGAGGACCCCGGCCAGTGGAGACAGGACGTGGGTGTGGCTTCTCCTTGGTGCCTTGGACCTTGCGAATCTTGCCCGACTTCTTTTTGTGTCTGCAGCGTCTGCTCCAGCACAGATTTAACACAGACTTCTGATACACTGGGACATTGATGACGCAACGTGCCCTGAGCTGGTCCTGGTTCCAGGAGCGTGGCCTCCGGACAACGTGGCTGCTCTTACCCGGCTCACCCAGTGCCAGCTCCCTCCTGGCCCCTGCCCGCTCCTGCCACCACCAGATACCCCACCGCCCTCGCCCATCTTGCCTCTCACAGAGGGAAAGGAAAATGAAGACATGAGATGTGACGTCCCCGGCTTGTCCTCCCCGCGGGCGGCCATGGGCATGGGTGGCCAGCGGTGTCCAGGTCGGCTTTAGGGAGCAGTGTCCACACTGCAGCTGCCCCTCTGTGAGCCAGGGAGGGGGATTTTATAAATCAGAGCTCAAACTGGATCAGTCTGGTTTTGTTTCCCAGTCGTGGGGCGTCCTCAGGTGGTGGAAGGCACGAGAGCTTCCCGGGGTCCCTTTTATAAGGGTGCTGATCCCACTCATGAGGCTGCACCCCCAAGACTTGGCCGCCTCCCAAAGACCCCTCCTCCCAATGGCTTCCCTGTGAGGACCTCAGAAGCCAACACCCCCGCCCCTGGTCCCCACCTCCCTGTCTGCGCTTCCTGCACCTCGCCTGCTGGAATTTGCCCCAGGACAAGACTCAGGCAGAGGCCTTGGAAGTCCTGGACCTCCCTGAGCAGCCTCGCTGGAGACTTCCAGCCCCTCGGCTCCACGCCAGAACACGGAGGCCAGGAAAGGGGTCGCCCAAGCACAGAGCTGTGCTCCACACACCCGTCCGCTCCCTGGAGGGGCTGCGAGTGCTTCCCTTGCCGGTCGGGCACAGCACCAACGCTGCGTGGGACTGACTTGTGTCGACCTGGATTAGCCGAAGGGGGAGCCTCCGCCGGGCCCTGCTCCCGAGGCTGGGGGCTGGCACTCCGGTCCCTGTGCTCCGTCCCTGGAGACATGGGCCAGTGCTGTGCACGCACCTCAGGGAGGGGCTCCGCTCTGCCCCCGGGCGCCTGTTCTGAGCAGCAGCTGTGCCAAAACGTAAACGGGTTCCAAGGTCGAGCAGTGGGGGGATCTCATCTTTTCCGGAAAAAGCCGGGCCAAGCCACAGGACGCGGTGCAGGGGACACTCGCTTTGGCAGGACACGGACGCCAGGGACGTGGCTGTTTTGTAAACCAACTTCTTGTGATGCAAGTTGCAGCAGACAAAGCTTTCCTGGACGAGCTTTGACAAGTGCATCCGACAGCAGAATCAAGATGTAGGATGTTGCCGTCGCCCCAAAAGGTCCTCACGATTGTTCGACGCCAGCGTGGGAATTTTCGAAGCGTTCTGTGCTTAGATTGACAGCAGACCCAGGCAGACAATGCAGACTTTTGTCTCTGGAGTTAGTGGCTCTGAGAAAGCTCCAGCAGGCATAGAAAGGACTTGATTGACATGTGACCTCAAGTAACTGTCGCCCCGGCCAGGGGTGACCAGCAGGTGCCCAGCAGCGTGCAGCCATAGGGACAGGCGCTGCTGGCCCTGCCCATCCAGCTCGCACTTCTCCCCCCATGCGGGGAGCAAAGGCAGCCCCCTCCTGCCACGGGCAGAGTTCAGGGTCAGAATGAGCACAGCCCAGTCTAGGGGGCCAGGCCAGCTCACCCTGGCTTCCCGCAGCTCCAGCCATTCCCTGGGGGTGGTCTCAGCCCCTCTGAGTGTGAACATTCTCTGAACAAGCAGGAGAGAAAGAGTAAACCGTCGGTAGCCTCTGTGTCCAGGTTGCTCCGCACATGTAAGCTTACAGGTTTGCTGGGCACCTGTGTGTCTCCTGCATGATGGGACTGTGTGTGTGACTGTTCCATTGAAACCCCCTGTGTGACTGCCACATTGTAACCACGTGTGTGACTGCTGCATTGTAGCCCATGTGTGTGTAACTGCCACATTGTAACCACGTATGTGACTGCCACATTGTAACTGTGTGTGTGAGAGACTGTTGCATTGTAACATTGTAACCATGTGTGCATATTCCGTTGCAACCCCCTGTGTGACTGCCACATTGTAACCATGTGTGTGACTGTCGCATTGTAGCCCACGTGTGTGTGACTGCCACATTGTAACTGTGTGTGTGACTGCCACATTGTAGCCATGTGTGTGTGACTGTTGCATTGTAACCCACAAGTGTGACTGCCCCTGGGAACCCCCTGTGTGACTGCCACATTGTGAGGCCGGCTGGGTTTTGTGCAAGCCTGGCCCTCGTCTTCCACCGCGGCAATCCCCCATGACTCCCCTTCCTCACCCGCCCGGGTCCTCCCATCCTGGCGCCCCCCCAGTGACACGAGCCCGAGCTTCCGTTCCCCCCCCCCGGCACCTTCTCTGGTGACATCTCTGTCCAGTGTGGCCCCTTCACGTCCTCGGGTCCTTGCTGTTGACTGTTACGAGCTCCTGGTGTGTTCAGGGTAAGAGTTCTGTCCAGACGCCACTGCCACACACGTGTTCTCCCGGCCTCTCTTGGCACTGCCTCTCACACACAGGTCCCTGACTTGTGTCCAGGCTGTCAACCACTTCTTTCGTGGGTGGCTGTCAGCACCGCAGCCGCGTGGGTCCTGCCAACCGCATTGAGTCTGTTTCCAGGAAGGGCCACCACGGTGTCTGGGTCGCTTTTCCTGGTGACACCGGCGGTTCGAGCATCATTCGCAGAAGGTGCAGTCTTCGCGCCCTGGTGTTGATGTCGGCTCCAGGTGCGGTGTATTTCCCGGCTGCCCTCTCCTCGTCCGTCCACCTCCTGTTCTGTGGCCGACACCAGCGGCTTCCTTCCTGCAGCTCCACGTGGATCTCGAGGCGGACAGGGTCGGAACGCCGACGCTGCGCTGCGCTTCGGTCTGACGCTCGTCCAGGTCTCTCGCTCCTGACAAACCGAGAGGCAGCGCGTGGAAGCCTCCGCAGCAGCTTGCTGGGAGTTTGGCTGGAAGCGCGTGGACTGCACGGATCAAGCGTCCGTGGAGAAACGACACCCTGGCGACGCGGAGTCGGCCAGTCCGTGCGCACGGCTGTCCCTCCGCTTCCTTGGCTCTGCTTTCCAGACGTGAACCTGACACAGTCATTTTAGGTTTATGCAGGAGAATGTCATGCAGGGGGTTCTAATGCAAAGGGTAGTCCCACCTTTTCACTGGGTGGATCTGAGGCCAACGGACACATCCATGTGGGCGCTGTGTCCCGCAACCTTGCACCAATCACCCGGCAGATCCAGAAGAATTTGTGTGCTGGTTCTCGCCAATTATTTTAGATTTTTTTAAGATTTATTTATTCATTTGAAAATCAGAGTTACACAGAGAGAGAAGGAGGGGGGAGGGAGGGAGGGAGGGAGAGAGAGAGAGAGAGAGAAAGAGAGAGAAAGAAGTCTTCTCCCCTATTGGCAGCAATGGCTGGAGCTGAGCTATTCCGAAGCCAGGAGCTTCTTCCAGGTCTCCCACATGGGTGCAGGGGCCCAAGGACCTGGGCCATCCTCTACTGCTTTCCCAGGCCACAGCAGGGAGCTGGATGGGAAGTGGAGCAGCCAGGTCTCGAACCAGTGCCCATATGGGATGCCGGCACTGTAGGCGGCGGCTCTACTCACTACACCACAGTGCCTGCCCCAATATTTTGGATTTACTATATGACAAATTGTGTCACCTGTGAACAAAGACAGTTGCTTTCTTTCCTCCCCTCCTGTATACCTTCTGTTCCTTTGGCTGTCTTACGGCATTAGCTGGGATCTCTATGATGTCATAAGGAGCTGTGAGAAGGGACATCCAGGCCTTGTCTGTGACCTTGGAACAATCCTACAGTCAGGACTTGTTTTTTATTTTTTTTTTAATTTATTTATTTGAAAGGCAGAGTGACAGGAAGAGAGTGGGAGACAGAGAGAAAGAGAGTGAGAGACAGAGAGAGAGACAGATCTTCCATCAGCTGCTTCACTCCCCAAATGCCCCAGTGGCAGAGCTGGGCCAGGTGACAATCAGGAGACAAAAGCTCGATGGAGGGGCCAAGCCCCCTGCCGTGCCAGGCCACAGCCGGGAGCTGCGTCAGCAGAGCAGCCAGGATCCGAAGGGGTGCTCTGCTCTGGGGCGCAGGCATCACCAGCGGCCGCTCCACCTCTGTGCCCCAGCCCCGGCCCCAGAGTCAGGACTGGCTGCTGAGCCCGCTTGGGCGCCAGCGTGTGGCAGCTGGGACTGGGGAGCGGGGTTGGCTGCATGGCCTGATGTGTGTGGCCACACTGGGGTAGCAGGCTCAGACGTGTGGAGGCTGTGGTTTTGGGGCGGAGGCCCCCGGGTCCTGCTGATGGAAGCACCGGGCAGGGAGGGGAGGGAGCAGCCCAGGAGCTCGGCCCTCCTCGTAAAGAGTGCTCAGGCTCGAGGCCGGAGCCCCGTCCCAGGCAGAGGCCCGGAGGAGGCGCTGTCTACTCTGGTCTCTGGCTCTTGATGTCAGCCAGGGGCAGTCAGGGAGCAGAGCCTACTGACAGAGGTGCCAGAAAGACGGGCACCTGGCCCGGGTCCCCGGGGCCCAAGGCTGGGTCCACTCTCTGCTGTCTCTGGGACTCCCAGGGTCCAAGATGGAGGGAAGACCACAGCAAAGCAGAGCCAAACACCATGAGGGAAAGTTGAGATTCTTGTGAGGTGGAGGTCTCTCCTCACTGCTTAGGAGTGTGGGGTCCCAGAGCGGTGAGCCTGGGGCTAGAGCCGGGGCGGCTGCCACCTGCGCCCGGGAATGGGTCCCCCTTCCCAGGACGAGCAGTGGTTCCAGCTGGCTGCAGGATGGCCCCCACACACAAGATGTACTTGTGGGAGGGAGGGAGGAGAGAGCACCCATGAGGAGCCACTGGCTGTTGCTGACCACACAGCAAGGTGGACATGAGCCCCGGGAAAGCAGACGCGGGGAGAACGCGTCCCAGCCAGGTTCAATCGTGGGGTCCGACGGGGGCACGGGGGCAAGAAGCGGAGTCCACACAGGGGCTCCTGGCAGAAGATGGCACCGTCTCCTCCTCTACTCTGGCCACCCTCCTGCCTGGGGCCACAGAGCCCACCAGACTTGTGCAGGCACAGGGTGGCCGTGCCCAGAAGGAAGGCAGCCGGGTCGCCGTGAATCCCAGGCTGTGCCAGCCACTGAGGAGCAAAGGGCCAGCTGGCGCGGGGGACAGAGACACAGCGCCGTGTGGCCAGCCTGGAGGCCAGGCAGGGGCTGGTGCAAGCCTGCTGTGCTCAGAGTCGAGGTCCACCCCGGGGACATGTGGGGAAGGCAGAGAGGAAGTCCTGGGCCAGAGGACAGACAGCACAGCATGGGAGCACCGCCTCCCTCCTCGCGGCCGCCTGTTTTATGGACAACGGACGGAGGCTAGGAAGGCTCAGAGCAGGCAGAGGGCTGGGCGCTAACCACGGCGCTGGCTCTGCCACTCCCGGCCAAGGACCCCGGGCACATCACCCCACCTCACTCTGCCTCGGTTTCCACGAGTGTAGCAGCCACCCCCTGCGCTAGCTCTGCTCGCATGGCGCCGGGAGACTGCACCCCTGTGCACACACGTGGGGCCCCAGGGGGGCAGGGGAGGAGGTGCCCAGGCCTCCATAATATGTGAGCACCCACAGGAGGCGCTGTGGGCGCTGGGGGCGCCGTGGACTTTTCTCACCCCTGGGACTCCAGAAAGGTGTGGGGGAAAGGCGACCTCACGGTTCTGGTTCTAGGAGGCACTGACAGAGGGCGGGGCCCAGCCACACAGAGCAAGCCTGGAGGTGGGGGTGTGGCCGCTGTGGTCCTCCCCACTGCCAGCCGGCCCCAGGCTCTCCGCAGACTGGCGGGGCCGGCCCTGGGTCCCCTTGTGTTGGGGAGTGGTCCCCCGAGGCACCAGTGGAGCCCTCAGTGCCACCTGCACGCTGATGGGCTCTGCTGCCCTCACTGAGAGCGAGGAGAGGCAGGTGACGGGGGAGGGTCCCCATTCCAGCCCAGAGCCCCAGTGATTTTCAGGGGACAACGTCCAGCGTGGCACTGGGCTGAGCCCCACAGATCGTCATGAAAAGGGAGTGGGGCCGCCGGACCCCTGGTCCTGTTCCGGCTGCAGAGTTCCTCTCACGGCAGCACAACCCCCAGCTCCCCCCAGCTCCCCCCAAGTCCCCTCAGGTCCCTCAGGTGCCCAGGGTTTCAGTCTTCCCCAGTGCAGTCCCCTCCTCACCCCAGGTTCAGACCTGACCCACCGGAGGCAACAGTGGCCCGGGCCCACTTTGCAGTGCTGTGGGTTCAGTCGCCACTGCACCGCCATCCTGTATCCGAGCTGCGGTTGGGATCCCAGCTCCTTCACTGGGAATCCAGCTTCCCGCTGGTGCTCCTGGGGAGGCGGCAGGTGCTTGGCCCCCTGCACCCACGTGGGGGACCCGGATGGAGCTCCAGGCTCCTGGCTCCTGCCTGGCCCGGCCCTGGCTGTTGCAGGTATTTGAGGAGTGAGCCAGTGGAAGAGTCTCTCTCTCTCTCTCTCTCTCTCTCTCTCTTTCTCTCTCTCTCTCTTTCTCTCTCTTTCTCTCTCTCTCTCTTTCTCTCTCTTTCTCTCTCTCTTTCTCTCTCTCTTTCTCTCTCTCTTTCTCTCCCTCTCTCTCTCTCTCTCTCTCCATGCTGCCTTTCAAATAAATAAATAAATCTACAAAAACACACAAGAGTGCCTCCCCGGCAGCATCTGGAGCCCCTCCTGGGGGGTCCTCCTGTTGCAGGCCGTGTGGGTGGCACCGCGTCCCCACAGCCCACGTTGAACCCTGCACCCCGGCGTGTGAGCGACTTTGGAAGGGGCTCCCTGCACAAGTCACGGCGTAGGTTAGCACGCGGCCCTGCTGGAGGAGGGCGGAGCCGTCCAAAAACGCTGAAACCCATCCTGCAGGAAGTCTCTGAAAGTCCAGGGAAAGTGCTTATTAGCAAAGAATATGGATTTCAAAAATCTTCCCATCAAAATAAACTTACCTGTGAAGCCCGTTTCCCACAAACCCCGCGTGCATGTGGGTCACGGGGTGCCCCTCACGACCCTTCTGCTCTGGGGGCTGGGGGGAGGGAGGGGAGAGCTATGGATGAGCCACAGCCCCTCCCAGCACGGACACCCTGGAGGCCTCGCTCTTTATCCAACGAGACCGAAGCTTCTCCCCAGAGACCGCCGTGGTGTGCAGGGAGCCGACGCAAGGCTGGTGATGGTTTCCTGGGGCTGCGTTCCAGACGCAGGAGCCTGAGGCCCGTGGGGACTTATCCTGACCACGGTGGGGAGCTCAGGAGCTCTGCACCAAGCGTGACAGGAGCCGGCGCCAGGCTCCCTCCAGCTTCTGATGTGCCGCGGGCCGTGGCCGGCGTTCGCTGCCTTGTAGAAGCATCACCCCCGGGGGTCTCCCCGCGCGCAGGGCTGGGTCCCGCTTCCCCGTCACACTGAGTTGTACCCACCTGAATGACCTCCTCCCAACGCGAGGCCAAACCTCTGTAGAGGCCATTTCCAAAAAAACCGGGAGTGGTTAGGGTGCCTGCGCATCCCACGGGGCCGCCACTGGAGCCGTGAAACCTCCCAGCTCAGGAAGACCAGTTCGAGGGGAACAGGGAGCAGTGGGCACCAGAGAGAGGAGCAGCCCAGCGGCCTCGCTGCTGGCCCAGCAGAGGCAGGATGTCCTCAGGGGAGCAGCCGCAGTGGCTCCCCTGAGGGAGTGTGGCCCCTCAACCCCCAGCCAAACAGCCCACAGCAGAGTGTACCCCCCCATCCACCCCGGGCAGGCAGCTGTGGACCCACCCATCCAAGAACTCCCTCCTCCCACGCCCAGAGGAGTCGTGGGGAAGCCCCCACGTCCCCGCCCACTGCCCCTCCTACCCACACACCCACTGCTGCCTCGAGGGAAAGATCGAGGACCTCCTCCCACTCGGAGAGACCCATGTGGGACGTGGGTGAGTTGCACCTGTTGATGGCCACACGGACATGAGAGCGAGTGCCCACCAGCAGGCCAGGCGGAGTGGAACAGGCTCTGAACTCTCCAGGAGCACGGCCACGCCTCCCCCTACACTGGGCACCTCTTGAACCTGTTGAGACGTGCGGATGCACGCATGGGCAATGCGCGGCCGCCGGGCCGAGGGAATTCCACGTCTCTTTTCAATGTTTTATAATTAAAATTTTTCAATTCCTGTGGACCTAAAAATAAATTGTGAATAACAAGCAAAATGTGTGAATAAATTGAAAAGAATTCTATGAAGAATGGTCTCAAAGGACAGAGTAGGAAGCCCACCATCTGGGGGAAAGACCGCCCTGTGTTCAGACGCCGGCTGCAAGACAGGGGTCCCTGGGGGGCCCTCATCAAGACCACCCAGCTAAGCATCGGGGAGGGGGGACCCCCACAATGACTGGAAGGGTTCACAGATGTCAGGAAGGAGCTGGCAGCACAGGGAGAGGAATCAGACGCAGCCCAGAGAAGAGACGCTCAGGGCAGGGCCATAAATGTGAAGCCGCTGGGTCCTCTGGGACCAGCTCCCTGCATCCACCTGGCACCGCCCGCACCAAACACAGCCAGCCTGGAGCTCCCCGTGACCGCACCCCAGGGAGTGTGTACTCATCCTCCAGGGTGCGTCCCTCGGAGCGGGGCTGCTGGGGTGCGGAGGAGACGAGGGTTGAACTATATAAAAGCTGCCAGAGTTTGCCAGAGTTTGCCAGAATGGCGGGGTGTTGGTCACCGCCCACGGCACCTGGGACATCCTGCTGCCCCCAGCTGCGGGAGGACTGCCAAGTCCTGGGCGACCCAGAGGGACGCTCCCGGGTCTCACAAGCACTGAGCGGCCCAGCAGATGCCCACTGCCCGAAAGCACCCAACCCCAGACCACACACATCAGGTCTGGCCAAAGGCGAGCCTGTAGGGGGTGCGTTCCTGCTGGCTCCCCTCCATGGTCCAGCGTGGTTTCCAGTGGAGGCCAAGTGCAGCCCACAGTCCTGGCTCCACCTCCCCGTGGAGAAAGCTCAGGAGCGAACCCCGGGCTCCGAGGCTCAGCTCTCAGAAGGGCTGCGCCTGCCCTCTGCCCCGCCCACCTCACTCCACACTCCATCCTGGCCCAGGAGCTGGGTGCCACTATGGGTCTGCAACCAGCTCCCCCTCTCATGAGGCAGGCCACGCTGGGCAAAGCCAAGCACGTCCCGTGCCTTCACCACCTTGGCTACAGTCTAAGGATGATGTAGGTGCCCACCTCGGCTCCCTGCATGAGCTGGTTTTACGTGCTTCCCAGGTCTGCGGTAAGTTAAGGCTGATTTCCAGTGCTGCTGGACCACAACAGAGGGGCAAGCATGCAGTGGGCACCCCAGACGCGACCCCTCCTGCCCGGGTCCCCAGCCCATGCAGGCAGAGCAAGGGCCCCACGGTGACCATCACAGCCGGCTGCTGCCTCCGAGCTGCTCAGGGAAGCAGTGGAGACGCTGCCCCCAGCAGCACCCGCAAACCCGGGCAGCCCCACTCGTGCTTTGGACGGGGCCGGAAGTGCCGGCTCCCTCCCGCCCCATGGGGCCTCTGAGACTTGCTCAGTCCCAGGAGATCACTCTGAGGAGCCGGAGAAGCCGGGACCCTCAACCCCTGGCCCTCAGGGTGGAGAAGGAGACCCGCTGGGAGCCAGAGCCTCAGAACCACGCCCGGGGCTTCTGGGCTTTATTTGAGAGGCAGAGAGACAGACAGACAGACAGAGCGAGCTCTCATCCACTGACTCACTCCTCAAATGCCTCCAAGCCAGGAGCTGGGATCCGAGTCGCCTACACGGGTGACAGGATCCCAGGTAGGAGCCGTCACCCAGTGCCTCCGTGGTGGGAATTGGCCTGGAACTGGGAGCGGAGCCTGGACTCGAACCCAGTGCCACCCTCACGGGATGCAGGCTGCACCAGAAGCCCACCCTCGACGCGGGGCTTTCTGCAGGAGCCCGGCTGAGCCTGGTTAATATGCCCACTACGACTCCCGGCAGCCGACACAGGCCTGTGGAAATTTCCACGGGAAACGAGGTTGGGGAAAATAATTAGTCCCATCAGCCCGAGCTCCCACAAAGCCAGTCTGAATAGACCGAGCTAAGCCGCATGATTGATCCAATTAGACGGAAAGACGAAACGAAGCTGGACTGGGCCTCTGCAGGACGGAGGTCGGCTTAGCCTGCGCGGGGCCTGGGTGCAGCCCGGCTCCTGGAGGGGCGGGGGCTCTGCCCTGCCACAGCTGCCAGTCACTCCCAGGGCAGGTCCCCGGCCCCCCTCCGGCAGCGCCGTGTCGGCGGGCTGGGACCCTCCAGGCGCTTCCATGGGGACGATCCCGTCATTCTGCCCTGCACTCAACGCTGCTGGGGCATTTCCAGGACAGACTGGGGCCCACACGGGCTGAGGGCGGCGGGCCCCGGCAGAGACGGCGAGGCAGCCTGGGAGCACGGCCCCTCCAGCGCCCACCGATGCGCAGGCCCCACCTGGAGCCTCATGGGCACCCAGCCCTCATTCAACAGCTCTGGGTGAGGCCCGGACCTGCGTCTCCCACAAGCACCCGGGGCTGCTGGTGCCCCTGGCCACCACGTGCAGGGCCAGGAGCTCAGTGGACAGAGGCGGGGAGCCTGGAGTTTGTCCCAGGGGCTCTGCGGTCGGGGAGGTGGTCCCGGGTGGTCCCGGGTGGTCCCGGGTCCCAGGTCAGGGTGCGGGGTCGGCAGGCCCCTCCCCTCCCGGGATATGGGGAACTCTGGGCGGGGGGCAGGGGTGAGCGGCGCCGGAGAACACTCTGGGCGACCCGGAACCTCCCTTCTCACTGCTTCCCGTGGGTCTCGGCCCAGCCCGGGATGCCAGGATGGTGCTGAGGAGAACCGTCCTGGGCTTATATTTGCCTCCGCTGCTGAACCCGAGGCCCTGACCTGCTGCACCCGGCCTCACGGGGGGGGGGGGGGGACGCCACCTGCTCTCAGCGCACACACAGCGCTCCCGCTCCGTTCACAGCGTCGCTGATGGAACAAGGTCTTGTGGCATTGGCAAGTGCGCCATCCGGTGGGAACGGTCACCCCAGGCTTCCCGGGACCCAGCGACTCTCGGCCCTGCTCCGTCCGAGGTCAGACCTGGGTGTCCTTTGGAGTTAGGATTCCTTCCCCCGTCCCCAGAACAAACTGCAACTCACCACCCACGCGAGCCGGTCTCCTTAAAGCCGGGGACTCGGACCCTGGGGCGCTCCAGCCATGTGAGCTAAGGGGAGGACCACGCAGCTGCGTCCCGACGGCAGCCCCACGCCCGCGTGAGGCCGTGCGCCCCGTGCCACCCGACCGCGCACCCTCTCTCTGGGCCTCAAGGAAGTCCCGCGTCCCCACCCCAGGTGCCTGCAGAATCCAGCGAACGCCCTGCGTAAAGAACGTGGAGGAGAATTCAGGGACGATCCGGAAGGCCGTGAGAGCCAAATGTCTCCCGACTCGTTGCCGGGGCAGCGTCATGGGTGGCGGGACACCGGAAATCCCTCCCCGCTCGGCTCCGAAGCCAGAAGTCTGAGACCAGGGTGGCGGGGGTAGGGGCGGTCCTCCACCCCTCCGGGCCGTCTCTCTCCCTGCTTAGGGACACCAACCGTGGAGTGCCGACCCCTCTAAGCCAGCACAGCCCGAGGCTACCTCGTGCCACCACCTGAGGGTCTACAGAGACCAGCATGCTAATGCGGTAACCTTGCGACATGCCCAGTGGACGTGGTCTCGAGGCCACACTGTTCCACCCGTGACTGCTGCTGATAGGAGCGGTGCAGTGCGGGCTCCCTCTGACTTAGGGAGGGTCCCGCCCCAACGAGCCCCAGGGAAGTCAACGACACATCCCGCACACCTAACCCGCGAGCTTCCTGGCTCAGCCCAGCCTGCCTCCCCCGAGCTCAGAACACAGCCCCGGCACAGCGCCTGTTTCCTAAGAGAGCGCCAACCGGCTCAGTTGTGCGTAGTGAGAGACAGAAGGCTCGTGTGGCTGCGTTTTCTCACCGCTGTCCCTGTGAATGCAGCGGATTCTGCGCTGTGTTACTCTCGCAGTCTGTTGAGTGCTCTCTTCCCGGGATGGAAACCGCGGGGAGCCGCCGCTCGTGCCGCAGCTGATGCCAAGTCTCGTGTGTGCCGGAGCCTGATGGCGCCAGGCTGTGCTCGCCTCCTGCAGCCGGGCCGTCCTCCTTCTCACCGGCGCTCTCCACAGTGGCCGGAGAACCATCCCAGAAATGCCTGGCACCGCGACGGCGAGACAAGGCCTCAGTTTCCCCCAGGCTCTCCCCCGTCGCTTGTGCAGATTAGTAATATCATCACGAGGTGCAGGTTTCTAAGGAGTTCACACATCTGCTGGATTTACTGTTATTGCTATTATTTCCATATTCCGGCAGTAACAGCACACGCAGCCCCTGCCTCTCACTGCGTCTCACGCGGTGATTCAATACAATTTGCCCATAAAAGCCGGCAACCAGCACCCCGCCTAATTTCAACCTAATTGCACTTGGCAAAAGCCAAAGAACGCACTGCTGGGGCTGGTGGCCGTGTGCAGGAGCCCAGAGTGGCTCTGCCTGCAACCCCTGAGCCCAGAGCGGCTCTATCTGTGACCCCTGAGCCCAGAGCGGCTCTATCTGTGACCCCCGAGCCCAGAGCGTCTCTGCCCACGACCCCTGAGCCCAGAGCAGCTCTACCCACAACCCCTGAGCCCAGAGCGGCTCTGCCCATGACCCCCGAGCCCAGAGCGGCTCTGCCCGCGACCCCTGAGCCCAGAGCAGCTCTGCCCATGACCCCTGAGCCCAGAGCGGCTCTATCTGTGACCCCTGAGCCCAGAGTGGCTCTGCCCATGACCCCTGAGCCCAGAGCGGCTCTATCTGTGACCCCTGAGCCCAGAGTGGCTCTGCCCATGACCCCTGAGCCCAGAGCGGCTTTATCTGTGACCCCTGAGCCCAGAGCGGCTCTGCCCACGACCCCTGAGCCCAGAGTGGCTCTGCCCACGACCCCTGAGCCCAGAGCGGCTCTATCTGTGACCCCCGAGCCCAGAGTGGCTCTGCCCATGAACCCCGAGCCCAGAGCGGCTCTGCCCACGACCCCCGAGCCCAGAGCAGCTCTGCCCGCGACCTCTGAGCCCAGAGTGGCTCTGCCCATGACCTCTGAGCCCAGAGAGGCTCTGCCCATGACCCCTGAGCCCAGAGCGGCTCTGCCCGCGACCCCTGAGCCCAGAGCGGCTCTGCCCGCGACCCCCAAGCCCAGAGTGGCTCTGCCCATGACCTCTGAGCCCAGGGACCCCACCCCGAGACTCTGAGAGCTGCCAGAGGCTTCCAGGAGCAGGGTTCAATTCTCACTGCAGCAAGGGGGTCTCCCCACCATGAGGGCGATGCAGCCGCTTCTGCCGGGCTCTGAGGTGAATCCGTGTTCCTACCAGGCCCCTCCCTCTGCGGCAAGGCCGGGCAGGGCTCTATAAGTACCGGCTGCGCGTCTCACAGGCATCATGGAGCGGACGCTATCGCTGGTGCCCGGCTTCTGGGAGCTCCTGGTTCAAGTTCAAGGCCATGGAAATGGTGGCCCTTAGGGGACTGCCCCCTGCCTCTTGTGGGCAGTCTAGATGGGGAGGGGTCCCTGTGCACCTCAGCAGGTGGTGAACCTGTGAGAGGAAGAGCCGGCCCAGTGTGACGTCACTGCTCTGCCCCAAGCCCTGCGCTGTTCTCACCCCTCCCACCGAGGACACGCAGGGGACCCTCGGCATTGGTGCCCTGTGGCTGCACGGCCGTGCACTGGGGCCTCCGGCAGGTGCAGCTCTGAGGCAGCAGGTGTGTGGGTGGTGCAGGTGCGTGGGGATCCTCGTCTCCGCTGCTCTTACCCTGCCTCGGGTGTCGGAGCCTCTGACCATGACAGCCCGTGGCCCGGTGTGCCGGCCTGTGTCACCCCTAACACCCAGCTCTGATCCCCGTCCTCAACTCACTAACCTCCTGGGACCCCCTGCTGGCTCTGCCAGCCCCCAACATTGGCTCTCATGGCTTCCAGTCCTGCCAGGCCCCGATGCACCTGCTGCCCGCGACGGCGTTCCTCTCCTGCGCCCAGCCCCTGGTCCTCCCCTTCCTGTGTCCAGCCCCTGGTCCTCCCCTTCCTGCCCAGCCCCTGGTCCTCCCCTTCCCGCCCAGCCCCTGGTCTTCAGCACCTGCTCGCACCGGCCATTGATCAAGTGCTGGACGTGGAGCAGCAAGGAAGCAGGCGAAGTCCCCACCCTGGGGAGCTCAGGGGTCTTTGTCCAGCCTGGCCGACAGCCTGTCCCTCTCCCGCCGCAGTGCCCGTCTGGCCCCCACCCTGGAGCCCCAGCTGCAGCCCTGGGCATTCGGCTGCTCACACGGGTGCCCCAGACGTGGGCAGGTCGCACAGTGTGGAGGTGAGTGGTTAGTGCCTCAGCGGCCCCTCCCCACCCAGCTCAAGAAACACAAAGATGTGTATGGACGCAGCAGGAGGCCTGGGCACTGGGGGAAGAGGAGAATGGAGCCGCAGTCGGAGGACAGAGCGGACAGCCGGTCCCGGGGGGACAGCTGTCCCTGGCGTCTGTCTCTGTGGAGACAGCTTTCCAATTGTGCCTTTATTTCCATGACCTCAGCACCTTCCAAACAAAACACAGAGTCTCTCCTCCCCTCTCCCTTTCTCTCCCCTCCCTTCCCTGTCCTGCTCTCTCTCCCTTCCTCTCCCCTCCCTTCCCTGTCCTGCTCTCCTCTCCCTTCCTCTCCCTTCCCTTCCCTGTCCTGCTCTCTCTCCCTTCCTCTCCCCTCCCTTCCCTGTCCTGCTCTCTCTCCCTTCCTCTCCCCTCCCTTCCCTGTCCTGCTCTCTCTCTCTCCCCCTCCCCACTTCTCAAGATCTGGGTCACCGCCAAGAGCACTCAGAGTGAGTACCACACACACCAGAAGGTGCCGTGAGCCCTCGTGGCTGTGTGGGCCCTGCACCCGGGGACAGTCACTGGGCAGGAAACAGCCCCCACTCTCCATCCCTCCCGCCTGACATCCCCGCACTGCTGGCTGGACGGACCCGGCTCAGTGCCCCCTTGGCCCTCGGCTCTGGCCCCTGCCCACCAAGGACGCTCCTGCTGCCGCCACTTCGTTCCTAGGGCAATCCCTCCCCCAGCGCATCCTCCTCGCCTCCCCTCTGCAAACCTCCGCTGTGTGTCTCCTGGATATGGGCTGGGAGCTGGTCAGGTGCTCGCTAAGGCCCATCCTGGCTGCACAGCCTGTTTGCCACAGCTAGAAAAGGCCACGTGTGGTGCGCAGGGCAGCAGTGGCCTTGGGTGGGCTCTCCTGGGGTGCATAGCCGTGGGTGTGCTGGGGGTGTCCCTCAGGCCACAAGAGCACCAACAGGGGAAGTGGGATGGACCCCAGTGTGGGCTCCAGAGCCCAGAGGGCGGCTCTGTACAGGCTGCCGGGGCAGGGGGCTCTGGGGAAGGAAGCTGAGCTGGGCAGGGGAGACCTGAGCAGAAGGACCCCGCATCTCTGCCCCAGCAATGCTGCATTGCAAGGAAGAGGCTGGGGGAGTCCTGCTGCCCGTGGGCAGCCTGAGAGACCCCGCCCCTGCTCAGAGGAAACCCCCAGGCCCCGCCCCTCGCTGCTCTGCAGGTGGACACACGCTGCCCCTCTCTGCTTTGGCCCAAATGTAGTGGACATTGAAATCTGCTGACAGCAAATGCCCACTGGCCCATCACAGGGAAAGGCCAGAACCAGAGGAGGCGGCGAGACAGGAGGCCTGGCTGTCCCGCAGGAGCAGCCCGAGGTTGTCCAGCACCCCAATGCGACTGCCAGAGACCCCCACCCTGTACGGGAGAAAAGCCCCCGGGATGGGGCTGGGTGGGGTCTCCCCAGGTCTCAGAGCGGGGCAGATTCTGCTGGGTGACAGAGGTTTCTGGACATTGTTCATCCTATCAGTCCACACCTGGGAGCCCCTCCCACGCCAGCCCACAGTCACACCTGGGAGCCCCTCCCACGTCACCCCCAGTCACACCTGGGAGCCCCTCCCACGTCACCCCCAGTCCACACCTGGGAGCACCTGCCCACACCAGCCCACAGTCCACACCTGGGAGCCCCTCCCACGCCAGCCCACAGTCACACCTGGGAACACCTGCCCATGTCACCCCCAGTCCACACCTGGAAGCCCCTGCCCACGCCAGCCCACAGTCACACCTGGGAACGCCTGCCCATGTCACCCCCAGTCCACACCTGGGAGCACCTGCCCATGCCAGCCCCACTTCCACACCTGGGAGCGCCTGTGTCTGACTCCTGCTCTCCTGGATCAGCCTCCGGACACGTTGCTCTCTCTGTCTGCTCTCGGGCCCTCCCCTGGCCCTGGCCCCGGCCACTTCCTGTCCGCCCGCACGGCTGCCGGCTATCACTCTGGGTGCTGACACTACTCCGTCAGCGGCCTTGAGGAGCCCCGGAAAGGAGCCTGCACGGAGCCAGTTCGCACACCTTCTGTTCCGACCCCGTCTCTACGTCCCCCAACCCCCTCTCTGCCCGGCCCAGAGCTCATGGAGGTGGCCTCACCAGCACGCACCCGAGGGGACGAGCGCTGGCGCCATGTGGCCTGACAGGTGTCACCATCTCTGAACTCCTCTCCTGCCAGGGGACATCCGATCGGTGGCCCAGGCCCCAGCAGCCCCCTCGGTGCCGTGCCCCCCGGGACCGCTGGCCACGCAGGCAGGGGTCACGCGGGGAGCCAGACTCCAGCCCGCTTCCAACCGCAGCCCTGCCGCATTCTGGTCTTGGGCGGTCGTGGCCGGTGGTTTCAGTTTGCTGAGCCATAGACTCACCGCGTGGAACATGCTGGCCAGGGACTGGCAGCCCCATCCGGTGGCAGGGAGGAGGCTCCTGGCCGTGAGGTTGGCAGACAAGGGGGTGGGGTGGGGGCCGTGCAGTCTCTGGGTTCGAGGCCAGCAGCTCCCCAAACTGGACACCCACCTCGGAAACCCCACAGGTTTGTTCTAGGACAGAAGGAGAGAGGAGTATGAGACGCTGCACCTGGCCTGACGCGCGATGCCCTCCCGGTCAGCGTCGACCTCAGCGACAGCAGCCACCAGGAGAGCGAGGCTGTGCCCGGTGCTGCCGCGAGGACACCTCGCCTGGGAACTCCCTGGCCTCCAGCCCTGCCGGGAGCCAGGGCCCCCGCTTCAGTGGTGGTGACCCAGCAGTGACGTCACACAACACGTCCACAGCAGCCCCAGGTGCAGGCGGGGCTGTCGTCCAGCCGCTGCGGCTGCCAAGCCGGTCACTTCCGAGCCGGGAGTTCCCCGGGGAACTGCCCTCCGCCTGTGGGCGTGCACTTGCAGAGGAGCCCTCCCCCCCGCCAGGCTCGGCCGTCAACCCGACACTGCTCCCAGCAGCACCTGCCGCCAACCCCGACAAGGTGGCACGCGGCTTCCAGGCTGCACCCAGATCGAGAACAAAACGTCCACGTGGTGCAGGTGACGTGTGGAGCCCCTCCCCTCACCTCGGGCAGCCCAAGCCCCCGAGGACAGGAGTCTGGTGCAGGCGCCTGCTCCCAGGCCTCCCCCTGGTGGCTGCCGCAAAACTCAAGGCAGAAAGGAGGGACGGCTGCACAGCTCCAAGGCTGCCAGGTCCCCAGCGCCCACCAGGGCCCCACTCCAAGCCCTGAGGCCCTCGGCCAGGGGCAGCAAGCTGTCAGGCGTGCACACACAGATAGGCAGAGATGCACACAGACGTGCACACACAGATAGGCAGAGATGCACACAGGCGTGCACACACAGATAGGCAGAGATGCACACAGGCGTGCACACACAGATAGGCAGAGATGCACACAGGTGTGCACACAGATAGGCAGAGATGCACACAGGCGTGCACACACAGATAGGCAGAGATGCACACAGGCGTGCACACACAGATAGGCAGAGATGCACACAGGCGTGCACACACAGATAGGCACAGATGCACACAGGCGTGCACACACAGATAGGCACAGATGCACACAGGCGTGCACACACAGATAGGCACAGATGCACACAGGTGCACACAGGCAGAGATGCACACAAGGTGTGTGCACACAGATAGGCAGAGATGCACACAGGTGTGTGCACACAGATAGGCAGAGATGCACACAGGCGTGCACACAGATAGGCAGAGATGCACACAGGTGCACACAGGCAGAGATGCACACAAGGTGTGTGCACACAGATAGGCAGAGATGCACACACATGCACACAGATAGGCAGAGATGCACACAGGTGCACACACATGCACACAGAGCCTTGTGGTCTCTGGACTTCTGGCCTCAGGAGCTGCGCAGGGGTGAGTGTCCGTGGTTCCGAGCCTCCTGGCATGTGTCCCGGCTCACAGCGGCCCCAGACTCTGAGGCCTGCAGGGTGGTGACCAGGCCTCGCCTGGCCGCAGGGTCAGCAGAGCACAAGCAGGTCCCCCTCCGCCCCTTTCGCCCCTTCCGCCCCCACTTCTCCTCCTCACTGGAAACCAGAATCCTTAAGGTGCTGGCTCCAGGGCCTGGCAAGGCCAGCCGGGGAGGACCCTGGTCCCAACGCCAGGCCATGCCTGCCTCCCCTCTCGGCCCAGCAAACTCCAGTTTCTCTCCCTCTCTCCCTCTCTCCACTCCCTCCTCCTGTCTGTCTCTGTGAGTCTTTCTGTGTCTCTCCACCCCACCCCCAGCACACACACACACACATGCATGCACACACACAGAGAAACGCATGCACACACGCATACATGCATACACACAGAGAGACACGCACATGCACACACACAGACACACACACACACGCACACACATGTACATAGCACATCGGTATAAGGTAGAAGTACTCATGACCTTACACAAGCAGCACAGTTTCACACCGACCTTCTTCTCTCTGTGCCTACCCCACCCCCAGCACACACGCACACTCACACGTGCACACGTGCACACGCACACTCACACGTGCCTGTGGCACCAGTCCTCTGCACCTCGGTTTTTCTCAGCTCGCCTGACGGTGGGCGCCCTGCCTGCTGGTGGGGGCTCACGCCATTCCCCCCGTGCTCCGCGGCACGAGGGGAGTGCACACTCCTGCACGGTTGTCGGAATTCTTCCTGTGGGTGCACGGCACACCGGCTCCCCCAGCACGGCGACGCTCCCCTGCGTGTCTCCGTGCAGGCTGTGGAGTGCGGGTGTGTTCGTTCTACCGCGTGTTACGCAATGACTCTCTGAGAGCTTGGCAGGTTATACTCCCAGCAGAGCCGACCGGTTCCTGCATCCAGTCAGTCGACAGGGACTTACCGAACACCTACTATGCGCAGGCGCAGGGCCATATCGTTCATGCTGGGTTGTCCAACACAGTGACAGACAGCAGGCGGGTCAGACGCGCTGGACCAAGTCCCGGTGCCACAGTGGACCAGCAGGCGGCCTCGGGCGAGTGAGGCCACGTCTTTGTGCGTCGGCGTCCTGGTGTACAAAACCGGAAAAGGTTGAAAGCACACACAGAGGTGCCGGAGCTCACACAGGTGCAGACGCCGCACAACTGCAGTTTTGCACGACCAGAGACAGAGGCAGAGCTGTGCACACTCAAACACGCAGACACGTGCGGTTTTCACCACTAGACAATTACATGGGTAGAAGTGTTTTTACACAAAGACGTAAAAATGTGCACAGATACAGGAATGGCCCTGGTGGGGGCCAGGCCAGCTCCCCCACCAGGGGCCCTGAACGGTTTTCTCGCTTACGGAAAACACCTGCTGACTTAGGTCTTCGTTCAAGTGACCCCGTGTTTCTCACCATCTGACCAGACGTTTCCTCCAGGGCTCAGCCCTTTGCCAGCAGTCCGTGCAGGCGGCTGCTCCCTCGTGCCTCTGGGCGGGAGCAGACGGTGTTTTCTCTCCTCCCAGGAGCATCACACGGTGAGGCCCGGGGACAGGGCACTAGCAGAGCCAGGGTCCGGCCAGGTCCCCCCAGCGCGTGCGAAGTGGACCACACCTTCCAGCTCCGGCAAGTGGACGGAGAGAGCATCCACATGGCAGTGTAGCCCCCGGAGCAGGTGCCGCCCGGGAGCCACCACCCCTCGGCTAACTCTGGACTCGACGACTGAGGACGGCGGCACAATGTCCCCTCCCCCAAAACTCACAGCCACCCAGGGCCTGTGACGTGGCCTTGGGTAGAGCACAGCTGCGGATACAGCCACAGTGAGGTCGTTCCAGACCAGGCTGGGCTGCACGGCAGTGACTCAGAGAGAGAGAGGAAGACGCGTGGAAAAGGGGTGGCGCCAGACTGATGCCCCCACATTACCAGGAACACCAGGACTGCCCTGGGAGAGAGGGCCCGGGGTGGACCGTCCCTCGCAGCCACCAGGAGCCGACCCTGGCTCCACCCAGGTGACCAACCTGCCGCCCTCGTGACGCTGAGAGAGGAGTGTGTGCTTTGCTGAGATTTGATACGGCTGCCCCAGGAAAACCGTGGCGGCTTCGCGCTCGCCTGCATGGGCTGCACCCCCGCATCCGACCCCTCCCGGCCGTGCTGTCCCCTGGGGCCGGCGGCTGACTCTGTGTGCCGGCTGCTGCTCGGGTGTCCGTCCCCGGCCGCGCTGCTTCGAGGGCCCCTGCTGCTCGGGCCATCAGGTGGCTGTAGGGTAATGACTGTCATTATGTGCCTGTGTGTCGCTGGGCCTGGTGATCTGTCATTGTTAACATTTATGAAGTGCTCAGTCCATCTGCAGAAAATGATAATAATAAAAATCGCGATGGCTCCCCTCTGACAGTCAGGGCCTGGCTCCGAGCAAAGGGTCCAGGGAGGAGGAAGCACGCGGCGTGGAGGTGCCCAGGCTGGGCACGGGGACTCCAAGGTTGCAGGCTGGGGGTGGCGTAGACCCCACTCGGGACACCTGCCCCTCTCTTGCAGGGCCGGGGCTTGAGATCCGACTGTCGAGCACCCTGCGATGCAGAGGGTGGAGGTTCGAACACTCAGGTCCCTGCCACCCACGTGCAAGACCCAAGTGAAGCTCCCGGCTCCCAGCTTCCACCTGGCCCAGTCGCGGGCATCTGGGTTCTGAAGCAGAGAACGGGCACCCGCTCCGCCTGCCTCTCTGCTTTTGAAGTAAATGAAAACAGAAAGGGGAGGGGAAGCACGCAGGTTGTTAAAGATCGCAGCTGCAGCAGACCCGAGGGAGGGTGCAGCCGCTGACCCGTCCCACCTCACCCAGGAAGGGGCCTGGTTCCCCTGCGCAGCGAAACCCGGGGAGGAAGTCACTGATCCCCACTCAGCAGCCCTGTGTCCTGGGGGGGGGGGGAGAGGGAGGAACGGGGGGGAGGAGGAGGAGGAAGGGGAGGAGGAAGAGGAAGGGGAGGAGGAGGAGGAAGGGGAGGAGAGGGAGGAGGAAGTGGGGAAGGAGGGGGAGAGGGAGAGGGAGGAGCAGGGGGAGGAGGAAGAAGAGGAGGAGGAGGAAGGGGAGGAGAGGGAGGAGACGCAGCAGGAAGGACGGGACCCCTTCCCCGGATCAGCCCGGTGAGAACACAGCTCAGCTCTCAGCTCTGCCGAGTGCCCGCCTGGCCTGCCAGGTGCATTCTCTGCACTAAACCATGAGACTTTGCTGTCCCCAGGCCGAGTGGGCACAGTCT
Organism: Oryctolagus cuniculus; assembly: GCF_964237555.1. Classification (NCBI taxonomy): domain Eukaryota; kingdom Metazoa; phylum Chordata; class Mammalia; order Lagomorpha; family Leporidae; genus Oryctolagus; species Oryctolagus cuniculus. The sequence goes on from NC_091438.1 coordinate 162,479,278, forward strand.
CTCTCTCTCTCTCTCTCTCTCTCTCTCTCTCTCGGGTTCTGTCCCTGCTGTTCTGACGGACGCCCGACCCCGTTAAACCTTGCTGCCCTGCTGACCACTGCTCTGTCTCACATCTAAATTCTTTCTTGAGAGCGAGACCCCACCCCACCCACCTCTGCTAACATCGGTGTCGAGCCAGCCAGGAGGGAAGAGGACCAGCGGTCAGTGCCGGGAACCTCGCCCTGAGGACAGCTCCCTGTGTAGCCTGCTTCTCCCTCTCTTCTGCCCTGTCTTTTTCACTCTCTGGGGCCAGGAGTCTTCTTGCTGCACCCAGTTAAATGCTGTTCGCGTGCTCACAGCTACAAAATGCTCAGGACAGGACGAGCCGCGTGGACAGAGGAAGGAGCAGCAGGCGCCTCTGCCGGCTGAAGACAGATCCACGTCTCGGGACAGGTGAAGCCCTCTGGGGATACTTCACGGGGACCAAGGCACACCCATCTGCTTCACCGGGACTGAGGCACACCCATCTCCTTCACCAGGACCGAGGCGCACCCATCTCCTTCACCGGGACCGAGGCGTGCCCATCTCCTGCAAGCCAGCCCCTGGCCCTCCCCCGCTCTCTCGTGCTGCACCACCGCCCCCCCAGTTCAGCAGCCGTCCTCACTCAAGTCAGGAGAGGAAGTGGAAGTGCCTCGGCACAGCCGGCCAGGCGGGGCCCCACCCAAGCAAGAGAGCGGCCTTACCCATAACCCTCTGCAACCTGAGCGAGGCTTGCTCCCTTCTCTGCAGCCGCGGGCGACTTTTCCTTCAGCCGTCGGCTTCAGGAGGCTCTGATCCTCTGCCTCTCGGCTTCCTGGGGAGCTTCACTGTCCTGGGTACCGGCTCCTACGCCGATGACCGAGCGGCTTTTCCTGTGCTACTGTAACTGACCTAGGTGGCGAGAGTTTGCATGCGTCTTGAAGGTTTTGTGTATTTCTGTCGTCATTGTTGAGTCCTGATTGGCAGAACTGAATCATCTTCTTATTCATAACGTTTGAGTGATTTCCTTAACTCGGACCAGCTCTGGCCCACAGCTTGGGGTAAACGCTTAGGCTAAAAGTGTTATTTTATTTTGACCCCGTGGTTGACCCTATGACGGTTTAAGTTCTGAACTGAGTCTTCTGACTTTGGGGCTTCCAGTCGGATCCCTGGAAGTCTCAAAGGCTGGGACGCTCAGTGTGGTGAGATGGTGGTTGCTCGTGTCAATTCAGATTATGTCAAGTGTGCTGCAAGGTTATAAAACGATGCCAAGTCTAAGTTGTACTCACATCACTGTTTTTCAGCTTGAGTTGTTTTATTAAAAAACAGGGAGTAAATTCTGCATATGCAAGCTTTTATGTTGTTACATGGAAGACAGCCGACACAGACCGGCTCAGGAAATTATGTAGCTAGAAACCCTGTCAGCTCACTTGGCTTCTGCGCATCTTTGACGCCGGCCTTTCAGCTTGTTTTGTAAAAGGATAAAGACGTTTCCAACACCGTCAGCATGCAGCCAGTGCCTGGGTTTGCTGTTCAGGATTTCAGGATGTGCCACGCTTACCCTTAGCAGTTGCTTAAAAACACGGAAACGGGGAGGCTTCCAAGATGGTGGGGTGAGGGTGGGGGGCTTACTGCTCTGGTCTAGGGGAGGATGGTTAAGAAAGAGTGGAGAGAGCGCAATCTCAGGGAAGTGTTAGGGAGAAAGTGGTGCAGGAGACTCCACCGTGGACCTCTGCGGAGGGTGGGGACACCCACAACTCAGGACCCGGACCCCAGCAGCCCAGAGCCTCAGCACCAGCTCTGGAGGGAGGCGAGACCAGACGGCAGCAGCCCAGCCGCTGTGCTAAAGCGGCAGGGAGAGCCTGGTGGAGTCCAGCTCTTTCCCAACCTAGAGGGAAAGAGAGGGGGCACGTTTCTCTCTCCCCAACCACCCGGCATCAGCGTCCTGTAACGAGTCGAGAGAGGGCGGGTGCCATTGGACAGACAACAGGTGGGCCAGCTCGTGTCCGTGCCCAGCAACCAGCCGAGAGGAGACGCCTGAGTCTGGCTGGGAGAACTGGCAGGGGGCTGGGTGCTTGTGGCTGTGGGAGCCTTGTGCGCTGGGACTGTGAAAACACTGTGGCTGCGTGGGAGGGCGCAGGCTGTGGCTGGGTCTCCGGGCAGTCACTGTGGGCAGCCTGCATGCTCGGGGCTCCCTGGTGAGGGTCACTGCTGCAGGATCCAGGGTCATACCGAGGACAGCTGCAGTCCTTTGTGTGGTTCTTGTGGCAGAGTAGATGGATGTTGTACCCACTGGGGCTGCGCCCGGCACTGGTCTCCTTGGAGGAGAGAGGAGGTGAGCGGAGACTATGCCAACAGAGCTGATCAAACCACCCCTCTGATTAAAAAAAGAAAGAGATTTACCACCCACAACCTGGGTGTCACCTCGGACACTCCCCTCACCCCGGAGCAGTGAACAGAGCTCCCGGCCACCCCCAGCCCACACCTCTGGGTGTTCACTGGGGAGCAGACGCTGCACCAAGCCACAGAAGCACAGCGCAAAGATCGAAGCCATCACAGGCAAACAAACAAAAACAACAACAACAAACCAAGTGTCTCCACAGATGCCGGAAAAAACCGCAACTCAAGGAACCAGAGGCCGGAGGACAACATGACGCCCACAGAGGACACAGCACGCAGTACCAGGATGTGAAGACAGAAGCTGAAGAAAAGCTGGAAGCAGGATCCAAAGACTGATTGCAGGATTACTTAGAAGTAATCAGGCCGAAGCCACGGCTCACTAGGCTAATCCTCCACCTGCGGCGCCGGCACACCGGGTTCTAGTCCCGGTTGGGGCGCCGGATTCTGTCCCGGTTGCTCCTCTTCCAGGCCAGCTCTCTGCTGTGGCCCGGGAGTGCAGTGGAGGATGGCCCAGGTCCTTGGGCCCTGCACCCCATGGGAGACCAGGAGAAGCACCTGGCTCCTGGCTTCGGATCAGCGCGGTGCGCCGGCCGCAGCAGCCATTGGAGGGTGAACCATCGGAAAAGGAAGACCTTCCTCTCTCTCTCTCTCTCTCTCTCTCTCTCACTGTCCACTCTGCCTGACAAAAAAGAAGAAGAAGAAGCAATCAGAAACCAATCCACAGATTGAAGAAATCCATGCAGGGCAGGAATGAAAATTTTTCCCAAGAAACAGATTTTAAAGAGAAGTCAAAGAATCAAAGCAAAATATTGGAAATGAAGAATTCAATAGATCAAATAAAAACGCAGGGAAAACCTTAAGAACCGACTCAGTGGCGCAGAGGAAGAATATCCGAGTTAGAAGACAAAGCTCTGGAAATTTTACAGTCGGACAAAAAAAGAAGAAGAAATTAAAAGACCAAGAAACAGTGTTGGGAATCTACAGGAAACCATCAAACAGCCCAGCATAGAGTCTTAAGAGTTCCTGAAGGCGTGGAAAGAGAGAGTGGACTAGAAAGCCTTTTTAGTGAAATAATTACAGAAAACTTCTCTAATTTGGAGAAAGAAAGCACATTTTGAGATGTCCAAGCGCAGGAAGCACACAGAACTCCTAACAGACACGACCACGGCACATGGTAGTCAGACTCCCCACAGTGAGACATACAGAGAAGATTCTAGAATGTGCACGAGAGCAACGTCAGATCACGTTCAGAGGATCCAATTAGACTCACAGAGACTCCTCACCAGAACCCTGCAGGCCAGGAGAGAATGGCGAGATACAGCCCACGTCCCAAGAGAAAAAGGCTGTCACCCAGATATTATGCCTGCAAAGCTCTCATTTATGAAGAGGTGGAATACAGACCTTCCACGACAAACAGAAACTGAAAAACTTGTCACCACCCGACCAGCCCTGCAGAAGATGCTTAAGGATGAGCTGCACACAGAAACACAGACACGGCCGTCGCTGTGGAAGAAGGGGAAGGAAGGCGAGCTCCCAGTAAAAGAACAAAGGAAATCCAGAGTAAACAATCGGAATCTTCATGGAAAAATGGCAGGGCAACGTCGCTACTTCTCAAGCCACCTTGAGTGTCGATGGCCTCAGCGCCCAGGTGCAGGACACAGACTGGCTGAGTGGATGAAAAACAAAACCATCTGTGTGCTGTCTACAAGAAACATCTCACCAGCAAGGACGCACGCAGGCTGAACGTGAGAGATGGAACAAGGGGTTCCCTGCCAGCAGAAACCAAAACAGAGCTGGGGTAGCCATCCTGACACCAGACGAAAGAGACTTCAACACAGAAACCGTGAAGAGAGACAGAGGGGCACCACGCAGTGCTTCAGGACCCACTCAGCAGGAAGATGAGACTACAGTAAGCATGTGTGCACCGAGTCACGGGGCGCCTGGCCATGCAATGTTCATGGATCTAGAGGGACGCAGGCTGTGCACAACGGTACTGGGGACTTCGGCACCCACTTTCAGCCATGGACAGATCAACCAGGTGGAAAGTCAGCCAGGAAGCAGCAGGGCTAATGGACACTGAAGACCAAATGGACCCAGGGACAGCCACACATCCGTTGGTCGCTCTGTGCCAGTTCTCCAGTTAGGTCCTGTGAGGCTTTTCTGGCTGTTAAATTGTCCCAAATTATGCGGCGATTTCGTGTGCCAACTCTTATATTTAGCATTTTTATTTCTGATTTATGTGATGACCAAGTAGACACAAACTGTGTGCTCTGTTGAAGTAATCTATTGTGTTCTCTGCTGTCCCAGGTTGTTGGAAAGCATTGAGTCTCGAAGTTAAAGTTATTTTAAAATACGGACTTAGTTAAGAATACTTGGTGGCTTCATCACCATGATTCAACATCTATAGCTGGTAGGCCGGTGCCACGGCTCACTAGGCTAATCCTCCGCCTTGCGGCACTGGCACACCGGGTTCTAGTCCCGGTTGGGGCGCCGGTTGCCCCTCTTCCAGGCCAGCTCTCTGCTGTGGCCAGGGAGTGCAGTGGAGGATGGCCCAAGTGCTTGGGCCCTGCACCCCATGGCAGACCAGGAGAAGCACCTGGCTCCTGCCATCGGATCAGCGCGGTGCACTGGCCGCAGCGTGCCAGCCGCGGCGGCCATAGGAGGGTGAACCAACAGCAAAAGGAAGACCTTTCTCTCTGTCTCTCTCTCTCACTGTCCACTCTGCCTGTCAAAAAAAAAATCAATAGCTGGTAAAGTCACCCCACCCAAACGGACAATGTTATTTCACGATGGGAGGGAGCTCCATTTGGACCAGATACTCAAGTTCTCATGGCGTTTGTAACAGGCATTCTAAACATCAAGATTCTGATTTGGACTTGGCTCTTTCCAGCTGGGCCCTGGAAATGTCAAAGGAAACATCTCTCCCCTCGTGGAGAGGATGACCAATTGGGCTGCCGAGACATGGACTGATGCTAGACCTCGGTTATGAGCACGTGCGTTCCAGCTGCTCCAGGCTCTGGCTTGCAGACCCGGTTCTTCGTGGGGGCCTGGCAAAGTCTCAGCCAAGCTAAGCCCGAATAACCAGGCGTTGCCAGTCCAAGATGTGGACCAAAGAGAGGTCCAGCCGAAAGGGAGGACAAAGGGACTTTGAGACGACTGGAGCCGGTCACGTGGCAGAGGCTGGGTAGCCGGGTTCCAGGAGCCCAGGCAAACAAACGCTGGTATCCACAGGCTACCAGGTGAAAATCCGGAAGCCCGGAACACTTACCAGATGAACCCGAAATTCAACCTTGAGTTGCGTGGTAGCTCCAGTATAAATTGACAGGTCACACGGTAACACCAGTTAAACCCGGCCTCCCAGGCCCATAACCCACCGGCTGTACAGTGAAAACCCGGGAGCCCAAGGATGGCAGAGACGTCTGCTCCCTCCTCTAAGTCGGGCTACACAGTGAGCGCTGGCTAAACACCGGGTAGATCTGAGAGCCCAGAGGTTGGGCTAAGCATCGGGGAGGCCCGACTCGCCGCCTCCTTTCTCCTCTTTTCCTTCCAGAGGAGAAGTTCACGGCCCGCAGGCCTCTCCACGGTGATGTCTGGTGTATCCCAGACCTTGTGCAGGGGATGGTGACCTCTTCTGCAGCACGAGCTGGCCGCAGTACAGGGGACCGGGCAGCAGAGCCAGAAGAGGGGGATTAAACTGGAGATGCTTTGGCAGCGAGATCAATTTGCTGCGTGCACGGTGAACGGGCGGAACCCGCCTTTTAAACCAAACTGGGGCGAGATGGGAAGTGGCACCGGCGGCCTCTGAACCAAGGTCGGGCCGCCACGTCTGATCGCACCTGAAGGGACGGCGCTCCTCACGGGAAACGCAAGCTGTCAGGCTTTCTAGCTCTCCCTGATACCAAACGAAATCTCCAGCCATCAGCGATGGGACTGACACCCCCTGGCCCAACATCGAGGAGGCTGCCTCCGCCCCCATACGAAGAGGCAGGGTCTGGGCCAGCAGCTGTCGTGACAGAAACGGGCCTCTACAGAGCCCCGTCAGCTCTGCCGAGAGCCAGGCCCCGGAAAACGCACCTGCCTGGGGGCCCAAGGGCTCCTGGGTCAGAGCTGCAGACCCCACGCTGCCAGCCTCCACCCTAACCATCGCCGCTGAGGAGATGGCCCAGGGTCAGTGGCATTGCTGGTAAATCGTACATTTCCACTGCCTGTCCTGTCGCAGCTCCTGTCCAGCTCTCCCCTCGCCCAGCCACGTGGTGGGGGTCAGCAGGGCGCCTTCCTCAAGGAGATTCACGCCTGCCTTGCCATGGTTCTTCCAGGACCCCGTGGGCAGGTCTGGCCTCACACAGGCCTGACCAGGCCTTACCCAGGTATCATCAAGCCTAAAGAGCCCCTCCTGCAATTCTATTTCCTTCCAAATGAGTTAAAAAAAAAAAACAGAGCTTAGAGTAATGGCTAACGTGGACAGTCCAGCACCTATTTGGACAGGCCCCCACAGAGGACGTCAAAGACCCATCTCTTCAGGGGGCTGAAAAATAATCCAGAATGCAGACGGTTCATCAGTCTGTCCCCCCGACCCCAACCTGGGACTCTGGTCTTGTGCGTCAGCTGACGCCCTTAACTTCCCAGCAGAATGAAGCTACCAGACATCCCGGGAGAAAGCATAGCAAGTCCTCCAGAGAGTTAATTATTCAGCCCCTGTCCTCGCCCCTGGGGAGAGAAGACCGGCCCCAAGGGACACAGGCCACGCAGCAAACTCCTACTTCCACAGCCGTCAGCCAGCGCCAGCACTAACCTGACAGGTTACCGACTCCTAGGTCCAGGGAAGCAGCAGAGTTCCCAGGCCAGGCTCTCGACAGCGGCCACAGCAGAGCCCCCTCCCCTGGAAACAAACACATAAAACAACGCACAGCCTTCCTCGTTGAAAGGCCACCGTGACCAGTGCCCCCCGACGGGCGTGCGGACCCCAGTCCTTCAAACAGACCCTCACCTGCTGCCTAAGAGACGTCGGTGCCAAAAGCGGGTTTTGGGTCAAACTGCGTGGGAACAAACTGCAGCTCACGCTGTCCTGGGCGAGGCTGTTCCTCTCCAGGGCCGGGTCAAACAAGGCCAGAGCGTCTGCCAAGCACCCGGCCAGGAAATCCTGGCCACTGCCCCTCCTGCCGGCTCGGCTTCCACCCTCTTCTGCTTCTCTTCGGTGCTCTAACTCCCTGTCTGTCTGGTCTCTAACAGAACACAAGCATCCGGCCCCGATGTCTGTGAGCCAGGGCTTCCAGCCCACCCCGACGGGCCAGGGCAGACCCTCAGACACCATGGGACAGCTAGCCAGAGGAGAAACCCATAAGCAGCTCTATGCCCATTCGTCGGCTGGGAGAAGACGGACGCCCTCCCCATTAAACCTTGCTGCCTTGCTGACCGCTGCTCTGTCTCCTGTCTGTGTTCTTCCTCGCACGAAGTCCAGAACCTACCCCACCCATCTCCACTGACACTGCACTGGTGGGGGTGGGGCATGGCTGTAGGGGAGGGGACTGCTACATGGGGGTTACAGCAGTGGGGAGGTGCTGTTACAATGGGGGTTATGGCTGTAGGGGAGGGGACTGTTACATGGGGGTTACAGCAGAGGGGAGGTGCTGTTACAATGGGGGCTATGGCGGTGGGGGAGGGGACTGTTATATGGGGGGGGTTACAGCAGAGGGGAGGTGCTGTTACGATGGGGTTGTATGGCAGTGGGGGAGGGACTGTTACATGGGGGGGGTTACAGCAGTGGGGAGGTGCTGTTACAATGGGGGTTATGGCGGTGGGGGAGGGGACTGTTACATGGGGGGGTTACAGCAGAGGGGAGGTGCTGTTACAATGGGGGTTATGGCGGTGGGGGAGGGGACTGTTATATGGGGGGGGTTACAGCAGAGGGGAGGTGCTGTTACAATGGGGGTTATGGCGGTGGGGGAGGGGACTGTTACATGGGGGGGTTACAGCAGAGGGGAGGTGCTGTTACAATGGGGGTTATGGCGGTGGGGGAGGGGACTGTTATATGGGGGGGGTTACAGCAGAGGGGAGGTGCTGTTACAATGGGGGTTATGGCGGTGGGGGAGGGGACTGTTACATGGGGGGGGTTACAGCAGAGGGGAGGTGCTGTTACAATGGGGGTTATGGCGGTGGGGAAGGGGGCTGCTGGAACTGGGTAAAGCCCCCCCGTTCCCCTCCTACCTGCCATGATCTGCATCCATCACCAAGATTAAGCAAAGGGGCTTTTCCCCCACAGGGAGGGGGGCAGGCAACAGCGGCTCGGGCTGAGCAGGAGCTGAGTTGGGGCCCAGCCTCGGGCAAGCAGCAGTGACTGCGCAGGCTCCCCTGTGAGGCAGCCCCAGGACAGGGCTTGTGGGGGCTGTGCCGGGCTCAGGGATACCTGGGTGGCTTCCATGAGCCTCCTCTGAGGCGTGTGGGGGCTGGGCAGGAGTGTCCCAGGGACCTGCTGGCCAACCAGGACTGTAGTGTGGGCGAATTCCCCGCTCACGCCCGGTGCTGCAGACCCTGCCTGCCGTGGTCGCCCTCGCCCCACACCCTGCTCCTCTAGCAGCCCTCTGGGTCCCTCAGAGATGGGACAGGGCCTCCTCTCCAAACAAGCCCCCGGGGATCCATGCCCCTCTCTCAGGGGTGCAAGGCAGAGGTGCCATGGCCTGCCCTTGTTGGGGGCTGCCCTGGCACAGCCACGAGCTCCTGGGGCTGTGCCAGCCCCAAGCCTCCCCTGCCACACTTCTTGTGTCCAACCAGAGCTTCCAAGGCTCCTGCTACTTCCTGTTCATGGGGCCCATGAACGTGATGCCCACAGGGTGCGCCCAGCCCACCTGCTTCTGGCTACCTGAGGGCCAGAGGTCAAAGTGGATACATCCGCTGCCCGAGCTCAGCTGCTCTGACCCCTCCTGATGGCCGAGAGCTCGCGGGGGGCCACGCCCAGAGCTGTGGTGCCTGCCCACAATGGCCTGACCGCCCCAGTCAGACAGCTCTTACCCCAGAAACCCCTGGAGGTCGGCCGGGCGGGGATTCTCACCCGGGACACAGACTCGGCTCTCAGGGGCGGGGCGGGAGGGAGGGGCCGTGCATGGCGCACAGCGGAGCCTGAAGCAGCACCTGCGGCACCTGCACCCTGCCTGGGTCCCCCCGGAGGCAGCCGTTCGTACACCTGCACCCCTGCTGCCCCACGCCAGCCACTGACTGAGGGACGCCCCCAGGATGGGCTCCACCCTCAGAGAAAGCCCCCCGGAGCAGGGCATGATGGGGCAGGGACATCACACAACCCTGAAGCGATGGCTGTGTTCTGAAACCACGGGCTCCTGGAGCTGTGAGTGCCCACAGAGGCCCCGCCCAGCCGGGTCTCAGCCACAGCCTCGCCCCGGGCCAGCTGGCCAGCTGGCTGGACCGGGACCTGTCCCTGGTGCTGAGCTCTGTCCCTGGTGCTGAACCTCATCACCTCCCCGTGGGGCCACAGATCCCAGGTGCTGGCCAGGTGGCGGCCGGTGGGCAAATGCTCACCAGCAGGATTGATACATTCAATCCGCCGCTGCCACCGCTGCCGGCGGCTGGAGGTCCGAGCTCCATTTGTCAGGATCAGCGGCGCTGGGCAGACGGGGCTGTCCGTGTCACCTTCCCTCTGCTGGAGGCTGTGTTATTAATACAGGCCCTGCGTGGACAGCCTCCTCCCTGGCTCTGTCAAAGGTCACCATAGATCACCACTCAGCACGCGCCCTCTGACATTCCGCCTGCAGACAGCGGCCTTGGCCTCTGGCCCCTTGTGGCCCCACCCGGCTCTCTCTGCACCCCCATCGTCTGCATCACCACCCCCACCCTAGCTGGGGTCCTTTCTCTGTGCTCTGCTCCAGTGCACTGGCCCTCCAGGAGAAGAGAAAAACGCACGGGCCTGGATTGAAATGAATACACTACAGTGTGGCTTAGTACTGAAAAGAGACTGGCCGGGGGCACACTCAGCTCCAGGCAGGACAGCCCTGGAGCCCCGGGAGCTGCCCCCCCCAGCCCCTCTGGCCCCTTTCCCAGGCTAGGGGAGGGGCACTGCGTCTCCCTTGGGGGCTGTTAAGGGTTTAAGTGAGTTTTGTCGAGTTTTGTCATAAACAACAGAGACACAGCGTGACAAGTGCCCTCCCGGCGTGTGTGAAAGAAACAAAGCCAGCCCTTCCTCGGTCCTCCGGCTGCACGTGGCGTCCCCTACCCCCACCGTCGTGGGGAGGCTGCCCTGTGTCCCCAGAGACACCGCCCCACCCCCTCAGCCTCTCCAGGCTGCACCCCTAATCCCTTCTGCATTCTGATGCTGAACCAGACACAGCCCTGAGGGCCCGCGTTCAGCAAAGCAAAATAAACGGCTCCTCTTTGCTGCCGTCTGCAGCCCTGGAGTCCCCGGGGGACGGGAAGCTGAAGCATATCACAATGGCTTTCCCCGGACGCAGCGAGATGAACACAAACATGATTCATGTGTCTGGATGAGGAGTGTGGCGGGGCGGGGCCGGGCAGGGGAGCTGGCACATGGACTGGACGTTCAGAGCTGCTGCCCCCTGGAGCACCTGCTATGGCCGCAGATGGAAGCTACCTGGGTGGCAAGGCCCTCCCGTCCCCCCAGCTGTCAGTTCTGCCTGGAGCCCACCTGCCTGCCTCCCCCACCTCTACTTGGCACCTGCAGCCTGAGTTCTGGGTGCAAAGACACAAAACCCAAAAGGCAGTGGGGGGAGCAGAAATGGGTGGGGAGGAATGGCTACAGAGATGTGAGTGACGCTTCAGAGGTCAGAGAGGAGAGTAGGGCCACCCCTGAGTGTGTGTCTAATGGGTGACACCATCACTGGAGTAGGGAGTCAGGTGCACATGGACAGTATGGGCCTCAGTTTCCTTACCTGTAGAATGGGAATGGTCACGGCCCCCACATCATGTGGTTGTTAGAACTAAAGGGGTCAATACACATAATGCCCAACAAGCATGGTAGCAGGCATGTTATCACTGCTGCCATTATCATCTTCATCACCATCACCAACACCATCATCACCATCACCACCATCATCACCATCACCACCATCACCACCACCATCACCATCATCACCATCATTGTTACCATCATCACCATCATCACCACATCATCACCATCACCATCACCACCACCACCATCACCACCACCACCATCACCACCACCATCATCATCACCATCATCACCATCACACCATCACCACCACCACCACCACCACCACCATCACCACCACCACCATCACCACCACCACCATCATCACCATCACCACCATCACCATCACCATCACCACCATCACCACCACCACCATCACCACCACCATCATCACCACCACCATCATCACCATCACCATCACCACCATCACAGCATTTTCGTAACTGCTGTGTCCTAGAAGGTGGAGTTGGTCTGGGCTCTACAGGGTGGGCTGGAGTGGATCAGGAGAAGGGGCGGGGAGCACCCAGGCAGGTGGGGGCAGAACAGGGAAGCAGAGAACAGGGAAGCAGAGGGTTCCCAGGCCAGTTCCAGTGTCAGCAGCAAACCCTGGACGTGGAGGGAGGCAAAGGCAGGTTGAGGTCAGCTCATAGCAGCCCTGCTAGGAGACAGAGACCCCCATCTCCTCCCAACCTCCCACTCTGGCGTTGCCCTCACTCCCTCAGACCCAGCTGTTGTGCCCACACACGGGAGCCCTCCACACCCACTGTGGCCACAGGTGGGGTCAGGCCTGCAGGGGCCAAGCCCCCTCCAGCCTCCCCCAGTCCCCAGCCAAGGGCAGGGCCCTCCCCAGCAACCTTCTGCCCGCTGGGCTGATGCGAAGGCGGCCTGGCCCGCGCCGTGGCTGCTGGCAGCGCGAGCCGCCTGATAATGAGCTGGCAGGCTGCAGACACCAGGCCTCCGGCTCGGCATTCGCAGCGGCGTGGGAGTTGATTTGTGCTCGCCAGAGTGTGCCGTTGTTGTTAGATTTCCCACTGGCCAGCTTGGGCGACAGTCAGCCTCGTCTGCTGCCCACCTGGGGGAGTCCTGATCCCCGCACACGGAGGGGTGCGCGTCGCGGTGAGGCTGCAAATGCCTCGTTAGGACTCCAGCTGCACACTTGCTCTCTTCTCTCACTCTGGGTCACATTTCATTTTGGTTTAAATAATGAAACCAGCAGACTGGAGATTAGAACTGTTGAGCGATTTTTGCTCCAGGAAAAGGACTCCTGTCCAAGATGTAAACCTGCTGGCAGCACAGCCGCCCGCTGCTCCAGGAGCGTGGAAGGGGGCGGCTGAGCTGGGATGGGCGAGGGGCAGCGGCCGCTGCGGGGCAGCCCTGCTGGGAGAGAGCAGGCGCCCTGTGCTGGTGGGAGCCAGGGGCAGGGGGCGTGTCCGGTGCGGGCAGGGTCCAGAGGCAGGGGGTGTGTCAGGGGCTGGCCAGGTCCAGAGGCAGGGGGTGTGTCTGGTGTGGGTGGGGTTCAGAGGCAAGGGTGTGTCCTGGGTGGGCAGGGTCCGGAGCTAAGGGGCATGTCCATGGGCTGGGTCCAGAGGCAGGGGGCGTGTCCAGAGCTGGGGAGGGGGTGTTCCAGAGGCAGGGGGCGTGTCCAGAGCTGGGGAGGGGGTGTTCCAGAGGCAGGGGGCGTGTCCAGGGCAGGCAGGGTCCAGAGGCAGGGGGCGTGTCCAGGGCAGGCAGGGTCCAGAGGCAGGGGGCGTGTCCATGGGCTGGGTCCAGAGGCAGGGGGCATGTCCAGAGCTGGGAGGGGGTGTTCCAGAGACACTGGGCGTGTCCGGGGCGGGCTGGGTCCAGAGGCAGGGGGTGTGTCCATGGGCTGGGTCCAGAGGCAGGGGGCGTGTCCTGAAGCAGGCCACCAGGCCAGCGTGGCCAGAGCGAGCGGCTCGTGGCAGACAGGGCAGGCTCGGTCCCCCTGGGCTGCCTGCTCTGTGGCTTCAGGCAAATGACTCCAGAGAGAAGCTGAAGGAGCTGCTGCCCGCTTCCTCTCTGTCACACTCAAGCCCCCCCACAGCCTGGCTGCCATCCTCCTCGTTCAGCCAACACCAGGCTTGCCAAGGCCACCGAAGCCACTGCCGGGTCACCAGACACCCGACCGTCCCCCACCAACTCCAGCCCCCAGGCCCTGTCCAGCTCCTTTCCCGCTGCCTCCCAGCCCCAGACCCCGCATGCTCCTGTCCCCCGCCTGCCTCTCAGTCCCAAGGCGACGCCTTGGCCACAGCCGGGCCCACGGGCTGGTTGAGTCGGCGTGGGCTCCGCCAGAACAGAACATCATTCCTGGACACAGCTCTTGCCACTGTGTGCTCGCGTGGCCTTGCCCCGTGTGTGAGCACACAGAGGGCCTGTGTGAGCTGGGAGTCTCCGTGGACGGGGCACGAACGCGGTGGGATCTGGGCTCCACCACCCCCACCCACCCCGGGCCCCACACAACCTCAGCTCCTTTGCAATGCAGCCACACGGGAGGTTTGGCTTCCTCACCCACAGCGCCCCACAGAGCTCTGGGATCACAGGGGTCCCTGTGGCCACCGAGCACAGGGGACACGGCGCGGGGGAAGGAGGGGTGGAAGGCTCCACCCAGCTTTAAGAGGTTGAGTGTGTCCTGGACAGCCTCGGGCCGCAGCCTTCCCCCGATGAGCCTCCAGCAGGGGCTTGGGGGCTCCCAGACTCCCAGCTCTCTGCCCAAGCACACACCCACACTGCAGACCACTCAGGGCGGGACCTGCATGCCTCCCACAGGCAGCACCCCACGCCCCACCCCCACACCGTGCACCTGCCTAGCACTGGTGCTCCAGGTCCCGCCTTGACAAAAGGCAGCCGTGCCCTCACGGGCCTCCCTGCAACACTGGGGGACACCCCACCTCTGCCAGCCCTGTTGCTGACCTCCCCACTGCTCCTCCCTAGCACTCAGCCCCCCACAGGCCCTGCTGTCTGCACCGTCTCGCCCTCAGCCTCTGTGCGAGCCCCCTCCCCTCACTCTAGCCCCCCCGCCCCGCCTGGCTCGGCCCCCTTCCCTGCTCCGGAAGCCCAGGGAGGCAGTGAGCGTGAGTACAGACGGCTCCAGGCCTGAGCTGTCCCAAGCCAGGCTGGCCTTCAGGGGCTAGGCTTCGGCCCCCACACTGCCCACCCCTCACCCCGGCCAGGACGCGGCTTCTCCCCCATTTCCCACCTGCAGCCCAGGGCCATGTCTGCTAAAGGACTTCACAGAGCCCCGCGGTCGGGGCCACGCAGGGTGCACCCAGCTGCAGTGGCTGCAGCACTGGGTGCAGATGGCCAGGGAGGGCGCGTGGAGAACACAGGCCACGTGCTCAGAGCTGCACGCAGTCAGGGCAATCGGCCCCCATCACTGGGTCTGGCCGAGGCCTGGAGACAGGCTGGGTGGGAACGGCACGTGGGCAGGGCTGCCTCACTGGGCTCTGACGGGGCTGTGGGCTGGGGGGAAGCAGGGCCTCCCGTGGGCATGGGTGGGGCATATTTTACTTTCTCTGGTTGGAAAATGAAAGAAACTGGCAGGCTGAGGGTGATGGAGCCCTGGCCACGGGGGGCTGGGGGCTAATGGGGTCACCATTTGGCTTCCTGGACAGTTGCCAGGGGGGCCAGTCTCCCCATGCCCAAGTGGCCTGAACTGGTCTCTGGGGATGGGGTGTGGCCTCCTGGGCTGGTCTCTGTGCCTCAGGGTAGGTCCTGCTGGATACAGAGCCCGCCCACTTCTTGTCTCCACAGGGGCCCCCGTGGATGGCCGCTGCTGTCCCTCCACACACGTCCTGGCCTTTTGCTGCCGGCCTCCTGCAGGAGCCGAGCTTCAGGGCTGTGCACTGGGAGACCCGAGCACCATGTGGGGTCCCGGCGCCGCGAGGAAGGCGGGCAGCGAGGGTGTGCGGGTGGATGGGGGTGGGGGTCCCTGACCCAAGGGAGGCTCATCCGGCTCGAGCGGCGTGGGCGGGGCCGGGAGGCCATGGACAGCTGTGGTCAGGGCTCCTCTTATCACATGCAGAGCAGGACGGTGACCCCGGCCCGCCGGATCCCGGGCGGGGGGGGCAGGACGCCTCTCTGGGCCGCGGGTGCGAGGCTCACGGAAGCAGCCTGAGCATCTGAAACCGGGCCAGCTGCGGATGGAGCTATTTTTATGCGCCTCCACGTCTTTATTCTTTGCTGGAAAAATTATTAACGGAGCTAATGCGTCGGACGGCGGAGGGCGGTATTTATTCCCCATTAAATCTATCACAATCTTTCTGGCTAAAAATAGAGAAAATGAAGAGACTTAAAAGGCTCATCTTTCCTCCTCAGGTAAGTGACGCTCACATCAGGATAAACGCTGGAGCGGGGGCCGCATCCACTCACCTTGAACAACCCTGACCTGTGCCCCATCCCCCATGCTCAGGCTGACCTCTGACCTCTGACCTCTTCCTCCCCAGTCTCTCATTTCTCACTTGTTCTTTGTTTCTTCACTGTTCTTGTTTGGGGGCCTCTCCCCCACAAACCCTGCTCCCAGGGCCAGACGGAG
Organism: Oryctolagus cuniculus; assembly: GCF_964237555.1. Classification (NCBI taxonomy): domain Eukaryota; kingdom Metazoa; phylum Chordata; class Mammalia; order Lagomorpha; family Leporidae; genus Oryctolagus; species Oryctolagus cuniculus. The sequence continues at coordinate 162,495,174 of NC_091438.1, forward strand.
GCAAGTCTTGGGGACCTGCCCCTCCCTGAGCAGGTTCACAGGCCGACAGGAAGCTCACACCATCCCAGTGCCCCCCCCACCGGAGGCCCGGATCTGAGCATGGAGCCTGGTCCTGCCCTGCAGGGAGACCCCCACCCGGGTCCCCCAGGAGGTCACTGCAGTCTTGGGAGCAGGCAGTGGACCCACAGGGCCTGCCGGCGATGAGGTCGCTGGGTGGCAAGGGACAGGGACAGGGGGGCTCCAGGGACTGGCCCCAGGGTCCCCGCGGACTGTCCCTGCAGGGTGGCCCTGAGGGCTCACGCCCAGGAAGGAGAAACCCCACCGTTCCCTGCATTCCCTGCCCCCGGCCAGCTTTGGAGGTAAACTCCTGCTGTGCCCCCTCCCCCGCGCTGACCCCGCTCCAGTGCCCGGCAATCAGGACCACCAGGGACACGGGGGTCACCGGTGCCTGCAGTCAGAGCCCGGGGAGGGGCCTCCACAGATCCCTCCCCTGCATGCAGCAGTGGCTCCACCCCCTGGGCTCTCCTGGCTGTGCCCCCCCCCCCCCCCGCAGCTCAGCCCACAAAGTCCACAGGGCCGCTCCCTGCCTCAGTCCCCGCGTCACTGAGCCTCTGTCTCCCGCAGCTCCCGGCTGCCCTGGACTCAGTTCCCGGGTGCTCAGCTGGCTCTGCTCTCCAGGGTCCCCGGGGCCCCGCGACAGCCTGCTTCACCCACAAGTGTGCTCCCCGTGCCCAGAGCAGATCCCTGAGTGAATGAGGCAAAGCTGGCCACAGACACAAGCTGGGCAGAGGAGAAGCACTGGTCATGTCCTAAATACGCTTCCGTGGACCTGGAAGGCCTGCCCCTGCCCCTTGTCCCTGGTCCCTGCCCCTGCCCCTGTCCCTTGTCCCTGGTCCCTGGTCCCTGCCCCCTGCCCCTTGTCCCCTGCCCCCTGCCCCTTGTCCCTGGTCCCTGCCCCCTGCCCCCTGCCCCTTGTCCCCTGCCCCCTGCCCCTTGTCCCTGGTCCCTGCCCCCTGCCCCCTGCCCCTTGTCCCCTGGTCCCTGCCCCTGCCCCTTGTCCTCTGGTCCCTGCCCCCTGCCCCTTGTCCCCTGGTCCCTGCCCCTGCCCTTGTCCCCTGCCCCCTGCTCCCTGACCCCTGACCCCGACCCCTGACCCCTGCTCCCTGCTCCCTGCTCCTGGTGCCTCTACAGAGCTCTGGGGGATGACAAGAAGGCCCAGGGCCACCTCTGGTGGGAGAGGGGCGCAGAGGGTTTTGGGTGGGGAGGGCAGACCTGGAGGGCCACGCTGCCCGGCGCTGGCCTCTGTGTCACTCCTGGGGTCCCCCCAGCAAACAGTGACTTCAGCCTGCTCCCCGCTGCTCTCGCGGCTGATTCTGCCCGCGAAGTCCCGCCTGGGGCTCCTCTCGGCTCAGAGGGGAGGGAGCAGGTAATTGCTTTGTGTGGGGGCTGGGAGTCTGGCCAGGGCCCTGGAAGTGAAGCCTGGCAGTCCCTTCTTCCCGGCGGAGCGGAGCCTCTGCCTGCGGGCGCCGTCCGAGTCCTGGGGTGCTGACGGCGAGTCCGGCCCTGGCTCGGCTCCGTCTGCATCGCCTCTCGTCTGCTGCTGCTTCTACAGCGCGTTCGTCGTCTGGGTTTGTGCCTCAAAGCTTGTGCCTGGCGGCCGCTCCCTTCCCACAGCAAGCCCCGATGAAGAGCTTGCTCCCCCTAAGGCTGCACAGCCGGCCACGCCTTCCCTCACGAGGCTGCGCCTGTCTAAGCCTGCAGGGCCCCCTGCCTGCTCCCCCCTTGACTCCCCCGTCTGCTGCCCACCTTGCAGACGGGATGCCAGCCTGAAACACGCCGTGTGGTGAGCCAACGCCCCTGAGCTGATACCAGGAATCGCAGGAGGAACTCTGAGAGCCGAGCGGAAGTGACCTCTGGCAGAAGAAACGAGCGCCTACACGGAAACCCCTCCCTGGGAGGATGGCGCCCCTGGAAGCAGGAAGAGACGCGAGCGTGGGAGACCCCGGTGTGGGTCGCCCGTGCGTGGGGTGTGTGGGTCTCCTTGCGTGGGTCTCCCATGCGTGGGTCTCCCCTGTGTGGGTCTCCCCTGTGTGGGTCACTGCCGGCTTCTCACGAGGCAGCCCCTTACCCCCCACACCCCACCCTCGCCCCCGTCTCTGCTGGGCACCCCCACTGCCACCCCAGCACCCTTCTTTCTGCAATCCAGACACAGGCAGGGATCAAAGCTGTCTCTGCACAACTGACCGCTTTCCCAGGTAGCCCCTGCCCGTGTGCACACGAGCTGTGTGCATCAGTGAGCGTCCACTGCTCGCTCTCGCTAGCCTTCCTTCTGGCCCAAGGTCGGCCCACGAGAGCCATGAGGGGGCAGGGAGAACTTGTCCCTACACCCATACCCCAGGCTCTCTCTGCCTTCGCTGTTGCGCCCACCACAAGTCCACCTGCTGGGTCCAGCGCCACCTGCCTCGGGCCTCCCTCGCTCTCCCGGGAGGCGTCCCTCTGAACGCCCGGTGGACTCTTGGCCTGGCGAAGCTCTGGGAGTCAGCAACACCCACAGGAACGCTGCGAAAGAAACCCCCCAGAAGCTCAGAGGCTGGCGGTGCAGGGTGACCTGGGCTCGGCTTGGGACTAGGGGCTCCGCTCCACACAGGTGAAGCTGTCGATGGGAACTCTTGTCTCTTGCAGATTAGTGAGTGGTTATTGGAAGGAAGGAAGGCAGACGGGACACACTGCAAACTGACCCACGGCAGGAAGCTCACGGGCGAGCAGAAGGAACCCACAGCAGGCGGACGACAGCTGTTCTCATCCGTGACCTGGTGCAGCAGGATTCGTGTCCCCAGACCCCGAGGGCTCATGGAGTTGTTGGAGGCTTGGCCCGGCGCTGGTGTGTGAAGCGGGGTCTCCGCGAGGCAGCTGGGTTGGACGGGCTGCCGGGGTGGAGCTGACTTGGGTCCTGACAGCTTGACAAGGCGGGGAGGGGGAGCGAGCTTGCAGGTCTCTGCTCCCCGCCCCCCGGGGCTCCTCCCTCTGCACCTGCTCCTCCATCGCCTGCCTCCACCCAACGCCAGCCTCACAGGGCCCCCAGTCTTGGACCGTGGATCCAATCGGAAGCCGAAACACACCTCTTCCCTGCCGATCGGCTGCTCCCGGGTGTTGTTAAGCTACAGAAAGCTGACAGGGCAGCACTGTTGCACTGTCAACACTCAAGCATCACTCGGAACGGTGCGTCTTACCCATCAAGCTCTGCTGAAAACAACTTGGAACAAGCGGAACGATACTATGTAACGAGGGGACCCCGGGAGGAAGCACGGGCGCAGACGCCGCCGCCCCCTGCAGGATGAACGTCCCCGACCCGGTGTCCCGTGGCCACCTGCGTGCATGCCCCCCGGGACGCTCAGCAGAGGCTGGGGGCCCAGAGTGACCCGTGGCTCTCCCCAGGACCCCCATGGCACAAGACAGCGGTGGGCAGCAGGCTGTAGGCTCTGCGTTCCCCAGAAGCTGGGCTGCTGTCCGTCTTCTTGGGTCAGTCTGGCAACCGCCGGGAGGGTCCCATCATTGTCACGTCAAAGCCACCAGCTTGCTGTGGGATCGCAGACGTGAGAGGACGACGCCTGCCCCAGCCCCAGAACCACACCAGGGGCTGCTTCCACCCAGCTCCTTGCCACCCGCCACCCCGCAAGGCGCCCCGGGACCCCCTGTGCCGGGGGGGGGGGACAACCAGGGAAAGGCTCAGCAGGCGGGGGCCCAGCTCAGGGGTCCTCAGCACAGAAGGGGCTGCCCCCAGCAGCCAGGCGGCAGCCCCACGAGCAGGCCCCGGGGCTGACGGGCTGGTCCCTGGCGCTGCAACCTGCCTGGGATTCATGTCTTGGTCTCTCGGCCGGCATCTGGTGCCCGGGACACCGTCTGGCCCCAGCAGCTGCTCCTGGATTCCCGGACGGGCAGGGGGAAGATCGAGCACACCTCTGCTGTTCCAGAGACCAAGGTCACACAGGTCACAAGCGGTGGCGTCCGCCCGACAGGGTCTGCCCCAGAACTCCGCTCTGCCTCTCCGGAGGGCCCAGCCGCCGTGAGTGCCCGTGGGGCTGCCTCAGGACCACACGGAGCAGGACGGGTGCTCAGCTATGAGGGTCGCAGGGAGGCCCCGGTCTACATCCTGAGCACGAGGGAGTTCATCGGCTACTTACCGGGAAGGCAACCGGAGAAACCAAGGAGAACCCTGCACACCTCCGGCTTTGAGAGATCTGCGGAGACCAGGAGGCAGAGGTCTCAGCCCGCCGGTCACCGTGCCGTGTGGCACCTGCACGGCACACAGGGTGACGGGCAGCGCTGGAGGCTGAGGGGGCAGCGGGAGCACTCGGGGGGGGGGGTCTCAGAGGGACCTGACCTCTGACCTGGGCTGAAGCCAGAGGCGGGAGCAGAGAGCCCGGCACACGGCCAGGGGCGAGCTCGGAGGACGGGACCCAGAGAGGCAGCCGTTTGTCTGCGGCCCCAACGCCATGCGGAAGGGAAGAGGAGCCCGCCCCCACGAGCATCTCTCACGACGCGTGTTCCGGTTACACGCGTGGCCGCAGCGATCATTTCAGCGGGTGATGCCTCCTGTCGCCACGCGGAATCGCCCCCCCTCTGACGGGCTTTGTGAAAACCCGGTGTTCTACAAACCACGCGGTGCGAGACCAGCACAGAGCTCCCGGGAGGCCGATGCCGGCTGAGGCCCAGCCCCGCCAGCCCCTCCCCGGGTCACAGCCCCCACGACGCCCGCGAAACATCAGAGAGGGAGGAGCCCACCAGGGCAGGTCCCCGTTCCCCAGACCAGGGAGCACGGACACGTCTGCTGAGCTGAACCCGTGAGACAAACAAGGAGGGAACGAGACCAGCACTCGGGGGCTGAGTGCGCACAGCAGCACTGTGTGTGAGCACCAGGAGCACTGTGTGTGAGTGCTAGGAGCACTGTGTGAGTACTAGGAGCACTGTGTGTGAGTACTAGGAGCACTATGTGTGAGTACCAGGAGCACTATGTGTGAGTACCAGGAGCACTGTGTGAGTACCAGGAGCACTATGTGAGTATCAGGAGCACTATGTGTGAGTACCAGGAGCACTGTGTGTGAGTACTAGGAGCACTGTGTGTGAGTACCAGGAGCACTGTGTTAGTACCAGGAGCACTATGTGAGTACCAGGAGCACTGTGTGAGTACCAGGAGCACTGTGTGTGAGTACTAGGAGCACTGTGTGTGAGTACCAGGAGCACTGTGTGAGTATCAGGAGCACTATGTGTGAGTACCAGGAGCACTGTGTGTGAGTACTAGGAGCACTGTGTGTGAGTACCAGGAGCACTATGTGTGAGTACCAGGAGCACTGTGTGTGAGTACCAGGAGCACTATGTGAGTACCAGGAGCACTATGTGAGTACCAGGAGCACTGTGTGAGTATCAGGAGCACTGTGTGTGAGTACTAGGAGCACTGTGTGTGAGTACCAGGAGCACTGTGTGTGAGTACTAGGAGCACTGTGTGTGAGTACTAGGAGCACTGTGTGTGAGTACCAGGAGCACTGTGTGAGTATCAGGAGCACTGTGTGTGAGTACTAGGAGCACTGTGTGTGAGTACTAGGAGCACTGTGTGTGAGTACCAGGAGCACTATGTGTGAGTACCAGGAGCACTATGTGTGAGTACCAGGAGCACTGTGTGTGAGTACCAGGAGCACTATGTGAGTACCAGGAGCACTGTGTGAGTATCAGGAGCACTGTGTGTGAGTACTAGGAGCACTGTGTGTGAGTACTAGGAGTACTCTGTGTGTGAGTACCAGGAGCACTGTGTGAGTACCAGGAGCACTGTGTGTGAGTACTAGGAGTACTGTGTGTGTGAGCACCAGGAGCACTGTGTGAGTACTAGGAGCACTGTACGTGTGCCCTGGGAGCCAGGACCGCCCTGGTGTGTTCCTTTGCTCTGGGTAAACACACGTGTTCTACGCAGGGGACACAGAGGATCTTGAGTTCGTGTCGTCGTCGTCTGAAGCCAGTTCGTGTCTCTCGGCCCCGGGACCGCACAGCTCAGAAGCAGCGAGAGCAGAGCCTGGACCCCCCAGGCCTGCAGAGCCGGGAGGGGCACAGCACCTGGAACTCGCGTCCCTCAGCACCCACGAAGCCGAGGGACTCGGCTGGGGCCCCAGGGCTCCCCTCCGCCCACAGACACCGGGGTGTGCGCAGCACCTTTGTCGTAGACCGGAACTCACCGGGACATCCTCAGCAGGCAGCACTGGCAAGTAAATCGCGGCAAAGTCATATGGTGGAGTTCTGTGTGGCAAGAGGAAGACTGGCGTACCGCTAGACGCAAAGTGGGAATGATAAAATGTCCCAGTGGTGACGCCAGACGGCAGTTACAGCACAGGACTCAGGAGTGACAGCCTGCACTGGCCAGGCCACCCCGGGGTGCCGGGAGCCCGACCGGGGGTGCCCTGGGGAGAACAGCACGGCACCTGCTGGCCTCAGAGGGGTTACCCGGCTGTGTTCACTCTGCAGCCTTTGATAATTTGCTGCACAGATTTGTACTCCAATCAAATAAAACACACATAAAGCAGTAGAATTTCTTTTATTTTTTAAAGATTTTTATTTATTTATTTGAGAGGTCAAGTTACAGAAAGAGGGAGAGACAGAGAGAGAGGTCTTCCATGCACTGGTTCACTCCCCAGATGGCCGCAACGGCCGGAGCTGGGCTGTTCCGAAGCCAGGAGCCAGGAGCTTCTTCCCAGGTCCCCCACGTGGGTGCAGGGGCCCACGCACTTGGGCCATCTTCCCCTGCTTTCCCAGGCAAGAGCAGAGAGCTGGATCGGAAGAGGAGCACCCGGACATGAACCAGTGCCCACATGGGATGGCCAGCACTGCCGGAAGAGGCTTAGCCGACTACACCACAGCCCCGGCCCCAAGTGAGAGAAATGAAGACTGAGACCCACGGTGCTGGAACCTAACACTGCCTCGATGCAGAGGCCCCACGACCTCCCCAGGTCATCTCGGGTGCCCTGGGCCACGGCCACCTTTCACCCACACACGTGTGCCGGGCTGGGTCCCGGGTGCAGCGCTGGCCCCCGCTTCCACCAGCCGTGCAGCCCCACGGGACGCGCTGTGGGAAGCGCGTAGCCAGCTGGCTGGTGGTGCAGAATTCATCCTGGCCCCACTGCTCGCCGGAGGTGCTCACCTTGCACGGTGCTGACGCGGGTGTGCAGGCACCTTCCAAAGTCCACTGGCAACGGACGTAAGGGAGGATGTGCATTCTCCACGACTGTGTTTGGAAACCCCCAGTAATTTACTTCAGATGTTGGTTGATTCTTCAGCTGTTTGGGTTTTAAAAAATCAAAGCTTTAAGAAGACAGAAGCCACATCTACACACAGAATGCACTTCAACACTTTAGAAAGCAGACCCTTACGGGGCTGGTGCTGTGGTGTAGAAGGTTAAGCCTCCCTCCACCTGCAGTGCCGGCATCGCACACGGGCGCTGGTTCAAGTCCCGGCTGCTCCACTTCCAATCCAGCTCCCTGCTCATGCACCTGGGAGAGCAGCAGAGGACGGCCCAGTGCTGGGCCCTGCACCCACATGGGAGACCCGGAAGACCTTCCAGGCTCCTGGCTTTGACCTGACCCAGCTCCGGCCGTTGCAGCCACTTGGGGAGTGAACCAGGGGATGGAAGACCTCTCTCTCTCTTCCTTCCTTCCTTCCTTCCTTCCTTCCTTCCTTCCTTCCTTCCAAAAAATAAATGATTTTCTTTAAAAGCAGCAATCCTGTCAACACTGCCAAGCAAGTATCAGGCCAGGGCCGTGGCCCAGAGGCTGAGCTGCCGCCCGCATTGCCAGCCTCCCCTGCTGGAGCGCCAGTGTGGTCCTGGCAGCTCTGCCCCTGGCCCGGACTCCTGCTCTGTGCCTTGGAGGGCAGCAGACGACAGCCGAGTGCCTGGGCCCCGGCACCCACCTGAGAGACCACGATGGAGCTTCTGGCTGCTGCCGCCACTGGGGAGTGAACCAAGGAGAGAAGTGGTGTGTGTGTGTGTGTGTGTGTGTGTGTCTTTCTCTCTCTAGTTCTCTGCCTTTCAAATAAGTAAATCTTTTTAAAGTGTCACCACCATCATCACCATCATCATTACCATCATCTTCATCACCATCATTCTTATCAGCATATAATCATCTCCTCTCTCTCTCTCTCTCTCTCTCCTTTTCTAATAAAATAAAAGTAAAATTTTAAAAATGTTAAGAAAAAAAAAGCAGGCAGCTTTTCCGTTAGCGGAAGTAACAGTGACCACATGGAGCTCTAGGGGGAGGGGGAGGGGCACCGGTGACTGCGAAGGAGCAGCTTCGGCTCCGCCCCCGGCCCCCACGCCTCGGGGTGACCCCTCCTCTGCTGGGGCCTGCTTCTCCCAGCAGGCCTGGCCGATGGAAGGGGCTTTGTCAGATCCCCGATCAGAGGACGCTGAGTTCACCGAAGGACATCGGCCTGGCTGGGCCTTGCCTGCCCGAGTGACCCGCCTGAAGGCTGGACAGGGACCCCGGCTGCGTCAGGGGCTCCCCAGGGCGTGAGCAAGAACGCGTTCCGCAAGGCGAGAAGGCGAATTCTGACGGCGGTGGGGGGGACACAGAATCCAACTCCGCGGCGGTCGGCTCAGATAAGAACCCAGCCCCGCCGACTGGCTGGCTGCAGCGTGGGAGGCCCCGAGCCGAGCCCCCACCACCCACCACCGTGCGCTAAGCCAGGCCTGGGCTCCTCCCTGCAGAGACTCCGGGACCCTAACCGGTGCTGTCCTGCTAAACCGGTGGGCACTGGTTACGCAGGAGTGGAAAATAACGAACAAACCCACGCAGGACGCTCAACACGCAGCCCAGGCCCGAGAGGATCCGCCATCCCCGCATCGGGCGCCCGGCCCTCCGAGGAACTCGCCCCCTGCGTGGGCACAGCACCGTGGGCGGGGCTGGCATCCCTGCCCCACCCGGGCAGCCACACCGAGAGACGCGGTTCCTGGAGGAAGCCCGGAGCTGCGGCCAACGGAGCAGCCTGGCGCGAGCGGCCCCTCCCCCACCTCGGCCGCCCGGCGACAAGGCACGTGTTTACCGACTTTAATTCGTTTGCTCATTACAGCGCCTTTAATGCCTATTAGAACGCCTTCCAGATGCACGCGCCTCCCGGGCGTCTGAGGAGCCAGCGCGTCTTTCTCATTCCAGAGGCTTCAGCGTCATTTCAGAAATTATTTTTCATTCCTTTAGGATCCTACAGCTGCTTCCCCCATTATCTGCCGCATAAAACCTTGTTCCGGTGAAATTGCCCGGAGGAAAATTAGTTCAGGCGGAATCGCTGCTCCGGTCCCACAGCAGAGCCCAGCTTCAGAAGCAAACGTGGGGCCGTGAGCGGTGGGTAGAGCCTCGGCCTGCAGTGCCGGCGTCCCGTGGGGGCGCTGGTTCGAGTCCCAGCTGCTCCACTTCTGATCCAGCTCTCTGCTGTGGCCTGAGAAAGCAGTAGAAGATGCCCAAGTGCTTGGGCCCCTGCACCCGCGTGGGAGACCCAGAAGAAGCTCCTGGCTCCTGGCTTCGGATCGGCACAGCTCTGGCTATTGTGGCCATTTGGGGAGTGAACCAGCGGGTGGAAGACTCTCTCTCTCTGTCTCTCTCTTTCTCTGTAACTCTGCCTTTCAAACAAATAAATAAATCTTTGAAAAGATTTATTTGAAAGGCAGGGTTACAGAGAAGCAGAGGGAGACAGAGAGAGAGAGAGAGAGTTCTCCATCCTCTCGTCCACTCCCCAAATGGCCACAATGGCCAGAGCTGGGCGAATTTGAAGCCAGGAGCCAGGAGCTTCTTCCAAGTCTCCCACGTGGGTGCAGGGGCCCAAGGACTTGGGCATCTTCCACTGCTTTCCCAGGCCACAGCAGAGAGCTGGATTGGAGAAGGAGCAGCCGAGACTCCAACTGGGCACATACGGGATGCTGGTGCTGCAGGCGACGGCTTTACCCGCTACACCATAGCTCCGGGCCCATAAATAAATCTTTAAAAAAAAGAAGCAAACGTGGAGGAGCCCAGTGTGTGTCTGGCTTCTGCACTGCAGGGCAGGGCCCTGGTCCCTACGGCGTGACCACACGTGCCACAGCTTCATGGCTGCCAAGCCTTCCCCGGATCCTTTCTCACCCACAGCCACGCTGGCCAGATCTCTCCCTGAAGATTTTTTAATTGAAAATCAGAGTTACAGAGAGAATGGGAAGTGAGAGAGAAAGAGAGAGAGAGAGAAGGAGAGAGAGAGAGAGAAAGAGAGGTCTTCCATCCACTGGTTCACTCCCCAGATGGCCACAGTGGCCAAGGCTGAGCCAGGCTGAAGCCAGGAGCTTCCTCCAGGTCTCCCACGCGGGTGCAGGGGCCCAGGCTCTTGGACCATCTTCCACTGCTTTCCCAGGCCACAGCACAGAGCTGGACCGGAAGTGGAGCAGCCGGGACTCGAACTGGCAGTCGTATGGGAAGCTGACACTGCACTGGCAGCTTACCTGCTGTGCACAGCGCCGGCCCCGTCATGCAGTCTCGCACGTGGCTGGCACTAAGCTCTGTCGGAGCATCATTGCATCCACGTGTCACAGAAATACAAGCATACGTGTGAGACAAACGGAGCCTGAGAACCACGGGGCTTCCGAAGGCCACGGGGGAATTTCTCGTGGTTCCCCGAGGGCGGCTCAGAGAGCCCCGACCTCACCCTTGCAAGCACGAGCGCCCTCCCGCCTCTGTGGCTCCGCTTGGTCTGCGTCTGGCACGAGTGTCTTCACCCTGGTCCCAGGAACATTCTCACTGCCCTGCCACCTCTGTCTCCCGGATCCTCACGGCGTCGCCAAGGCAGCGTGGCTGTCTCCACCTTGAGGAAGACGAAGGGGCTGGCGTCGTACACAGGGGCTGCGGCCACCACCTGTGACCGCGCATCCATCCGAGTGCTGGTTTCATTCCTGGCTGCTCCCCTTCCGTCCAGCCCCCTGCTAAGCACCTGGGAAGGCAGTGGGAGATGCCCAAGAGCTTGGGTCCCCGCACCCATGTGGGGGACCCGGGAGAAGCTCCCGGCTTCAGGTCAGCACAGCTCTGGCCGTTGTGGCCACTTGGGGAGTGAACCAGCGGATGGAAGCTTGCTCTCTCCCTCCTCCCCTCCCTCTCTTTTTTTCTCTGCCTTTCAAATAAATAAAATAAATCTTTAAGAGGAGCTGAGCCGAGGTGGTGAGACTAGCCCAGGTCACGCAGTCAGTAAGAGACAAACTGGGCGTCAACACAGCACGGGCTACAAGCACCAGAGGCCAGTGCGGTTTCTTAGAGCGTCACGTTGGGAAATATTTAGACAAATGCTTTCCAAGTACATTGTAGCCAACGACAATTTTACGATGAACTCTCACTGGGTGGGGGGAGGGCGTTCGGCTGGGCAGCTCCTCGCGGTGGTGGCAGCGGCTTGGGCTCAGCGCAGGGAGGTGACTGAACCGAGCGGCTAGCCTGGCGGGCGGGCACTGGCCCTGGCCTGGCCTCTGCGTGTCCCCGGGGCTCCACAGCCCCAATGCTGTGCAGGACGACAGGAAGTATTTCCTGGGCCAGAGCGAGCTCCGAGGTTCCCGGGACCAAGTAGCTGCTGCCTCGGGCAGCGACACCCACATCCCTGCAGCAGGCATGTCCGATGCCCGGGAGGTGACCCCTGACCCGATGTCCCATCGACTCCTGGCGAAGACCAACAGGAAGCCCCGCGGGCAGAGCGACTGCTTCCTGCCAGGGTCGCTCACGTGGTGCACGTCCCACAGGACTCTGCCGTGGCCCACGGGATCAGACCACGGCCACGCCCGGCTGATGGTGCCGGAGGGCCACGGGCTCACTGCGTGCGCTCAGACCGCGGTGGCTGCACGGGAACCGGCCGGAAGCCTGCGGCTCCTCCCTGTTGTTTGGTTGGCTCCTCCCTGCTCAGGTTTGGTCTCGGCAGATTCAGAATCGACAGGACCGAGACCGGGGAGGGTTGCAGTACCGCTCAAGCTGACGCCGAGGAGACATCACCGGGAGGCCGAGGAGACAGAGCCGGCGGCTGCAGAGGAGGCAAAGGACCCGGACGACCGGGCGGCCCCCAGACGACCGGGCGGCCCCCAGACGCCCCAGCAGCGTTTGCACAGCATTTGGCCCTGCCGTGGCCTGGGCCTGCCACGCCCACACGGCGCACGCAACCTCTGCCCTCGCCCCGCTGTGCTGCATCATTAAAAAAAGCAACTTCCAGGGGCCGGCACCGTGGCGTAGCGGGGAAAGCCGCCACCTGCGGTGTAGGATCCCATATGGAGCACTGGTTCGAGTCCCAGCTGCTCCACTTCCAATCCAGCTCTCTGCTATGGCCTGGGAAAGCAGTGGAAGATGGCCCAAGTCCTTGGGCCCCTGCACCCACGTGGGAGACCCGGAAGAAGCTCCTGGCTCCTGGCTTCAGGTTGGCCCAGCTCCAGCCATTGCGGCCATTGGGGGAGTGAACCAGCGGATGGAAGACCTCTCTCTCTCTCTCTCTCTCTCCCTCTCTCTGTCTCTCTGTAACTCTGCCTTTCAAATACATACATACATACATACATCTTTTTTTAGAAATGCAAGCTGCAGCCCTTCTCCTGTTTGGGTGGTGGGGTTGGGGTGGGGATGGGTGTCATCCCTGTCCAAGCCGGGACTGCTGTGTCCGCCCGGGCAGCCGTTGGCGCAGGTGCAGGGATGCGTGACGACTTGCCCAGGGTCATGTGTGCAGTGAGGGACAGCAGAGGGCGGAGGGACAGCAGAGGGCGGACGGGCAGCTCCCTGAGGGCAGGGCTCAGCTTTGTCCCCCAATGCAGCCACAGCTGGCACATAGCAGGCTCTCAAGAAATATGTGTTGAATTAAAAAAAAAAACACTGACTTGAAATGTCCCTAAGTAAAATAGCAAAAAAACCAGTGATAGCAAATAATAACGATGCTGCTGCTGATGACGATGATGACGATGATGATGAAGATGAAGATAAAGATGATGATGAAGATGATGATGATGATGAAGAAGATGATGATGACAATGATGATGACGATGATGAAGATGGTGAAGATGATGAAGATGATGAAGAAGATGATGATGAAGAAGATGATGACGAAGGCCCGAGCTCCTGACGCAGGACACATTGCCTTTCTCCACGTTGCCTTCCCAGCCTGGCTCAGCCCCGCCCACACCAGCCCCAGCAGAACTGGAAGCAGAGACTGCCAACCCCAGGGGTCCAAAGAAGAGAACAACAAACAAACAAATGGGCGGCTGTGAGCTAATTAAACAAGATAACTAAGTGTTCCCGAGACCACAGGTAGAGTGAGCTCCCGGGGGGCCGACCCTTCCCCAGGAAACAGCCACGAGAGAAAACAAACGCAAAACTACCCAGGGCCCTGGCGGGCGGACAAAGCCAGGGAGATTTTGAGAGAAAACCCGGCCGTGGCTGTGGTCTGAGGTCAAGTCTCCAGTCCAGCAAGGTCCAGCGCCGCCACAGCTCTGAGTGACAGGAGTCCCACTGTCCCCCTGCTGGGGAAAGTCATACCCTGCGGTGGCCATCGCTGCTGGCGAGGGAGGAGGTGCTGCCCACAGTGTCCCCCCAAGTGCCCGAGTGACCTGTCAGCTGTCTGTGCCACTGCGGGATGCGAACGGCCCCATGGTGGGGGAGGGGCACTGACCTGATGCCCCAGCCCCACAGCCCACGGGGGACAGGCCTGCTGTGGCTGAGTCCACCCGGGCTTACTGCCTGCTGTGGGCGTCCACTCCCTGTCCCCGTGGTGAAAGCCCTGGGCTGGGGTGAAAGAAGATGCCTCCTCAGCTCCTGGTTCTGGCACCAGCAGTCCAACCAGCACAGCGCTGGCTCCAGCGAGGGCTGCCCAGCTGCCTCACCTTCTCGTGGGCAGCACCATGGCTGGGCTCCCATACCACCTACATTAACCCCCCCCAAGCACAGAGACCCCGGGGACCTGAGGACCCCACCGGGCCCCACTGTTAGAGGTCCGGCCAGTTCTTACATCACCACACTGGCAACCAAGGTTCCAACACACAAACCACATTGACCACAACGTTGGCAACAGCACAGTAGCAACGCTCTGTAGATCAACGCAAGAATGCAGGGTGTGCACGAAGCACTGGCCGTGTCCATGGTACTCCCCAGGGTGTGCACGAAGCACTGACCATGTCCATGTTACTCCCCAGGGTGTGCACAACACACTGACCATGTCCATGTTACTCCCCATGGTGTGCACAACACACTGGCTGTGTCCATGTTACTCCCCAGGGTGTGCACGAAGCACTGGCCATGTCCATGTTACTCCCCAGGGTGTGCACAACAGCACTGGCGTGTCCATGTTACTCCCCAGGGTGTGCACAACACACTGGCCGTGTCCATGTTACTCCCCAGGGTGTGCACGAAGCACTGGCCATGTCCATGTTACTCCCCAGGGTGTGCACAACAGCACTGGCCGTGTCCAGGTTACTCCCCAGGGTGTGCACAAAGCACTGGCTGTGTCCATGTTACTCCCCAGGATGTGCACGAAGCACCGGCTGTGTCCATGCTACTCCCCAGGGTGTGCACAAAGCACTGGCCATGTCCATGTTACTCCCCAGGGTGTGCACGAAGCACTGGCCGTGTCCAAGGTGCTTCCAGATCACTCAACACACAAGCAAGCACCGGCAGCGGGGCCAGTTCTCAAGTCAAAGGACCATGGTGCCAGGTCAGCCCTGCGGTGACCCAGGCACCGGAGCTGACAGACAACAGACGTGGACCACGGGGAAACCACAGCAGCCGCCCTGCAAGCGGCCAGGAGGGCATCCCCACAGCAGGTGCGTGAGCGAACCACTCGGCAGAGAAGAGGAAAACACAAGCGGATCAGGAGCAGCTCTCAGAACTGCAGCTCAGAGCGCCTGGAACGAAACCCGACGATGGAGTCAGAGGCAGCATAGGAGTGAGCGATCGGAGTCAGTGAGCTCGGGAAAATAACCAGAGGAAATATCCAATCTGAAGAATAAGGAGAAAAGCCTCCGAGGAACTGAGCCGCAACGCTGGCTCTGAGCTACGAGAGGCTGGGAAGCGGACAAACGAGCAGGAAGGTATCTGGGGAAACCACAGCCAGCAGGCTCCCAGTTTGGTGACAGACGTAAAACTCTCCATGAAGTGTGGCCACTCGTAAAGCACAGAAACACCAAGAAAATCCAGGCAGAAAATCACTCTGCTAAATAACAGTGAAGTAGACATCGTAAAAGACACCAGGGACCAAAAAAACTAAATTAAAAATAAAAATCAGGGGCCGTGCTGTGTTGGTGAAGGTTAAGCCTCCCCCTGCGGTGCTGCTTCCCACATGGGCTCCAGTCCATTTCCCGGCTGCTCCTCTTCCAGTCCAGCTCCCTGCTGTGGCCTGGGAAGGCAGTGGAGGATGGGCCAGGTCCTAGGGCCCCTGCACCCACGTGGGAGACCTGGAGGAAGCTCCTGGCTCCTGGCTTCAGATCAGCTCAGCTCTGGCCATTTGAGGAGTGAACCAGCAGATGGAAGACTTCTCTCCCTATCTCTACTCCTCTCTGTAACTCTACCTCTAAAAACAAATAAACAAAAAAACTTTTAAAAATAAAATTAAAAACCAGTTCCACACAGAAAAAGACTATGTTAGCTAACTGCGGACTTCTACCAGAAGCTATGGAGGCCACTCCACGATGGAACAGCCATTTTCATGCTGAGGGGCTGAGTCAGCCCGGAACTCCACACACAGGTTAAATATCCTTTAACGTGGGGGGAAGAAACACATTTTTAATAAAACTGAAACAAACAGAATCAGCTTCCAGCAGACCAGCATAGCGAAATCCCTAAAAGAAGTTAAACTAAAGGAAAATGATGCTGGACAGAGATTCGGATCTTCAGGAGGGAGTAAAGAAAACCAGCAATGAAAATATGGCAAATACCTGGTTTATAAAGAACCTGGTCCCTTTTCTTAGCCTTGTTAAAACGCATAGGACTGGTAAGGCAAGACTCCTGGCATTGCTGTGGGGTTTAGGATGCGTGTGGAGGTGATGTGTGTGACACGGGGTACAGGGACTGGCACGCATGCACACTTGTAAAGCCAGTTTCCATGTCCCCTGAGAGCCACGCGACATTAGCTTAAGGTGGACCAGAAGGGAGCAATCCTCACCTCTGAGTCATGATGAAAGACAGATTTATGACAAGTCCATGTGGATTAAAGTGGAATTATACAGGTTGTTCTCTGACCACATTAGGAATAAAGTCATTACGAAGTTTAAATGTTGGGAAATTGAGCAAGATAGAGTCTGGAAACCCCACAGGTCAAAGAGGGAAACTGAATGGTGACTGGGGAGGGCGGTGCTGTTTCAAATCCACACACCGTGTTGGGGGAAAGTCTGCAATAACCCAGCTGTGGCACTGGGAACTCCAGGGTAAGCGGGAGTGTGGCAGCCGGGAGCCGGGACCTCTGCGCAGGGTGGGGAGGACCGGGGGGTCCAGGTGCCTGCAGAGGGCTCCAGCTGGGAGGTGCAGCCCACAGGAGCTCTGAGCTGTTTAAGGAGGGGCGTGACAGGGTCTTGTCCCCGGGACCTGCGACTTATCACCGTAAATAATAATGGCTGCCACTTCCCTCCCCTGCTGTGCCGGAAGCCTCCGCAGAGCATACCTGGCCGCAGGTGGATTCCGGGGCTCTGGGTCCTCGTGGCCCAGGGTTTAGCATGGAGTCAGACATGCTACTGCAGGTGACCACAGGCCAGCAGAGCTCAGCCGGGTCCCCTGGGCCTCACCTCACACCCATACGGAGCAGTGATCCGTTACCTAAAGGGGAGGTTATCTGGCGGCCAGGATGTGGCCTGGGGCGGGCACACCATTGCAGGGGCCCAGCAGGTGCCTGCTGGGGGCAGTGCTGTGTATCACCGAGGACATCCCAGGAGCGGAGCCCGTCCATCTCGCCTTCCGTTCCCGAAGGGGCTGCTGTGACAGCCGCCCAGGCTGCCTCTGCCCATATTCAAAGAGCAAAGTGCATTTCCATACCCCTGCTAAAAACACACCCAGTCTCCACCACTGAACACCTAATACCTGGGGCTGGGAAGTCCACTCTGGCATCGGCTGGGCTGGCTCGGCTCCCCAGGAGGGAGGGAGGGTGCTGGACTCACATCTGCAGGAAAAGTGGCCCCAGAGCAAAGACAAATCGCAGTCCCCCAGAGTCCAGGCTCTGTTGGAGGCTTGGAGGCTCTCCAGGAATATCCTGCTGTGGCCTGCAGGGGGCGTCCCAGGCAGGCAGCTCCTGTCCGCGCCTTTCGGTTCTCCTTCCCCATCCTGGTGAGCAGGAATCCGAGGCAGGAGTGGAGGAAGCTGGGCACAGGTAGAGCTGGGGGAGGGGCTGCTCCAGGCACATTTCAGTCCCCCAGGCAGTCAGCAAACATTTGCAAGCAGGAGCCACAGCAGCCAAGGGCCATCCAGAGCCCCTGCCCCCAACCTGCTCAGTCCACCTTGAAGGGAAGTGGACAGGTGTGGGGAGGAGGAACCCTTGGCTCCAACGCTGTAGGAGAGCAGAGGCAATGGGGGGAGGGGGTGCAGGTATCCCAGGGCCAGCCCTCCAGTTCTCCTCCCGCGGACGAGGCACGAGGCAGCCCCCCAGCACCAGCCCGGTCTGCCCAGGAACCGTCCTGCACCCCTCAGGGCTGTGGGGCAAAGATGGGGGAACAGACACAGGCGCACCCTCGTGATGTGAACTCCTTAGAGTGCAGCTCTGGGATCAGCTGTTGGGTTCACCTGTTGAGGAGCAGCCGACACCCCGAGAAGAAGCCAAGGTAACTGGGACCCCACCATCCTGGAGGTCCTCATGGCACAGCCGGGAGCCTTCCCAGACCAGGGTGGGGTGGGTGCGGGGTGTCTCCCCAGGGTAGCCTGTACCCGCAGCACAGGTGGGGCACAGAGCCCACGGGGGAGGGCGTGGCAGTGCAGGGAGGGGACACCCGTGGTCATTGCCCCCCCCCCCGGCATCCTGCAGTGGGTAGGCAGCTCCGGGGAGGCGGGCCCACGCCCTATCTCTGGCCCATGGAGCTGACGGCCCTGGGGGAGAGCCCCCTCTTCTACTCTCCACTGAGGGCTTTGAAGGCGTCCGCCCATCCCAAGCCCCACGCTGCCCCTGACCACGTCGTGGGCGGTCATGGCTGAGTCCCACCACAGGCTCCACAGGAAGGAAGACGGCGTCCACCTGCTCAGGAGCTTCTGGGGGAACCTGCGTGGACAGGGACAGGGGTGACCGTCCCCGTGGAAGCCCGCGGAAGGCTGCCCAGGCGACACAGCCCCAGGCAGGCAGGGAAAGCAGGCTGCCCAGGGCCAGGGGCCCGGTTGAGCTGCACCCGGGGCTGGAGCTCCCCCTGGCTGCTCTGCTGGGCAAGGCCAGGGAGCGCTTTGCTCCTTGAGCCACGGGTCCCTGGGGCAGGACTTCCCGTCACATC
Organism: Oryctolagus cuniculus; assembly: GCF_964237555.1. Taxonomy (NCBI): domain Eukaryota; kingdom Metazoa; phylum Chordata; class Mammalia; order Lagomorpha; family Leporidae; genus Oryctolagus; species Oryctolagus cuniculus. The sequence continues at coordinate 162,513,622 of NC_091438.1, forward strand.
GCCCTAAGGAAAGCCGGCTCCGTGCGGCCGCTGGAAGCACTTATCCAGGCCACGGCAGGCGTCGTGGTTCTGCCACCTCAGCGACATCGGCCTCCGACATCAGCCCCCCCTCGATCTGCAGGAACCAGGGCCAGGGTCCCTACAATACCCCGGCCCTCATTCTGTGGGCTTCTCCCCGAGGACTAGGGGGTTTCTCACTTACTGCCCATGGTTTCCGTGGAAAACTCACTCCTGGTGGAGTCTCAGGCACTCGGTCCCAGCCCCCCGCTAACACGGAACATTTATGGTTCAGTTAATTAGGGTTGTATCTCAGTGGCGGAAATAACTGGATCCTGCCTGGACCCACGAGACTCCGGCTGCCTTAACAGCCTGGCACGCAGACCGCCTGATTGGAAAGAATCAATCAACCGCCAAACAGCCGGACAGGCAGCCACCTCCTCCGCGATCGATGCCTTAACCGACAGAGCCGCAGCTCTCCCCGCCCCCCGCCCACCCCGGGAGAGGGACACGGGAGGAGGCGGCAGCTGAGGCCAGGGCTACGGTCCTGGCTCTGAACTTATGGATTCATGACTCTGGCTGGTGCCACTTTTCCTCCAGTCTTTGCCCTGGAAAACCAGAGGGAAGGAATTAAAAGGGAGCACCAGGTCCCGGCTGTGGCAGGTGGCACCTGAGACGAAGCCTCACAAAGACGGGGGTGGGGGAGGCAGCCGCATCCCAGGCAGGGAAAGCAAGCGGACGCTCGCTTAGCAGGAAATCGGCCACTGAGAGCCCCAAGCCGGGCCGTGGCGCCTCTCCCCCTTCCCTGCACGGCCTGGGAGGCATCCCTGCTGCAAAGCTTCTGGGGACAATTTCATTCATCCCATTTTTTAAAAGATTTATTTATTTGAAAGGCAGAGTTACAGAGAGAGAGAGAGAGAGAGGTTCACTCCCCAGATGGCCATAACAGCCAGTTCTGGGCCAGGCTGAAGCCAGGATCCGATGAAGGAGTGCAAAGTGTTCGCTTCCCTGAACCCACCCGCCCCCACCCCCAGGGCCACTCACGCCAGCCTCCTGGGCCCCCTGGGTTACGCCCAGTGCTTCCTTGCTCACAGGTGAGGTGGGCGTGGTGAGGCAAGGTGCCCGGGTTCTAGGAGGGCGCAGGGGCCGCAAAGCCCACGCCGTTGATGGCTCCTCTGTGCCAGGAGCCTCCTCAGTGTATCTGGTGCCACGGGCGCTGCTCCTAGGAGTGGGGCTGGTGGTGCACCAGCTGCCCCCGGATTTGTCCTCCACTCTCTCAGGCCAGACCCAGAGGCCCCGGCACCCACGCATGTCTCCACCTGGGGTCAGCCAGGGAGAGGCACCAGGAGGCAGCGCGAGGCAGGAAGAGGGGCAAGCGAGCAGCACAGCGGCTCTGGCCCTCCTTGGGACACCGTCTGCCCAGGCTGCCGGGAACACCATCACCGCCCCGGCACCGGCAGCCCTGGCCTGGTGCCCCTGCCCACCCGGTGCTCGCTGCCTGCCTGGGCTTCCCGGCTCCTCTAATACGACCCCGCCCCTGCTCCTGCGACCGAGGCTCTGCACCGGCTCCAGTAACTGAGCCCTGCAGTGGAGCCTGTCCCTGGCCCACCCTGGCTGAACGCCCCCACAGGACAGGCGAGAAACCCAGTTCCCAGAGCTGAGCCAGGCTGCCCACCCCACGGCCCCGCCGCCCAGCTCCTCCCTCGCCTCGCAGGGAGTTGGGCACATTCGGCCACACCCTGTCTTACAACAAACGCTCTTAGCCAGTCCCCGGGAACCAGCTCTGCCAGGTCCGTGCTTCCCTGAAAACCACAGGAGAGAGTGAGAGGAGCCACTTCCTGTAGGGAGAACTGGGTGGGAAGGACCCGGATGCAGCTGTCCTGCTCCGGGGCCACCACGGTTCCCGCTGGGAGGCTGGGGTCGCAGGGCTCGGGCAGGGCCGTCCCACTGTTGCTCCCACCAGGACCCCCGCCCACAGAGGGGTCCCCAGGAAGGTGCTGGGGTGGGGGAGCGCCACACGGCTCGCCATGCAGACCCGAGCCCTCAGCAGCTGCGCCCGGGGCTCACGGCACAGGAGAGGACCGTTCAACCGTCCCCAGGCTGGGGCCGTGGACCGGACACTCTCCGCTAACTGCCCAGCGGCCCGGGCTAACGTTTCCGACGTCCTCCTCCGAAGCCTGTCGGCTTGACGGGGTAATGGATGCCAAGAGGCCGTCCCGAGCCGTCCCAGCCTGGCAGCTCGCGTGGGAGGAAGGCTGGGCCGCTCCGGTGACTCACAGGACGTCCAGGCCTCGGAGGCAGCGGTGGGACTAAGAGCAGCTGGACACGGCCGGGGCTGCCGTCCTTGCCCAGGGGCGGGTCACCACGTGATGACAGGGGAGTAGTCTAGTGTCCTCGAAGGCCGTGAGGGTCTTCCTGCTGCGTCACCCGTGGAGGGTGGGGGAGGGGCAGGGCGACAGGGGTCAGGCCTGACCTGCAGTGGCCTCGTCACCTCTCGGTCTCTTACTTTGGAGACAGAATTCCAGCGATCACTGGACCCGCAGCCTCTGTCCTCAGAGTCTCGCCGCACACACGGGGAAGGGAGCGCCTGCCTTTGGGGGCCAGCCGGGTCCTCCCCAGGTGGTGGACGGGGCCCCGCAGGCTCCACTGGGGACTCTGTCTCTCACTGGCAGCTGACTCTGCCTCCTGGTCTCCTGCACTGCCTGGGACAGAGCAGGACGAACCACACGTCCTGCAGCTGCGAGCCCCAGGCCAGGCCGGGAGAAGAAAGAGCAAACCTGCAGGCCCGCAGCTGCGCCGGTGGCCAGAGCCGCACCCAGAGCCAGAGCCACGCCCACGGCCACAGCTACAGCCACGGCCACAGCTACAGCCACGCCCGCAGCCCCAGCTGCACCCACAGCCGCACCCACAGCCGCACCCCCCCACACACACACACACACAACCCAGGACCCCGAGGACTGGCCAGACGTCCCCATCTCTCTCCTGCCCGATCTTGCCGCAGAAGCAGGTGTCCGCCAGCTCGGCCCCGTGAGAAGCTGAACCGTTTGACCCCTCCTGCCCCCACCTGGGGACAGCACGGCCGTGATGCCTCAGCCTGGCTGGCTCTCAGGGGCCCCCGGAGTCAGGAAGAGGAAGGGGCTTGGCTCCACCTGCAGCTGCTCCCTGCCTTGGGCGCCTGTGCAGACGCCTGCCCCAAGCACGTGTGTGTGCTGCAGCTCAGGCCTGCCTGCCTGTCCATCTACCATCAACCCTCCTCTCTCTCTCTCTCTCTCTCTCTCTCTCACACACACACACACACACACACACACACCTCAGCAGGTCCTGTGGGCCCCACCCTAAAATGGGCCCCGCTTCAGCCCCTCCTCATTGCTCCCCTTCATCCCCCCCCGTCTGAGCTCCCTCCCCTTCCTGGTTTCCACAGAAGCCTCCTAGGGACCCCCTGCCCCCTGCCCCCGCTCCCTGCCGGCCAGAGTGCCCGTCCTGAGACAGGCCAGTGATGCCGGCCTCGGCCCCAAGGCGTCCGCAGCCCCGAGTGGCCCAGAGTCCCCTCCACGTCTGCAGGGAGCCCCGGCGCCCACCGTGCCGCCCCCTGTGCCCGGCCTCACCTTTCCTCCCTGCCCAGCCGCCCTCAGTCCCAGGCCCTTCCCGCCTGCGGCCTCCTCCCCGTGGGCATCTGCGGAGTCCCCCCTCCCCACCAGGCCTCCCCACAGCCCCCTCCCCACCAGGGCCTCCGCTGGCTTCATCTCCCCGGGGGCCCTGCACACGAGCGGCACAGAACACGGGGAGGGAGACGGCTGCTCGGGCTGGGTGCGGGCAGCTTCCCCGCAGACGTGCGTGGCCGGCGGCTGCGAGGTCACAGCAACGCTTCCTCCCAGGGCCTCGGTCCCTCTGTCGCCCTCAACATGTGCAGGTGGGCGTTACTGTGCCAGTTTCCTGTTGGGAAATCTCAGAGTCACCATAGAGGAAGATGCAGACCCCCTGAGGCCCGGGAGACCATGGGGGCTGGGGGCAGGGGTGCGGGAGGGATGCAGGGGCATGGGAGGCAGGGGAATGGGAGGCAGGGGTGCAAGAGGAAGGCAGGGGCATAGGAGGCAGGGGAGTGGGAGGCAGGGGTGTGAGAGGGAGGCAGGAGTGCGGGAGGCGGGGAGTGGGAGGCAGGGGTGTGAGAGGGAGGCAGGAGTGCGGGAGGCGGGGAGTGGGAGGCAGGGGTGCGGGAGGAGGCAGGGGTGTGGGAGGCAGGGATGTGAGAGGGAGGCAGGGGTACGGGAGGAGGCAGGGGTGCAGGAGGAGGCAGGGGTGCGGGAGGCAGGGGAGTAGGAGGCAGGGGTGTGGGAGGGAGGCAGGGGTGCGGGAGGAGGCAGGGGTGCGGGAGGAGGCAGGGGTGCGGGAGGGAGGCAGGGGAGTGGGAGGCAGGGGTGCGGGAGGAGGCACAGGAGTGAGAACACCTCTGACACATCCTGTGCCGTGTGAACAGCCAATGCCTACACCCGCTCTGCGACCCCCAAACTCTGGAACCCGGTCCTGGAATCCATGGCTCCTCCCTGCAGTGCGTGGGTGTGGTCTGGAATCCGTGGCTCCTCCCTGCAGTGTGTGGGTGTGGTCTGGAATCCGTGGCTCCTCCCCTGCAGTTCACGGGTGTGGTCTGGAATCCGTGGCCCCTCCCTGCAGTGTGTGGGTGTGGTCTAGAATCCGTGGCTCCTCCCCTGCAGTGTGTGGGTGTGGTCTGGAATCCGTGGCTCCTCCCAGCAGTGTGTGGGTGTGGTCTAGAATCCATGGCTCCTCCCTGCAGTGCGTGGGTGTGGTCTGGAATCCGCGGCTCCTCCCTGCAGTGTGTGGGTGTGGTCTGGAATCCGTGGCCCCTCCCTGCAGTGCGTGGGTGTGGTCTGGAATCCGTGGCTCCTCCCCCTGCAGTGTGTGGGTGTGGTCTGGAATCCATGGCTCCTCCCTGCAGTGCGTGGGTGTGGTCTGGAATCCGTGGCTCCTCCCTGCAGTGTGTGGGTGTGGTCTGGGTGCCCCCAGCCTGATCCTGAGTGTGGCAGTGCTGGTGTTGAGGCGCTGGGTCCTTTAAGGGGTGGGGCCTGGCGGGAGGTGATTGGGTTCTGGAGGCTCCGCCCGGGAGGAGGGGGAGCAATGCAGTCCCCAGGGGACCCCGGTTTGCTCTCAGGCTCCTGGTTCTCTGCTGAGCTGTGACAGCCGGGGCCTCGCCGGGGACAAGTGTCCTGTTGTTGGACCCTCTGGCCACCAGCATCCTGGGCTGAAGAAACCTCTGTACTTTAAAAAGCACAGGAAGCAGATTGACACCGCGCCCCCCCCCCAACCCGCGTCTGAGCCTAAGACCCGCCCCCGACCCTGGACGAGGTACCCAGTGTTTGCCTCCCTGTGGTCCCCTCACTGGGACGGCTCCTCCACCAGTCAGGCCCCCGGAGACCCTCCCGTCCACCCTCCAGCCAGAACCCCGAGCCACAGTGGGGAGCCCTGAGAGAAGGGGAGGTTCCAGCCGTCCGGGCTGATCCGGGCCCCCCCTTCCGAGACCACCCAGCCGCCATCCTCTCCGCCTGGGAGTGCCCCCGGCTCTCGCCCCAGGGACTTGACGCCAGCTCACCAGGGACACAAACTACAGACCATGCTCTCTCCTACTGAGACCAAGGTCAGCTCAGTGACAGGCCAGAGTGCAGGGTGGCAGGGAGCAGGATCGGCCAGGGCAGACACCCGGGGTCAGTGGGGCCGAGAGGCCGTGGCATGCGGTCAGCTTGGGAGATGCAGGGGCAGAAGATTCCAGCAGCCCGGGCTGCCCTGGGAGGCGGCGGGGGAGGTCAGGTCCTAAGAGGGACCCTCTGCAGACTCAGGCCACCGAGCTCAGGGTTCCCCAAAACCCCCCACGGCAGCCTCCCTCTTCCCTACCCACCGTGCTGTCAGAGACACCCACAGCAGCCTCAGAGCTACAGAGACAGAGAGAGAGAGAGGTCTTTCATCCACCAGTTCACTCCCCAGATGGCCACAAGAGCCAAGGCTGGGCCAGGCCGAAGCCAGGAGCCAGGAGCTTCCTCTAGGTCTCCCAGATGGGTGCAGGGGCCCAGGCACTTGGGCCATCTTCTACTGCTTTCCCAGGCCACAGCAGAGCCGGATCAGAAGTGGAGCAGCCGGGACTCGAACCTGTGTCCATATGGGATGCCGGCACTGCACTGCAGTGGCTTAACCTGCTACGCCACAGCACTAGCTCCAATCAAAGGCTTTTTTGTTTGTTCGTTTGTTTGTTTGTTTTTGCAAAAAAAAAAGACTAAATGCTTTATTTCTAAGAACAAGAATAAAACAACAACAACAGAAGATTTATTCATTTATTTGAAAGGTAGAGTGACAAAGAGAGGGGAAGAGATGAGGGAGGGGGGATTTTCCATCTGCTGGTTCACTCCCCAAGTACCCACAGCAGCCAGGGCTGGGCCAGGCCAAAGCCAGGAGCCGGGAGCTCCACCCGGGTCTCCCACGTGGGTGCAGGGGCCCAGGGACTTGAGCCATCTTCTACTGCTCTCCCAGGGTCATTAGCAGAGAGCTGGACGGGTAGCACAAACGAGCTGACCCTGGAGCGTGGCAGTCTGATACGCGGCGTGGCCGTCCAAAGCGGCAGCGCAGCCCACGGCACCACACAGCCACCCTCTGCTGGGTCACTGCCATCAGCTCCTCACGTCCGCCCACAGCCCTCTGCTCCCGGAGAACGTGCCGGTCACCAGGCCCAGGGAGCCCAACAGTCATGGCCTGCTGCACAGCCCCGCCCATTGCAGCCGCAGCCCTCCGTGCCCGCACCGAGAGAGCACACGGGGTCTCCAGGCGGCAGACGCTGCCAGGCTCATCCAGCCCTTCCTGCCAGTGTGAGAGGCAGGCGCTGTCCTTTGCCTGGGAGAGTCCACGGCGGCACGACCCAGGCCACCAGGACACACTGAGTGGCGGTCCCTGAGGGTGGGCACCTGCCCAAGGCTGCCCCCGCCAGCCCCCGACGGCTCACTCAGCACTATGCTGCCAACAGCACGTACGTGCCCACACAGCCATCTGCAGAGAGAGCAGCCCCGCCAGGCTTCTGTGCAGCAGACAGGAGAGTGACAGGAGGTGACAGGAGCTGTGCTGGACCCTCCCCCACCTGCCTGAGGTCGTGGGAACGGCCACGCCTGTTTGGGTCCATTGCTCTGCCCCGAGGGTCCCAGCAGTCCGGAGACTTCCTCTTGGCCTCCTCACCTAACCGCCTGCTCCAGAGGCCACCGAGCAAGGTGCGGGTTCGTCCAGCCTGGGCACCTGCACCCACTGTCACCTCAGGAGCAGGCTCACCGCGCGGGTGCACGGCCTCTCCTGGCAGGTGCGCTCGGACCGACACCGGAGGAGCAGCCAGGGGACCAGGCGGGGCTCTGCCTGCGCCACTCACCCGAGCTCCAGCACCTTCGGAGCGAAATGTCCCGTTGGTCTGGTGACAGTGAGGCCCGGCTGGCCGGGCAACAGCTCCAACGCTCAGGGGACTGAGGGTCCCTGCCGTGAACACCCGGGACGCTTCGCTGCCCAGGCTGCATTTTAGGGGTCACCTTCCAGAACCCTCACAGCCATCCCTCTTGCTGACTTGACGGGAGAGCAGCGGAAGGCAATTCCAGAGCAGCCGGCCGTGGACAAGCGCGGCTCAGCCGGGACCCAGCCCAGCCTCCGGCCCCCCAGCCTCCTCCTCACCGGCCGCCGGTCCGTGCTCTCACGCTCTCCAGCTGCGGCAATCAGCTTGGCCAGGTCAGAGCTGCCAGCAGGATAATTGCTCTATTGAGATCACATGGTGACTCACCAGGCCCAGCCTGGAAACGTGAAAGCCGGTGAACTGCCCGGCTATGGCACCCGGGACACTAGTGGCTTCCCCCACCTTCCCCATGGGTCCCCTCGGGAAGATTCGATCGCCTGAACCAGGGGAGGTAGCAGAGGAGGCCGTGGTGGGTTGTGGTTTTGGTTGTGTGTTGGGGAAGGGCACTCCTGGAGACAACACTGGGGTATAAACCTCGGGGCTCAGGTTTCAGGCACAAACAGCTCCAGAGAGCGCCAGCACCACCGCCGAGGAGGAAACGACTGGGTCATGGCTGTTGCAGTGAAATGACGGCAGCTGCTTCACGAGGACGCGCTGTGGGAAATCGAGACAACACAGGAAAGAGGCTAAAGGGTTCTTAGCACAGGCGCACCCCAGGAACCACGAGCCGCAGCAGCCACACTGACTCCTCGGAGTGACGGCACGATTCCTACAACACAGCCCTGAGCAGCACAGCAAGAGTGCAGTGTGGCCTCTGTGTGCGCACTGAGAGCTGTGTGTACAGTGAGAGCTGTGTGTACAGTGAGAGCTGTGTGTGTAGTGAGAGCTGTGTGTGTGCAGTGAGAGCTGTATGTGCAGTGAGAGCTGTGTGTGTGTGTGTAGTGAGAGCTGTGTGTGTAGTGAGAGCTGTGTGTACAGTGAGAGCTGTGTGTACAGTGAGAGCTGTGTGTATGCAGTGAGAGCTGTGTGTACAGTGAGAGCTGTGTGTGTAGTGAGAGCTGTGTGTGTGCAGTGAGAGCTGTGTGTGTAGTGAGAGCTGTGTGTACAGTGAGAGCTGTGTGTGTGTAGTGAGAGTGTGTGTGCAGTGAGAGCTGTGTGTGTGTAGTGAGAGCTGTGTGTGCAGTGAGAGCTGTGTGTAGTGAGAGCTGTGTGTGTAGTGAGATCTGTGTGTGTGTAGTGAGAGCTGTGTGTGTAGTGAGAGCTGTGTGTGTGTAGTGAGAGTGTGTGTGCAGGGAGAGCTGTGTGTGTGTAGTGAGAGTGTGTGTGTAGTGAGAGCTGTGTGTGCAGTGAGAGCTGTGTGTGCAGTGAGAGCTGTGTGTGTAGTGAGATCTGTGTGTGCAGTGAGAGCTGTGTGTGTGTAGTGAGAGCTGTGTGTGTAGTGAGAGCTGTGTGTGTGTAGTGAGAGTGTGTGTGCAGGGAGAGCTGTGTGTGCAGTGAGAGCTGTGTGTGTAGTGAGATCTGTGTGTGCAGTGAGAGCTGTGTGTGCAGTGAGAGCTGTGTGTGTGTGTAGTGAGAGCTGTGTGTGTGCAGTGAGAGCTGTGTGTGCAGTGAGAGCTGTGTGTGTAGTGAGAGCTGTGTGTGTATAGTGAGAGCTGTGTGTGTGCAGTGAGAGCTGTGTGTGTAGTGAGAGCTGTGTGTGTAGTGAGATCTGTGTGTGTGTAGTGAGAGCTGTGTGTGTAGTGAGAGCTGTGTGTGTGTAGTGAGAGCTGTGTGTGCAGTGAGAGCTGTGTGTGTAGTGAGAGCTGTGTGTGTGTAGTGAGAGCTGTGTGTGTAGTGAGAGCTGTGTGTGTAGTGAGAGCTGTGTGTGTGCAGTGAGAGCTGTGTGTGTGCAGTGAGAGCTGTGTGTGTAGTGAGAGCTGTGTGTGTGTAGTGAGAGCTGTGTGTGTAGGGAGAGCTGTGTGTGTAGTGAGAGCTGTGTGTGTGCAGTGAGAGCTGTGTGTGTAGTGAGAGCTGTGTGTGTGCAGTGAGAGCTGTGTGTATAGTGAGAGCTGTGTGTGCAGTGAGAGCTGTGTGTGCAGTGAGAGCTGTGTGTGTAGTGAGAGCTGTGTGTGTGGTGAGAGCTGTGTGTGTGCAGTGAGAGCTGTGTGTGTAGGGAGAGCTGTGTGTGTAGTGAGAGCTGTGTGTGTGCAGTGAGAGCTGTGTGTGCAGTGAGAGCTGTGTGTGTGTAGTGAGAGCTGTGTGTGTAGTGAGAGCTGTGTGTGTGTAGTGAGAGCTGTGTGTGTAGTGAGAGCTGTGTGTGTAGTGAGAGCTGTGTGTGTGCAGAGCTGTGTGTGCAGTGAGAGCTGTGTGTGTGTAGTGAGAGCTGTGTGTGTAGTGAGAGCTGTGTGTGTGTGTAGTGAGAGTGTGTGTGTAGTGAGAGCTGTGTGTGTGTAGTGAGAGCTGTGTGTGTAGTGAGAGCTGTGTGTGTGTGTAGTGAGAGTGTGTGTGTAGTGAGAGCTGTGTGTGTGCAGTGAGAGCTGTGTGTGTGTAGTGAGAGCTGTGTGTGTAGTGAGAGCTGTGTGTGTGTAGTGAGAGTGTGTGTGCAGGGAGAGCTGTGTGTGCAGTGAGAGCTGTGTGTGTAGTGAGATCTGTGTGTGTGCAGTGAGAGCTGTGTGTGCAGTGAGAGCTGTGTGTGTGTGTAGTGAGAGCTGTGTGTGTAGTGAGAGCTGTGTGTGCAGTGAGATCTGTGTGTGTGTAGTGAGAGCTGTGTGTGTGTAGTGAGAGCTGTGTGTGTGGTGAGAGCTGTGTGTGTGCAGTGAGAGCTGTGTGTGTGCAGTGAGAGCTGTGTGTGTAGGGAGAGCTGTGTGTGTGTAGTGAGAGCTGTGTGTGTGTAGTGAGAGTGTGTGTGTAGTGAGAGCTGTGTGTGTAGGGAGAGCTGTGTGTGTAGGGAGAGCTGTGTGTGTGCAGTGAGAGCTGTGTGTGCAGTGAGAGCTGTGTGTGTAGTGAGAGCTGTGTGTGTAGGGAGAGCTGTGTGTGTGTAGTGAGAGCTGTGTGTGCAGTGAGAGCTGTGTGTGTGTAGTGAGAGCTGTGTGTGTAGTGAGAGCTGTGTGTGTGTAGTGAGAGCTGTGTGTGTGTAGTGAGAGTGTGTGTGTAGTGAGAGTGTGTGTGTAGTGAGAACTGTGTGTGTAGTGAGAGCTGTGTGTGTAGTGAGAGCTGTGTGTGTAGTGAGAGCTGTGTGTGTGTAGTGAGAGCTGTGTGTGTAGTGAGAGCTGTGTGTGTGTAGTGAGAGTGTGTGTGCAGGGAGAGCTGTGTGTGCAGTGAGAGCTGTGTGTGTAGTGAGATCTGTGTGTGTGCAGTGAGAGCTGTGTGTGCAGTGAGAGCTGTGTGTGTGTGTAGTGAGAGCTGTGTGTGTAGTGAGAGCTGTGTGTGCAGTGAGATCTGTGTGTGTGTAGTGAGAGCTGTGTGTGTGTAGTGAGAGCTGTGTGTGTGGTGAGAGCTGTGTGTGTGCAGTGAGAGCTGTGTGTGTGCAGTGAGAGCTGTGTGTGTAGGGAGAGCTGTGTGTGTAGTGAGAGCTGTGTGTGTGCAGTGAGAGCTGTGTGTGCAGTGAGAGCTGTGTGTGTGTAGTGAGAGCTGTGTGTGTAGTGAGAGCTGTGTGTGTGTAGTGAGAGCTGTGTGTGCAGTGAGAGCTGTGTGTGTGTGTAGTGAGAGCTGTGTGTGTAGTGAGAGCTGTGTGTGCAGTGAGATCTGTGTGTGTGTAGTGAGAGCTGTGTGTGCAGTGAGATCTGTGTGTGCAGTGAGAGCTGTGTGTGTAGTGAGATCTGTGTGTGCAGTGAGAGCTGTGTGTGTAGTGAAAGCTGTGTGTGTAGTGAGATCTGTGTGTGCAGTGAGAGCTGTGTGTGTGCAGTGAGATCTGTGTGTGTGTAGTGAGAGCTGTGTGTACAGTGAGAGCTGTGTGTGTAGTGAGAGCTGTGTGTGTAGTGAGAGCTGTGCGTGCAGTGAGAGCTGTGTGTGTAGTGAGTTCTGTGTGTTGCTCTCCCAACCAGGATCTCTAGCCACTTCCTAAGTAAAATCCAGCCGTCCTCCTAAAGGATTATTTACCTGAGTCAGTCGAGGGGTCCCTGGAATGCAAGGCTGTTCAACATGGAATATCATGCAACAAATCAATAGAACAAAGAACTCAGTATACCTAGAAAAAGCATTTGGTAAAACAAAGCACACCTCGTGAGTACAAGCACCCAAGGAACTCGCACTAAAAGCAAACAATCGGAAGAGGCGTCAGGGTACAGGATAACCCACCCTCTGGGACACCCACCCCCCATGCCGGACGCTGATGGAAACCCCAGCTACTCTGCTTCCAGCACAGCTCCTGCTGCTGTGCCTGGGAAGGCGGCTGCTGGCGGCCCAAGGACTGCGTCCCTGCACCCACGTGGGAAACGGGTGGCGCTCCTGTGTCCTGGCTCCAAGCTTGCCTCGTTCCAGCTGTGGAAGGAGCTGGGGAGTGAATCGGCAGCTGGTGCATCTCTCTCTCTCTCTCTCTCTCTCTCTCATAAATAACCAAATCTCTGAGGGAGACAGGAGCCTACTGTAACAGACAAAGGGAACCTACAGAAACTGCCCGGGCAGCACCTGCTTAACGACACCAGATGTTGTCTCCTCAACTTCAGGAAAGAAGTAAGGGCGCCTGCTTTCACGTCTGTCATTCACGCAAGAAGGTAAAGTGTGACCAGAATGAAGGAGCAAGACTCTACATTAGCAACAGGGATGCCCTTGTACATCAGAAATCCTGAGGAATCTACAAGATACAGGCAATAGCATTTATAATTTGCACTGTAGTGTGTTATACGTCGGCATACAGAAGTCCCTGGCCAGGTCGACCCACATGGAGGCAGAGAAGACACGCGTGGGCGCTGCGCTGGCCTTTGACGTGGCAACGCCACCTTGGCTCCGTCTTGCTGGCTCTCAACCGTCACATACGCAAACCTCTGCAACACAGCATCAGCAGATCGGATTCCAGGCGGTAAGGAAATAGTTACAAACCCCGCCAAGGGGCTCGGAGCGCATCCCGTCCACGGCTGAAGAAGGGCAGCTCTGTGATCGTCTGAACAGATGTAGGGGAAATGTTCCAACACATCCAACGTGTGTTCCCAATGAAAGCGCTCACGACCCAGAACAGAGGTAAAACTGCCTGGCATGATAAAACAACCGAGCAGACCCAGGGCTCACACACTCGGCGGTGACGATCAGCACAGCCACAGAGTGCAGCCTGACGGTGAGAAGCGGGCGCCGAACCTGGAGATGAGGAGCGAGGCAAAGATGGCCCCTTTCTCCACTCCTGTTCGATACTCGGCAGTCTTGGCTGAGAAAATCAGACAGGGGAAAAGCACACAGATTCGGGGGAAGACGTTTTCCAAGTATAGGATCCTAAAGAATGGACGCGCACACACACGCACATACACACGTGCACACACATGCACACGCGCACACACTCACACTTCTAAACTCATAAGCAGTCACAGCAGGGCTGCGAGACGTTGGCACGGGGAAGAGTTCTTGGAAGAGACCCCCGAGGCACCGGCGGTCAAAGCCAAGACTGACAAACGGGATCCCAGCAGCTCAGAAGCCCTGCACTGCCACAGAAACACTCAGCAAAGGCAAGCGGCGACGGACAGAACGGAGAAGAAGTCTGAAAACCCTGCGACCGATGGAGGGTTAATAACCAGAATACACAAGGAGATCAGGAAACCCAACGACAAACAAATGACCCAGTTGTTAAGAAATGGGCAAAGGCCTTAGACAGGCGTTTTTCAAAAGAAATCCAAATGGCCAAGAGACACGTGAGGGGCCGGCGCTATGGCGCAGCAGGTTAACACCCTGGCCTGCAGTGCCCGCAACCCATATGGGTGCCGGTTCAAGTCCCGGCTGCTGCGCTTCCCATCCAGCTCCCTGCTATGACCTGGGACAGCAGTGGAAGATGGCCCAAGTGCTTGGACCCCTGGAAGAAGCTCCTGGTTCCTGACTTTGGATCAGTGCAGCTCTGGCCGTTGCAGCCATCTGGGGAATGAACCAGCGGATGGAAGACCTCTCTCTCTGTAACTCTGTCTTTCAAATAAATAAAATAAATCTTTTAAAAAAAAAAGAGAGAGACACATGGAAAAACTCTCAGGATCACCAGCCGCCGGGGAAATGCAAATCGAACCCCAATGAGGCTCACCTCACCTGGTTAGAATGGCTCCCATACAGAAATCAACAAACAGATGCTGGTGAGGATGTGGGGGGAAGGTACCCTAGTCCACTGCTGGTGGGCATGCAAACTGCTAAAGCCGCCATGGAAGACAGTATGGAGACAGCTCGGAAATCTGAATATGGACCGACGATTGACCCAGCCATCCCACTCCTGGGAATTCACCCAAGGAAATGCAGTCAGCATAGGAAAGAGCTATCAGGGGCCGGCGCTGCGGCATAGTGGGTAGAGCTGCCGTGTGCAGTGTCGGCATCCCACACAGAGCGCACAGTCCACGGGGCGCCCTCCCCCTCCAGCCCAGCGAGTGCCCAGACTGGGACGCAGCCCATCCAGGGTGCAGCATCAGGGGCTCGTGTGTGCCGCGGTGGCCATAAGCACCTGGTTCCAGGGGTGCAGCGTTCGGCAAGCCCGTCCATCACGGTGCCATCAGCTGAAGTTGGCACGAAGCCTTCGATCTGTTGCTGAGGAATGAGCTGGGCTCCCCTGGGGGCTCCGAGATCCTGAATCCTTACCGGGTTCCTGAAGATTCCACGTGCAGGTTCTTGGAGGTCATCCTCATCGATCATTCCGTAAAGATGTCAGAAGAAACCCTGGCACCCAGAGGACCCCCACGCCAGTCCCCAGGCCCAGGGGGCGCCCGGGCTCACACCTGCAGGCCGCCAGAGTCGTGGCCTGGGGAGGACCCCCGGTTCCACCGCGCGCTGGTGGCTCTCGCGCGATTCGCTCCAGCCGCACCACTGCAGCTAGCACAGTGGTGGCCAACAGCTTCTGGCAATCAAAGCTCTGTCCACTCCCAGACGCCAACACAGCAGAGCCCGGAAGGGCCCCTGTGTTGGGTGGGTTTTCAGCTCGACCAGCACACAAGCGTGAAAGAGAACCCAGTAGGTGGTGGGACCCCCCTACAGTGAGAGAGATCTTCCCCGTGAAAGAGCCGGGAAGAAACGGAAAGACCCCCTGGGGGAGAAAACCCCTCAACCTTCGCTGGATGGAGAGCCATCAGCCAAACCCCCCCCCCAACCCTCACTGGACGGAGAGCCGTCAGCCATACCCCTCAACCGTCACCGGACGGAGAGCCATCAGCCAAACCCCCCAACCCTCACCAGACAGAGAGCCGTCAGCCAAACCCCCCAACCCTCACCGGACGGAGAGCCGTCAGCCAAACCCCCCAACCCTCACCGGACGGAGAGCCATCAGCCAAACCCCCCAACCCTCACCAGACAGAGAGCCATCAGCCAAACCCCCCAACCCTCACCAGACGGAGAGCCGTCAGCCAAACCCCTCAACCGTCACCGGACGGAGAGCCGTCAGCCAAACCCCCCAACCCTCACCGGACGGAGAGCCGTCAGCCAAACCCCCCAACCCTCACTGGACGGAGAGCCATCAGCCAAACCCCTCAACCCTCACCAGACAGACAGCCGTCTGCCAAACCGCACCGAACGCCCAAACCTCGGCAGTACCAACACAAGCAGCCTGACAAAAACCGGCCAAACCCCCAGCGACACAGCGCCAGACGACAATGTTAACACAGGGGAGCTGCTCAGCCCCTAAGCCTTCTGGGAATCGCGCCGTAGAGCGACACCAGGGCCCTGTCACACCTGTTAGAAGAGCCAAGCGCTGGGACTGGCTTGGCGCCCAGTGCTCCCAAAGACGCGGGGTCACCTGATCCGATCCCAAGCTCCCCGTCCAGTCAAAACCACGACACTTGCAGGCCCAGTCCCCACCTCGCAGCCCGCCCCCTGATTCCACCAAGACACCCCAGGAAGAAGCCGCGATGCTCGCCCATAGAAAGGCACGGGGAGATGCAAGTTCAACCCCAGCGCTGGACCGCGTGTGGACACGGACGACACAGAGCGACGGCAAGAATGGGCAGTGTCCCAGGCAGCGACACTGACAGGAGACCTACAGGAGGCGACCACGCTGGAATAGGTGCGTCAGGATCTTCAAAAGCCGAGTCTCAGGACAAGCCCCAAAATTCACTCTGCAAGGTGACTCACGAGAAATAAAACTGTGTCCACGACAGCACTTGTCACGGAAGCTGGTCACATCCACCCTCCCGACAGCCAGCGGCTGGCAGGACCCCCAGGATCCGCCAACAGGGAGGTGCACGGAGACAGCCAGCCACACCCACAGCCCCACACTGGAAAAATGATTGATTCCTGAAAGCCAGGCCCCGTCAGGGACACGCCATGCGAGTCCACTGGAGGGCAGAGCGCGCGTCTCGTGAGAGAAGCGTTGGAGCCGCCTGCACGTGGGTGGGGGCGGGGAGGACGGCGTGGGACAGTGGAGGAGGCTCCAGCAGGAGCAGTGTGTGCGTCTCAGGCCGGCACTGCCTGGGTGTCGTGGTCACAGCTGGCACAGGACACACGCACAGGGAGTTGAGTCACCTCATGGGTGAGCTGTGGTCACGGCTCACCCAGCTGCCCTGTCCACGTGAGTTCAGTGGGGCCAGTGCTGGGCAGCAGCAAGTTAAACCACTGCCTGCAACACCGACCTCCCATACCGGCCGGTTTGAGTCCCAGCCGCCTCCGGAGACGGGGCAGAACCCCATCTCTCGGCCTGGGAGGCTGGGGTGCCAAGGTCAGAGTGCCCACAGCACGAGCACCCTGGGTCCACAGCGGGCGCCTCCGGGCAGGGGCAGGCAGGGCTGTCCCCGGCTGGCTCGAGGGCGTGGACCCCCTGGGGAGGCCTGCCCTGCTGGACACGAATCCACGGCAGACTCAGGGGGTGGCTCCCGAAGTCCACATTAACGGCACCCAGAGGTCAAGACCTAAGCCAAGCAGAGGTGCAAGGTGGGAGGCGACAGACTCGGCCACTGGTGGCGTTGCAGGAGAGAGACGGCCAGACAGACGCGGGAGCGCCCTGTCTCCGGCTGTGCACTGCCCTCGCAGAGGCCGAGCGCTGGGGCTCACCTGACCTTGGAGCAGGGAGCCCCAGAAGCGAGAGCCAGAATAAACCCTCCCTCTATAACGTGAGGCCGCCACAGGCATTTCCTTACAGCGAGGCTCCACCCGGCTTCTCAGAGGCCCCGCCCCCAATGCCATCACCCTGGGGGTGAGGATTTCAGTCGGGGGCGGGGGGCACAAACCTTCCCGACCCCAGCACCACCCTGTCCCGGGCAAGGCGCTGAGCCGGCAGCGGCTCCTGGGCGCAGTTATGCACGGGGCATCCTAGAGCCCGGTCAGCGCTCGCTCTCGGAGTCCCGTCTCATTCTTCCTTCTGGGTGCCCGGGCATCTCCCAGTGCCCCACGCGCTGCTCGGCGCAGCCACAGAAATGCTTTTTTTCTGGAAGATATATTTATTTATTTGAGAGGCAGAGTTACAGAGAGATGGAGAGACAGGGAGAGAGGTCTTCCATCCACTGGTTCCTTCCCCGAATGGCTGGAGCTGAGTCTATCT
Organism: Oryctolagus cuniculus; assembly: GCF_964237555.1. Taxonomy (NCBI): domain Eukaryota; kingdom Metazoa; phylum Chordata; class Mammalia; order Lagomorpha; family Leporidae; genus Oryctolagus; species Oryctolagus cuniculus. The sequence goes on from NC_091438.1 coordinate 162,530,715, forward strand.
GAAGCCTGGAGCCAGGAGCTTCTTCCAGGTCTCCCACGCGGGTGCAGGGGCCCAAGCACTTGGGCCATCCTCTGCCGCCTTTCCAGGCGCATTAGCAGGGAGCCGGATCAGAAGGGGAGCAGCTGGGACTCGAACCGGCGCCCGTATGGGATGCCAGCACGGTAGGGGGAGGCTTAGCCTACAGCTCCACAGCGCTGGCCCCCAGAGGAATACTCCCAGTGTGGAGGAGGCAGGCCCACGGGGACGCAGTGGCAGGGCCGAGGCGGCCTGCACGCTGCCCTGTCTCTCCCACCACCAGCTTCCGATTGACTTCCCTCCCTTCCCGCCCTCGAAGGCAGGTGGATCCGGAAACCTCATCCTCCTTCCTGCTGCAGTTTTCAAACAAACAAGACAAACCTCCCGACACGTGAAACCAGCTCTGTGTGGAGAACTCGGTAAACACCATCTGGAGGCACGACCCCGGCTCGCACTAAAAGGATTTCAATTGCCAGGCAGCCGAGACGGGGGCGGCGGGGAGGCTCCGCATCTCAGAGAAGCTGGGTCCTCACCTGTTCACTGGGCTCAAGACGCCACACTCTGATGAGAAACTTGTCTGAGAGAGGGGGAGGGGGAGGGGAGGGGGAGAGAGGGAGAGGGGGAAGGGGAGGGGGAGAGGGAGAGAGGGAGAGGGCGAGGGGGAGGGGGAGAGAGGGAGAGGGCGAGGAAGAGAGGAAGAGAGGGAGAGAGGGAGAGGGGGAAGGGGAAGGGGAGGGGGAGAGGGAGAGAGGGAGAGAGGGAGAGAGGGAGAGGGCAAGGGGGAGGGGGAGAGGGAGAGAGGGAGAGAGGGGGAGGGGGAGGGGAGACGTTCCCGCACTCAGCGGTGACAGTTCCACACTCTCCTGACCCCATCTGGGGCTGCTGCCCTGCGTGGCCCCCAGCAGTGTTTCCAGGAGAAACGCCTGCAGGTGCTGAGACTGGGGACGCCCAGGAACCTCGCGTGGCCACAGCGAGAGCAGCCGCGTGGCTCCGGCCGGAGCGCAGCTGTCGGGCACAGGAGGAGGCTCTGAGCCTCCCCAACACCGGGGTTTATTTTTAAACGCACGTCAGCTTTCACCCGAGGAAAACACCTCCGTGCAGACGGACCGGCGGGGAAGCTGGCCCAACGCGATCGGCAGTGCCCATTACACCAAGCTGACACCGAGTACAGACCGATTCTCCACCAGACCGGAAATGGTCGTTAGCAGAAGTCGGGACGCAGAGCATTGATAAAGGGGGCATTCACACCAGAAACTCTGCACGGAAGGCGGCGGCATGATCCAGCCGACCTGCCTCGGTGCAAGGACGCCAGGACAAACAGTGACAGATGTGGGCCCATCTGCCCGTGCCATCAGCGGCCCCCGTGGGGGAGCTGCAAGCCCTCCCGCCGTGCAGGTGCACACGGAGCTCCGGTCAGGCTGCTTCCAGCATCGTCAGATGGAGGGCGGGCAGGGGACGGTGCTCGCCCCGCCGTGTCTGCAGCTCACCCCTCCTTGCCAGGTGTTGATTAATTTGGGGAGATCTCTCCCAGGATCCCTTTGGCCAAGGTGGGAAAGGTGCCGAGAACACAAGACTGGGTGTCACCCCCCCCCAGCTCTGAGTCCATCAAAGTGAGAGCCCTAAATCCCGTGTGGACCCGGACCGCAGGCACCCCGGGGTCCCGCCGAGGGCGGGGGGGCTGGAAGGAAGCAGCAGCAGGCGGTTCCAAGCAGCCCACCTCCAGCCGGGCTTCCCGCCCTTCCTCTTTTCTCACTGTGGGTTCCTTCTCAAAGTGGAGGACGTGGGTTCAAGCCCCAGCCCTGCCAAACCTCTCAGTCTCTCTGAGCTTTGGTTTCTGCCCTGGTTGAAATAAATGGGAGGGAGGGGGATAGTCACTTTACATTCACTCGTGGTTTTTAAAAATGTGTCACGTGGTCGGTGTCCTGGCACAGCAGGTCAAGTGGTCACCCTGGACGCCAGCATCCAGGTGGAGTGCGCAGTTCATGTCCTGGCTACTCCACTTCCAATCCAGCTCCCTCCTAGTGCATCATGGGGGGAGGAAGATGATGGCCCGAGGGCTGGAGTCCTGGCTGCCCACGTTGGAGGTGCAGGTGGAGTTCCAGGCTCCTGGCTTCAGCCCGGCTCAGCCTCGGCTGTTGCCAGCATTGAAGAGTGAACCAGAAAATCTCTCCCCGTCTACCTTTCAAGTAAATAAATGAATATGCCATTTTTTACAAGATGTATTTATTTATTTGAGAGGCAGCTTATGGACAGAGAGAGGGAGAGACCAAGAGAGAGTGAGGTCGTCCATCCTTCCTTGCTGGTTCACTCCCCAAATTGCTGCAATGGCTGGAGCTGGGCTGATCCGAAGCCAGGAGCCAGGAGCTTCTTCCCGGTCTCCCACGCGGGTGCAGGGGCCTGAGTGCTTGGGCCACCTTCCCCTGCTTTCCCAGGCCACAGCAGGGGGCAGCACCACAGCACTGGCCCCAGCACCCATGTTATTGAAGCAGACAGGCCAGTGACTCTCAGGGATGGGTGCTCTTGCCCCAGACTCACCTGGTCAGACACCTGGTGTCTCCTTGCTGTGCCCACATTCCAGCTACGCCCACCTGGCCAGGACGCCACTCACTACCGCGTCCAGAGTGGAGCCGCCACCTGGCCCTCCCCCACCCCCACCACGGCGACGCCATCTTGGACCACCTGTCCAGGCGAATAAACACCGTGAGAGCACACAAGCGTCACGTCCCCACCAACCCACCGGCCGCGGTCACTGCCAGCTCTCGTCACCACCATCAGCGGAAGAGCTCCCCACGCTCCCCACGCAGCACTGCACAGCCTGAGCGTCCCTAATCCAGAACCCCAGCACCCCAAAACCCAAACCTCCCGAGCACAGACGCCAAGCGGAGATTTCCACGTCCGGGGGCCGGCGCTGTGGCGTAGCCGGTAAAGCCGTCACCTGAGGTGCCGGCATCCCATCTGACATGGGTTCAAGTCCCAGCTGCTCCTCTTCCCCTCCAGCTCCCTTCCATGGCCTGGGACAGCAGTGGAAGATGGCCCAGTGCTTGGGCCCCGCACCCGCGTGGAGGACCCAGAGGAAGCTCCTGGCTCCTGGCCTTGCATTGGCCCAGCTCTGGCCACTGTGGCCATCTGGAGAGTTAGCCCGCAGATGGGGGACCTCTCCCTCTGTCTGTAACTCTGAACACTCAAATCAATAAATGGATCTTTGAATAGTGTCCATGCTGCCCTCAGAGCACGGAGACCGCGTGCCGTCATCTTGTGTGCGAGGTGCCCACGACATCACTGCAACCTTGGACCCCGGTCCAGCCCCATGTGTCTCGTTCTGTGTGCAAAAACGCCAAGGCCAGCAGGCCGGCAAACCGAGTGTGCGCAGGGTCCAGGCTTCAGGGCCCGGCTGGGGAGCAGAGACCTGGTGAGACTCCTGGGCACTGAGGTTGTCCTGATGGTCAGCGCGTGCGGCTGTGGGATCTGCGCAGGGGCGCTCATCCCGGGTTTGTCCAAGAGGAGCCCCACTGTGCGCTCTCGGCAATGCCCACTGCAGCCCCACTGTGTGCTCTCAGCCGACCCCACTCCAGCCCCACTGTGTGCTCTCACCCGACCCCACTCCAGCCCCACTGTGTGCTCTCAGCAGGGCCCCGTATCTGCTGCACACCCACAGGTTCAGTCTCAGGCCTGTGTTCTGGCCCCATGGGCGGAGCCCTGTCCCCCTCAGCTCCTCACCCTCAGATTTCCCCTCCCGTCAGCCCTGTGACACAGATGAGACAGCTCCAAGGTCACCACCCGCCCTCCACCCCCAAACCAGAGCCCTGGGCGCAGACGTGCTGGTCCTGCCCCCCACTCACGCTGGTCCTGCCCCCCCACGCTGGTCCTGCTCCCCCACTGGTCCTGCCCCCCCCACGCTGGTCCTGCCCTCCCCACTGGTCCTGCTCCCCCCCTCGCTCTGAGCCATGGGCTCCAGGCCCCCAACCGCAGACACCAGCGAGCGCCCAACCCAGGGCTCAGGGAGAGGCCGCTGGCTGCAGCCACGGAGGAGCTACAGGACCACGCCCAGCCCAGCAGTCACGGAGGCTGTGAGAGCCGCCTCCCTCTCTCCCTCTCCTTCTCTCTCTCCCCCCTCCCTCTCCTTCTGTCTCCCCCCTCTCTCCCCTCCCTCTCTCTCTCCCTCTCTTTCTCCCCCTCCTCCCTCTCCTCTCTCTCCCCCCTCCTCCCTCTCTCTCTCTCCCCTCCTCCCTCTCCTTCTGTCTCCCCCCTCTCTCTCCATCTCTGTCCCCTCCCTCTCTCTCTCCCTCTCCTTCTCTCTCTCCTCCCTCTCCCTCTCTCTCCCCTCCCTCTCCCTCTCCCTCTCTTTCTCCCCCTCCTCCCTCTCCTTCTCTGTCTCTCCCCCTCCCCCCTCCCTCCCCTTCTCTCTCCCTCTCTCTCTCCCTCTTCCCCTCCCCCCACAGTGTCTCTCTGTGGCACCGCCTGCTGCCTCTCTGGGGTGGGTTGAACTGAGTGCCCCAAGACTCCGGCCTTGAGCCCCGACCCCCACGTCTCAGGACACAGCCTGGTTTGGAGATGGGGCCCTGGCAGCTGCGAGCCGAGAAGGCAAACTACAGCGGGGCGGCCCCGACCCCACGTGGCAGGTGTCCCTGTGTGGCAGGGAAGGAGGTCATGTGACCCCAGAGGCGGGAACGGGCAGCGGGGGAGAGGCTCGGGGTGGGGTCTCCCTCACAGCCCCCACCAGGAGTAACTGAGGACACCCTGGTGCTGAGAGGCGGGACCCACGGCCACATGAGCACGTGGAGCAGCCGGGACTCGAACCGACGCCCACATGGGCGGCTTTACTGGCTACACCACAGCGCCGGCCCCTCCCCTCTTCCATCCCGGCAACACTTTCATCGTTTTAGGGCCCAGCTTGGCGGGGACGCCATGGACCGTTCCTCCTTGGTGCCTTCGGAGGCGGAAGGGACGCCCCTCACAGTGGATTCGGTTCCCGGCTTTTCCCGACGCCCCCGTTTCCTTGATATTTTTACTGAAAATCATTTATCTTCCCCACGTATCGGAAAACCAGGGAAGCTTTCAGAGACAAGCAGAGGAAAGCTTCTGTAGGCTCGGAGGAGGGCGGGTCTCAGACAGGCGTCCGCGGGGCTCCAAGGGGGCTCCCGGTAAACCAATGAGAACAAACCAGAAAATCCACGCCCCCGACGGGCAAAACAAAACGGGAACAGAAAGCAGAGAGAGCCAGCAGACAGACACAGCACCTGCAACATGGCAGGAGCTCCCAGCGGCCGCAGGGCGGAGCAGAGGAGCCAGCCACCCTTCCCCTCGGCGGGGGCGGGGCACCCAAGGTCACACCGAGGGCGAGGGCCCTGCACTCAGTGTCTGACAGTGCCGCCCTGAGTGGGGGCAGAGCAAGGGCACGGGAGGGACCTGTCACTCACCTGAGGGTCCCTGTCGTCTCCTGTGTGTGAGAGGCGTTGCCATCCCAGGACCCAGCCCCAGCCGTGGGGGCCACCTGGGGAGTGAACCAGCAGATGGAAGACCTCTCTCTCTCTCTCTCTCTCCCTCTCTCTCTCTCTCCCCCTCCCCCAACCGCCCATGCAACTCTGCCTTTCAAATAAATAAATCCTTTTTCTAAAAAAAAAAAAAAAAGGATATCATTTCAGCGACGTTCAGTAGCCACTGGGCACAAAGGTAGACGTGGGAAGGGTGGACAGCACAGGTAGAGACGGCCAAGTGCAGCCAGCTTAGAGAAACCTGCTCTCCGCAGCCGTGGGGTTTGAAGTTCTGCAAGGTAAACCAAGCGTCCGGCTGATTGGTCATACGCAGGGGGAACATCCTTGACGCCACCAAAGCACACAAAACAGCCACGCCGGCGGCGCACGCCCCGAGCGCCAACAAGCCGAGGACTCCCATCTTCCGCTGTGCGGTGACGGGCGGGGGGTGGGCCCCGGGCAGGAGTGTGGCCACGCTGCCGTGCCGCCCAGCCCGGGAATCCCCGCCCACCTGCACATTAGGCTATTTTTAGCGGCCACAGGAGAGAGGATGCTCAGCCTCGGAAGCAGGGGAGGCCTGCAGGCCCTGTTGTTTGTTTCCAGGCAAGGCTGCCAGCAGCCGGCCGTGAGGGCGGGGAGCCAGGTGGATCTGGGTTAATGAACAGCTGTAGCTGCAGGGAGCCGCGGGGTGGGGCCGGTGCCGCGGAGCGACGGAGGGAGGCGGCTTTGCCCCGGCTCACAGACCAGGATCTGGAGGCCCCGCTGGTTCAGGCGCCTGACGGGTGGTGGCCAGTGGACGGAGCACAGGGGGAGGCCGCCATGCAAGGCAGGCGGCACGGAGACAGGGGGCACACGTCTGCCTTTGTAAAGCCACGGAGGTGCCGTCACCTCGGTGCAGAGCACACGCCACGGCTGGAGCGAGCGTCCACCACCAGCGCACTGGCCGCTAATCCAGGAGCCATGGGCACGGGGTGTGGGGGACCGAGCCTGTCACACACAGCTGGGGGGGGGCGCATACACAGTGCTGGGGGGAGCAGGCTCCTGCCACGGCCTGGGGCCCAGGGCCGCCATGGGCAGGAGGGAGGAGGCAGCCGGCAGGGGCTCAGTGAGGGCCCGGCCAGCCCTGCCCAGAGAACGCCCACGGGCATCAGAGACAGTGCACGGTGCAGTGGGAGGCACAGAGTGGGTGCTCTCGCTGTCTCGGGAGCCAAGGCCGCCCACACAGGTCGTGACAGCTCCAGGGGCTGAGCCAGAGCCCCCCATGGAGCCAACGCCTCAGGCCACACCCCCATGGGGGCCACAGCCTGGCCTTCACCCCTCCCTGTCTGTCATCACGGCTTCGTGCAGTTCCAGTGGCATCAAGGGCGTGGCCTAACAGGTGCAGCCAGTCACACCTTGCACCGGGCACCTGGCCAGGTGTGCACCACCCAGGGCGGGGCGGGGGGGGGGGCGGGGGGCTCTGTGCCCAGTGCTTTCTGTCACTTAGAAAGCTCATCTAGCTCATCTGTTTCTTGACCTAAAATCTCTGGGGGACTTTGCCCTGAGTGAGAAAGGCTGAGCCAGACATTGACAGTGCCCCCTGCCCCAGCCCTGCCAGGGGCTCAGAGGGTGGTGGGATCACTCAGCACCCCTCGGGGGTCCCGCACCTGCCACGCTCCCCCTCCTGGCTCCCCAGCTGCTGTGCCGCATCCCGGGGGCAGGACTGGCTTAAGGAGTGTGGGGAGGCCGCAGAGGGAGCACCTGTCCCAGGTGTCCACGCAACTCAAGCCTCCACTATTGTCTCTGTCAGATGGCACCTGGTAGTGGTCACCCTCCATGATGGCATCCCCACCCCACTGCCCAGCCCCCTCCCCACTCCGTCTGTATCCCGAGCACCTGTCGCCAGTCAGAATGCACGGCACAGCGCCCCCCCCCACCCCGTCTGCAGGGGCCTGGACCCACAGCTGGTGCTGGGCCACAAGGCCCGATAAACACACTCTGCGTCTGTCCCCACACGCGCGCACCTGGGATAAAGTTTAATTCGTAAATGAGGCACAGTGCGAGATTAACAATAACTAATAATGAGCGAACCATCGCCATCGCAGGCTGTAATAAAGGATTCCATCACACGCGCAGGGTGGTGCACAATTTAAATCTCATGAATTGTTTATTCTGGAATTTTCCACTTAATTTCAGACCGTAATTGGCTGCAGGTAACCGAGGGGCTCCTGCGCCTACAGAGTCGTTCGCTGCCGTCTCCCCCAGCAGCGGTGGACAGGGCCTCCCGGGCTGCGGAGTCTGCGGTGCCCGGCACGGTCGGGCCTGGCGAGTGCTCCTCGGTGGGGTGGCCGGGGATCATGGACACACGCAGGTCAATGCCCGTGTGGTTACAGCTTTTTTTTTTTAAAGATTTATGTATTTATTTGAAAGTCAGAGTTACACAGAGAGAGAAGGAGAGAGAAAGAGAGAAAAAGAGAGAGAGAGAGAGAGGTCTTCGATCTGCTGGTTCACTCCCCAATTGGCTGCAACAGCTGGAGCTGCGCCGATCCAAAGCCAGGAGCCAGGAGCTTCTTCCAGGTCTCCCACGTGGGTGCAGGGCCCAAGGACCTGGGCCATCTTCCACTGCTGTCCCAGGCCACAGCAGGGAGCTGGATCGGAAGTAGAGCAGCTGGGACTGGAACTGGCACCTACTTGGGATGCCAGCGCTGCAGGTGGCGGCTTTACCTGTTACGCCACAGCGCCAGCCCCGTGGTTACGGCTTGGACAGCACCTGCTGGCCACGGCCACTTCCTTCTCTGCCATCTTCTGCTTCCCTTGCTCTGGGAACAGAGGAGATGGGAAGAAGGGCCGATGGCCCTGCGGTGGGCGTGCGGCACCCACACAGAAGCCCTCTGGGAAGCGGTAGGCTTTGCGCTCTGACCAAGGCTCCGATCATCTGCAGCGTCCGAGGTCCCTGGGAACATTAGGTCGAGGCCGCCGCACTGATTGGGAGGACGGTCCCCAGAGCCAGCGTGCGGTGCGGACAGTGACGCACGGAGAGATGTGGCCGGGCAGCCTCAAGGACAGAGGAGGCGGTGTGGCTTCCCACAGCTCTACAGCACCGCGCTCCCGCAGGCCATGAGGACGCCAAGGACCAGGCATTGAAAGGCATGGAGGGGCCGGCGCCGTGGCTCACTAGACTAATCCTCTGCCTGCGGCGCCAGCATCCTATATGGGCACCGGGTTCTAGTCCCCGCTGCTCCTCTTCCAGTCCAGCTCTCTGCTGTGGCCCGGGAGGGCAGTGGAGGATGGCCCAAGTGCTTGGGCCCTGCACCCCATGGGAGACCAGGAGAAGCACCTGGCTCCTGGCTTTGGATTGGCACATCGCACCCGCCGTAGCGGCCATTTGGGGAGTGAACCCACAGAAGGAAGACCTTTCTCTCTGTTTCTCTCTCTCAATGTCTGTAACTCCACCTCTCAAATAAATAAATAAATAAAATCTTTTTAAAAAAGAAAAACATGGAGGCCCCAGGCCCTCGGGCACCCTCAGGAGGCCCCTGTGCCCGGCTCAGAGGTGGGTGGACCCCAGGGTTGCTGCCTTGGGCTGTGACTGGGGCAAGAGCAGCGGGCGGGGCTCGTCCACCTGCCTGGCCCCGCCCCGTGACAATCAAGCCTCCATTTCTGGGTCGGCCGCTGGCTGCACAGCCAGAGCCCACACCGACGCAATGTGACGCTTCCGATGTGCACACGGGCACTGCATACTTTGAAAGATCTCTTTATCTGAAAGGCAGAGCTGCAGAGAGAGGGCGAGAGGCAGAGAGAGAGAGGAAATCTTTCATCCGCTGGTTCACTCCCCACCTGACCACTATGGCTGGGCTGGGCCAGGCTGAGGCCAGGAGCTCCATCCGGGGGCCCCAGCACTTGGGCCGACTTCTGCAGCTTTTCCCAAGCACGTCAGCAAGGAGCTGGATCTGAAGTGGAGCAGCCGGGACTTGAACAGGTGCCCACATGGGACGCTGGCATCGCAGGCAGTGGCTTAACCTGCCTTGCCACAGCGCTGGCCACGAGACCCCGTAGGTTGTTTATTTTGCTGTAAAACAGTGACTACAAAGCCACCGTGCAGGGAACGCCGGTCACTCCCCGTCTCTAGCTCGGACCACAGCCTATGCCTGTCGGGTAAACCAGGCCTCCAGAGGTCCCGACTGCGTCATCTGGGGTCGTGGACGGAGCGGGAGCCGCCACGGGTTCACCTCCCACAGCACGACCGAACCCCACTAGCAGAAGGGTCTCTTCATGGGCACAAGTGGGCTTGTGGGCACAAGCTGGAGGAGGCAGCCCCCGCCTGCAACACGTGGCCCCCATCACAAGGAAGGGCCTGGCCCTGGCCCAGGAGTGCAGCAGAGGGCGGGGCTGCAGGCTGGGCGCTCCGCGAGGAGCGTTCTCCAAGGCAGAGCTGCCGGCTCCAGGCGGAGTCTGGGAGGGCGGGGGGTGACTGCGCCGTGACCCCCCACACCCCACACCCCGAGTTCCGTTTCCGCGCTGAGGCTTAACCAACCACGCCACAGCGCCGGCCCCTGCGTTCGTAGTTTCAACACTTGGGAGCAACCAAAATGTCCTTCAGTGGATGAATGAACAAAAACGTAAACACTGGGGGCCGGCGCTGAGGTGCGGCGGTGAAAGCAGCACAGGCCACGGCTGAACCCTCTGCACCACGGCGCCGGCCCCTGCGTTCCATTCCCCCTGAGTCGTGAGGCGTTCACGTGTTTTGCACGAGACCTCCGTGTCAGACACGTGGTTTGCTGCTTTTCCCCGTGAGCCCACGGCCTCCTCTTGGTTTTCCCTTTGCGGTGCAGGAGCAGCTGTTCTGTGTGTAGTCCCGGTTTCTTATTTTTGCTTTTTGACACCGGAGCTATCGGTGTGACACCAAAAAAAAATCAACACCAAGACCTAAACCAAGGAGCTTCCTCCTGCGTTTTCTGCCGGAGGGTTCTGGTCTCGGTCTTTAACCCACACTGGTTGGCTTCGTGTGGCCCGTGGAGGACCAGTGTCCATCCTTCAGCTGTCCCAGCGCCGCCCACTGAGCAGCCCGCCCTCTCCCCGTGCGGCTTGTTCTCGCGTGGTCTTGAACATCAGCCTGGCGCGCTCGCTTGGGCGTATTCCTGGGCTCTCGGTGTGTCTGCTTCCATTGGCGTAGAAGACTGGAAGTGGCCCATGGTGGTCGGCGTCACCAACGGTCAGGAAACTGCCAGTGAAACCACCTCAAGGTGTCCACGCTCCAACGCAGCAAGGGACCGGCAGAGCTGGCTGGGGTGGGGAGGGAACTGCACGGCGCTGTCGGTGGGAACGCACGGGCACAGCCACCACGGAACCAGCTTCCTCAAAGAGCCGGGAGCTCCACGCGAGCCGGCAGTCCCTCTGCCGAGTCACACCCTCCACTCCCACACGCACTGCGGCCCGGCTCCCAGGAGCCACAGGAGGGAGCAAACTGAGCGCCCACGAAGGATGAGGGCTACGGAGCTGTGGGGGCAGGGCTGGTGCTGTGGTGCCCACGGTGACGCCTCCGCCTGTGACGCCGGCATCGCATGTGGGGTTCAAGACCCGGCCGCTCTGCTTCCAATCCAGCTCTCTGCTAAAATGAAAAAAAAAATGAAAAAAAAAATCGTGGGCGCATCTATGCACAGTGGAATATTATTAAGTCTTTAAAAGGACTTCCAGCAACATGGATGCACCTGGGAGAAGTTTGCTCAGTAAAATAAAGAAAATTTGGTCTCATGTTTATCCAGAATCTTAGCAAAAGCAGTGGAGGGTGGAGGCAGAGGGCAGAGCAGGGTCACGGCAGTGGAGGAGGGGTGGCAGTGATGGGGGCAGGGCGGTCACGGGGATGGGGGAGGGGGCGGAGGAGGGGTTGCAGTGGCGGGGAAGGCCACCCTCCTGCGGCTCCGCAGGCTGAGCCAGTCTCAGGGCACCATGCGAGTCGAGCGGCCCCGCACAATTGGACTCTCGCATCCTGTGAAGATCCGCCGCGACTGTGGATTCCCAGCCGGGGACCACGGAGAGTGAGGCTCATATCGATTTGTTAAGTATAGCAATCATTTCACCACGTAGCTCGAAATACTGGGTTTACACCTTAAAAACCACAGGAAAAGGCAAAAAGTAAAAAGTTAAAGGTGTGTTTTTAAAAAGAATGGCCCCTCGCCGGCGCCGCGGCTCACTAGGCTAATCCTCCGCCTAGCGGCGCCGGCACACCAGGTTCTAGTCCCGGTTGGGGCGTCGGGTTCTGTCCCGGTTGCTTCTCTTCCAGTCCAGCTCTCTGCTGTGGCCCGGGAGTGCAGTGGAGGATGGCCCAAGTGCTTGGGCCCTGCACCCCATGGGAGACCAGGAAAAGCACCTGGCTCCTGGCTCCTGCCATCGGATCAGCGCGGTGCGCCGGCCGCAGCGCGCCGGCCGCGGCGGCCATTGGAGGGTGAACCAACGGCAAAAAGGAAGACCTTTCTCTCTGTCTCTCTCTCTCTCACTGTCCACTCTGCCTGTCAAAAAATAAAAAAAATAAAAAAATAAAAAAAAAAGAATGGCCCTCACGTGGAGCAGGGGCTCCTGGTGACAGGAGACGCGTCAGCGAGGCTCAGGGCTGTAACAGGCGCACCCTCTGCTGGGGGCTGTAACAGGCGCACCCTCTGCTGGGGGCTGTAACAGGTACACCCTCTGCTGGGGGCGCCACTGCGGGGAGGCTGCACACGCGTTGGGCAGAGAGCACACGGGGCGTCCTGCTCCTTTGCTTGGTTTTACTCTAGAACTAGAACAGCTCTAAAACAAAGTCTGTTTTTGTAAATGGGCAAAGCGTTCACCAGCAGCTCCTGCAAAGACAGGGACAAGACGCCGGCATCGTCGGTCAGCAGGGGTCACCAGGAGGTCCCGCCTGACCCTCGCCCCGAGGTCTGCCATTCAGCAGGGTGGGCGGTGGGCTCCAGGCAGTGGCAGCCCCTACAGGGGCTCCCGTGGAGCCTGGCGGGGTGTGGAATGACCCTGTGGACCCCTCTGTCCCAAGGCTGGGCAGCTGACCCCGCCAGACACGGACCCCAGGAGCCGGACCCGTTTCTGATGTTTGCAGCTTGTGGCCAGGGCCGTCTGTGCCCTGCCGGGGCTAGGGGCTGACACACACGCACCGGGTACCCAGGCCCGTGCTGGCTGTCAGCCCTCGTCATAGCCGCACTCAGCTCCCGCCCCCAGTGACTTGAGACGTCATTTGCTGCCCCGAGTCCCCAGCTCCCAGTCAGAGGCTGAGCAAAGCCTGGGGTGCCAAGAAGTCTTGCAAAGCGGAGCTGGGCACACGCGGGTCACTTCCGGAAGATTCCGTCGCTGGTGACTGCTAGAATGTCAGTCGGCTTTCACAGCCACACACCGAGGCTCAGGGCCACCAGCGCCTCCCTGCCAGGGCCACGCTGCCCTGCCGGCCACGACCCCAAGGCCCAGCTCTGCAGGGAGCGAGGTGCTGGCTGGACCCAGCCCAGCCCTCGGCGGCCACTCGCACGGCTGCTTCTCCACTCGTCAAAAGCCCAGGACTATTTGCAACTGGTCTGGGCAGCCCCCGAGCTGGGCGACATGGGGACGACTGGAAGACGGGGCCGGGGTCCGAGGCAGGGCGCACCCGCGGCACAGCCGCCCGGTGCACATTCCCCATCAGCTTCTGGTCGCTGGATGGAAACAGCAGAGCCGCGCCGTGTCTGAGGACCTGAGGACCACGTCCCCTGGCCCCGTCTGCTGTCTGCCATCATCTGTGTCTGCAGGTGTCAGCCGGGGCCTTGACCTTGGCCTTGCAGCCTCCAGGGCCCCAGGAATAAACAGGAGCTCCTGGTAAATCCTCGGTCGGCCATGTTCCAGCAGCGCGAAGGGACCCGGACGGGAACCGGGCAGCGGCGCCAGGACACGAGGACGAGCTCCACGTCCAGGCAAGGAGGCAGGGGAGGCTCCACCTGCAAGCAGCACGGGTTCCGGAGAAGGGCCCGGCGACGGCACAGGGTGCGGGGCGGGGCCAGCGACGGCACAGGGCGGGGCGGGCACAGGGCGGGGTCTGCAGAGGGTGAGGAAGGGCCGTGGCGCTTGCACAGGCTGAGGTTCAGGACCTGCTGGCCATCGGGGCTGGCACACAGGAGACACCAGGTCCTCTGACCCTGTCCGCTGTCCCATCCCTCCCAGTCCCTTCGCATGCAGCCGTGGGGAGGTGACGGCGTCCGGTGACACCAGCGCTGGCTGACGTGGATGTGTGGCTCTGAGGAGGCAGATGCACCACGAGGGACTTGGCAATCCCCCGCAAGGCAGAAGGGGGAGCTCCACTGCCTGGCCGAGCCGCCAAGACCCTCCCCGGGGAGCTTTTGACAGCCGGGGACACCAGTCGGCAGGAAAACCTCCGAGGGGAAGCTTCCAGTAGGCGGGGGAGGTGAGAGACGGGAAGAGGGGCCAGAGCGGGGAGGAGCCAGGGCTGGGGGGTGGCTCACCTCCTGGAGCGGCCCGCGTTCCACAGAGGGGCAGGGAGAGCTCTCGCTGGCCGGAGCCTGGAGCAGCAGAGACCGAGGGTGCCGGGGCCTTGTGACACCTGCGGGGGTGCCCAGCCCGCAACAGCCGAGACGCCTCCAAGCCCAGCCCCGGCTCCAGACCCGGGCTGCAGCTGCGGGAGAACCCAGGCTCCAGTCCGAGGCCCTCGGTGCCACTGTCACCCCAGCCCAAATCAAGCCCCGCCCCCTCCCAGCAGTCTGGTGCCGGCCTCTGCTCCCGTGACCCCTGCCCTCTGCCACTCCCACTGGCAAAGGGCGAAAACCTGGGCCAAATCACCGCTCTGGGATGTGCGTCGGGAAAACCAATTAAGTCCAACGTCTGTACGGCGACGGCTGACCTCTGCCTGAGCGAATGAACGGCCGTGGGACGAGCCCGATTGAGGCGTCTGACTTACAGGAGCTGTTCCAGGCCCAGAGTCGCTTCTGCCGGCAAACCTGAGGCAGAGACAGAAGTGGGGCCCACGGTGAAACCACCACCTGCGGCGCCGCCACAGGCTTTGGGTTGGCTTAGCTCCAGCCATTGTGGTCATCTGGGGAGTGAACCAGCAGATGGAAGACCTCTCTCTGTCTCTCTCTCTCTCTCTCTTTCTCTCTCTCTCTGCCTCTGCCTCTCTGTAACTCTGCCTTTCAAATAAATAAAAATAAATTTTAAAACCCGAGAGACACACAGCACTGCGGTCCCCTGCTGTGGCTGCCGGCCTCACACGTGTCCCTGCGCTCGATCAGCCCAGCTGTCCCATCCCACGTGGGTGGACAGGAGCTCCCGCCTTTGACAACCGAAAAAGCAAGTGAACAATTTAACAACTTAAAAACCTTGAATTGTTAGTTGTATGCCGAGTGAAGGTTGCTTCCAGCTTTAAGAGTTGAGGAGAGGGTGTGACGCTGGGGCATAGCAGGTAACGCGGCCAGTTGCAGCGCCGGCATCCCATATGGAGGCCAGCTCAAGTCCCGCAGCTCCTCTTCCGATCCAGCTCCCTGCTAATGCACCTGGGAAAGCAGTGGAGGACGACCCAAGCCCTTGGGGCCCTGCACCAGCGTGGGAGGCCTGGAGGAAGCTCCTGGCTCCTGGCTTCCACCTGGCCCAGCTCTGGTCATTGTGGCCAGCTGGGGAGTGAACCAGCAGATGGAAGATATGTCTATCTGTCTGTCTCTCTCTCTCTCCTCTCTCTCCTCTCTCTGCCTCTGCAGCGCCTGCTCCATAACTGACTTTCAAATACAAATAAATCTAAGAAAAAATAGAGCTAAGGAGAAACATGGGGGAGC
This sequence comes from Oryctolagus cuniculus, assembly GCF_964237555.1. Lineage (NCBI taxonomy): Eukaryota > Metazoa > Chordata > Mammalia > Lagomorpha > Leporidae > Oryctolagus > Oryctolagus cuniculus. Next base: position 162,545,971 of record NC_091438.1, read on the forward strand.
TGCCTCGGCTTGCTGGTGTTCACGACACTCGGAGGGGTCTGGGAATCCAGGCCGACACCTGCCAGGGACTCAGCCTCTCCTGTGTCCCACAGCACCGCCTGGGTCTGACCGCAGGAGGCAGGGGTGCGTCTGGGGCCTCCCTCCCTTCCCCAGCGGCTCTCACTCTGCTCTCAGAGTGACGCCCCGTCAGCCTTGGAGGGCGGCCAGTTCCCACGCCCGCTGTCTCCAGCCCAGCCCCTCAGCCCCGCCCAGCGGGCCCAGGCCTGCTTCTCAGCCTCCCGTCAAGTGCTGGCGACTGGGTGCTTGTGTGAGTGACAGCGGCCCCCGCCCACCTCTGCACGGCTCAGGCCGTGTGTAGCCTTCTGGACAAATACGCGTGGTGGACAGAGATGCACGCAAACATCACACACATCTTACACAGTGACACATCTCACACACACGCGTGTCGCTCACATCTCATGCTCGCTAGGCAGAGCACATGTGCACCGCATGTACACGTGTCACACGCACACACGCACACGCATGTTGTGGTCCCACCAGAGTCCACCTCCTCCCCCACTGCCGCGGCTGCGCAGTAAGATTTCATTAAAGGAAACAAATCTCATCCCCTCGATGCGCGTCCCGATTTCTTGGAAGGCAGGTTGCCGTGGCTGGTTTGCATTAAGCACCCGCTGTTTGAGAGGGGGACTAAGCACAGCGCTGTCGGATGGATTCGCAGGCAAACACCGCTAAGTGAATGCCGCACCCGACGCTGGCGGAGCTGCCCCAGCACCAGCCTTGCCCGCCCCGGCACACACTCAGAAACCGGCGACGCCAAGAAGCAGTCCCGCCGTGCCCGGGGAAGCAAGACAGCGCTGGGCGCCAGGGCCCAGGGAGCTCGGGGCCCCCATGGCAGGCTGCTGGGAGGCCAGGCCACAGGTGCCTCGTGGGACACCCACAGGGGGCCATGGGTGCTGGCTGTGAGCCGGCAGCGGCCGCCTCCTCTGCCCCACCAGGCTGCAGGCCCCGCCCAGCTGCCACCTGTTCTGAAACGTGGCTTGTCTGTGGCACTGAGCTGGACCTCAAAGGTCACTCATCCACCCTAACCCTGTCAGCAGAGCCGGGACCCGACTCAGGGCCCAGGACCAGTGACTGCCCTCGTGGGGGACCCTCACCCGGCCTGCCCCACGCCATCCCTTCCCACAGCCACTGGCCATTGGCCCCCACGCCCCTGCTGGAGGGCAGGACACGGCCTGGGTCTGCGAAGGTCTGGCTGCCCCCACTCTCAACTCTGGACCCAGCATCAGGCACCAAGGAGGAGCCTGGTGGGGATAGGGAGACGTGAAGGCAGCAGGTGACATGGGAAAGACGGGTTCCAGATGTGGTGCGAACCCGGGACCACGTGGCGTCCAGGAGCCGCCAGCGCCTGCTCGACAGAGTTCACCGGGACCGCCAGCTGCAGCAGCAATGGGGGAGGGGCTGAGGGCAGAGCCGATGCTGACCCCGGCGGCACAGGCAGCCCCATCCTGGCAGAGATTCTGAACCTCCCATGATGACTTGCTGCCAATCAACGGTCCCGTGAGGTCCAGTCCCCACAGGACCGTGCCCCCCACTACACCATCCCCGGGCACTCCCAGCACCTTCCTGCTCCCAGAGGACTCAGCTGGCCTCGGGGGCCCCTCCCTCTGCAGCCACCGCCGAAGGGACCAGACCCACCCAAGTGCCCACGCCCCTCCTCAGCGCCAGGTAAACCGAGACGGCTCGTGGCTCTGGTCACCACGGAGGTAGACACCGGCCACGGGGCCGCAGCAGGGCAGGGACACACACACTCCGCCCCAGACACGCTGGGCTGCTCACCTGCTCTCGGGCCAGGAAGGGCACCGAGCACACGGCTGGCCGCCCGTGCCTCTCTCTCCTCTCTGGAATGCCCGGGCCTCTGCCTGGACGTGCGCTGAGCCCGCCGGCTCCTTAGACAGAGTAGCCTCCAGCAGCGCCCACGCCCTCATCGCCAGCACCAAGCAGTCAGACAGGGCCCCGTCCCTGCCCCTCCTGGCCGAGGGGGGCTGGAGACCTGGGGCACCTGGCCAGACCTCTCTGGGCACCGAAGCCCTCCCAGCGTGGGGCGGTCTGTGCTGAACCAGAAAGATACTGCCAAGTCCCACGCCGAATCGCATGCCAAGGAAAGTGTGTACCACACTACAGAGCCGGCACTGTCCAGGGGAAGGGGTGGGGGGAGATTCCACACTGGCTCCTCCCGCCCTGTCCCCTCTTGCTGCTGGCGTGGTGAGGGGAAGAGCAGCAGGAGGGGGCATGGGGGGGCCGGTGGGGGCAGGAGGGGGCAGGAGGGGGCAGGTGGGGGAAGGATAGATCAGGATAGGGCAGGTGGAGGCAGGTCACGTCAGGTGGGCACAGGTGGGGGCAGGTACAGCAGGAGGGGGCAGGTGGGGGCAGATGAGCACAGGTCAGGTCAGGTGGGCACAGGTCAGGTCAGGTGGGCACAGGTGAGCACAGGTGGGGGCAGGTGGGGGCAGGTGAGCACAGGTCAGGTCAGGTGGGCACAGGTGGGCACAGGTGAGCACAGGTGGGGGCAGGTGAGCACAGGTCAGGTCAGGTGGGCACAGGTGAGCACAGGTGGGGGCAGGTGGGGCCTTCAGCATTCCCCCCACAGCCCCCCGACTTTGGGGCGACATCACCCTCTCCACTCCTTCCTCTTGGGTCTTCCTCCTCCTTTGCCTTCTCGCCCACCGAGTTCTGTCCTTGCGTCTCTGTGAAAGGAGAACTTGAGCCCAAGTCCGCCCTGCCTGGCCGGGAGCAGAGGCCCTGGGGGCACAAAGCCCTGCCAGAAGCCCCCCCTGTGTAGGGGGGCAGCCCCCGCCCTTGCCGCCACTGCAGCCTCGGTGGGGGGATCAGGAGCCCGCGACGCTGGAGGCAACGTCTTACAGCTTTGCTGTCGTTTTAGACCAGAGAAAGCTTCTCTCTGCTGCTCCTCCCTCGTTCTCTCTAATTCGCTGAGATTCGCTGTAACCTTGGCAAGGGGTCCCAGAGAGGGGCACGTGGGGGACCCACAGGGATTCTTCCAGCCCCCAGCTCAGCAGCACCCTCAAACGCCTGGGACAGGGGTCAGGGGTCATGGGGACCCAGGGTGGAAACCAGAGACAGCCCTCCTCTCCCTCCCCCTCCTCCTCCTCCCTCTCCTTCCTCTTCCTCCTCCCTGTCCTGGGGGGGGGGTGACTTGGAGGAGACAGTGAATCCCAGGTGGTGACCCTGCCCCCGCCCCACCTCGCTCACAAGGGAGCAGAGGTCCTAGAATCAAACCCGAACCCTAAGGGGGAAACTCCCGGAATCGGGCTCAAGCGCGCCCGTGGCAGTCCCGTGTCTTTGCAGACATCACTTGCTTGTTGGGATGGGGACCACGTTGCCGGCATAAACCTGGACCCCGCATTCACAGCGGTGCAGACTTGGGGTTCCCATGCTCCCATCAGTCCTTGACCCACAGCTGACCTGGCACTGCGGGGCTCCTGAGGGGTCCTGGGCTGGTGGACGGAAGCAAAATGCCGGAAAACACGGCTGATGGGTAACAGATGACACAGCCGCCTGGGCTGTGCCCACCCTGCTGTCGGGCAGCCCCTGGCCAGGCTTGCTCCAGGTTCTAGAAGAGACACAGGTAAAGGTGAGCAGGGAAGAGAGATTCCAGTCAGTGCAAGGAGCAGGTGCACACCCAGGAAGGGGCTCACAGGAGGGAGGAGGGGTGGACAGGACAGGGGAGGGGGGGTCTGGGTGAGGAGCAGGTGCACACCCAGGAAGGGGCTCACAGGTGGGGGCGCTGGACAGGACCTGGGAGGAAACTGGGGGAGCTGATTATTATTCAAAGTGGGGATTTGGGGCAGGTCCTCAGATCACCCATTTCTTTGCCCTTGTCTTAGATATCAGGGGTGTCATGTAGCCAGGTGCATTATGGGAGCGGGGGTGTCAGCTAGCCTCATTATAATAACGTCACAAGGACCTGAGGGTTGTCCCAGGGACACAGCTCACAGCCATAGTGGAGGTCTCTGGCTCTAAGTTCCAACAAAGTTATGACAAAGGGAAGGAGAATTTCTCTGCTCCATGGGGCGGGGCAGTGGGTGGGGCAGGGGAGGGGTGTGGTGGGTGGTGCCTGTGTCTGTGTGTGTGTGTGTTTGTATGTGTCCCTGTGCGTGTTTGTGTGTGAGTCTGTGTATGTCTCTCTGTGTGTGCATATTATATATATGTGTGTGTGTCTCTGTCTCTGTGTGTGTATCTGTGTATCTGTGTGTGTGTCTCTGTCTCTGTGTATGTCTCTGTGTGTGTGTGTCTGTGTGTGTATCTGTGTGTGCGTGTGTCTCTGTGTGTACACACTTCCGTGTGTCTGCGTGTGTCATGTTGCAGGGTTCATTCTATTCTCCTGGAATTCCAGGCCGTTTTGGTAGCAGAAGCTGTGGGCTGTCCCTCGGCTCTGTCGCCCGGGAGTCAGACGTTCGGCTGTGTGGTTCTGACGGCTTTCACGGAGCCGGTGCGTTTTTCCAATTATAGAAAACAGCGTGTTCTCCTCCTGTCGGGAGAATGTGAAACCCTGCGGTGGAGAACAGGGCTCCCCGGAACAAAGCCTCGGAGACTGAACCCCCGGCCACCCGGGGCGAGGAGCCTGGCCCGAGGGAACGGCAGCCGTGGGTGGCAGACCCAGCGGCTCGGCAGGGCTGCGGCTGGTTACACCTCCGGGCCAGGGCACCACGTCCGACCACGTCTGCAGACCCCTTGAGAACACAGCAGGGAGCTCCGGACAAGCAGGGGAGAGCGGTGCACGCGACAGGGACGCCTCCCGAGCCTCAGCCCCGCGAGCATCAGACGCAGCCCCGTCCTCGGGAACGGGGCCGGCCGGCGCGGGCTTTCCCACCTCGCTGGCGTCTCCGCCGAGGGCCTTGGGGAACTTTGCTTCTGAGTGGCAAAACTATTGGCAAGGCGGCTGAGTTCCGCTGAAGCAGGAGTTTCCCTCTGCATGTGTTGGTAACGAGAGCTGGTAACAGAACGGAACCGCAAACGCCGACAGCACAGCCTTGTGCAAATGGCACCGGCGTCTGCTCCGGGGGAAGCAGAGCTGGGGGCCGAATGGAAGCGTCTGCCGCACTCAAGCTGAATGGCGCGTCCTGGTCCCTTCATCCCGGCTGGGGCTCACGCAGATAAAGGAGATAATGGTTATCACAGTTACTTCATAATGAGGGGGAGGGGTGCACCGTGAGGCAGGGCTGAGAACGGCCTCCTCATCTTCCTGGGGTTGATCCCTGAAGGGGAGCGAGCGGGATCAAATGAGGACATCGAGGCAGGCATCGGGGGACACGCTGGCGCCAGCCTGGGGGCAGCTGTAGGGCCAGCCCAGGGCAACAGGTTGTGGGGGACAGCTGTAGGGCCAGCCCAGGGTATAGGTTGTGAGGCATCCTTGTCCAGCCACAGACCCCATATCCTGTGTTCTCATGGCCAAGCCCATCTCCCAGGCCTGGGGTCTCTGCTCACCAATCCGTGAACCTGGCTGAAAATCTCTGGCCTGCCAGCTCTCGCTTCTGGCTGTGGCTCCCCGAATAAGCGGCGTCCACAGAGCCACAGACTCCGGGGGTGGAAGTGACTCAGCCGCGAGCTGGAAGCAGCTGCCCGACCTGGATGCCCCAGGCCACCACTCTCCTTCCAGGACGTCCCACGCCCAGGGTTGAGACCTAGGCCGAGTCCAGCTTTGAACCTGGACTCCTCGGTGTGACAGGCACGAGGCCGCCCTGGGCTCTCACCCCTCGTCTGTAAGATTAGGGCGACAGCACCCATAGCCACGGGTGCCTCCCTCAGCGTCCCCATGTCTGAGAGGGACTTTTACACCTTTTTCCCTAAAACAAAAATAGGAACAGAAGACATCAGCTCTTGCTTATTTTTTTAAGAAAGTTTTGTTTGTTTTTGTTTGGAGGACGGAGCGAGAGTGAGAATGAGAGCAGGGAGAGACAGAAGGGAGGAGACCGTCCACCCACTGGCCCCCTCCCCACACGCACTCGACTGGGGCAGGGCCAGGCCAAAGCCGGGACCTGAGAACCCTATCTGGGTCTCCCACATGGGTGGCAGGGCCAGCGCTTGGGTCAACATCTGCTGCCTCCCGGGTGCACGCGCCAGCAGCCGGCAAACCTCAGCCAACCTCCCTGAGCTGCTGCGAGCCAGACGACGCATCCTGGGAATCGGGGCGGGGGGGAGTGGGGAGGAAGGGGAGGAGGAGAGAGAGGAGGAGGGGAAGGAGGAGGTAATGACGATGGTGGGGGGGTAACGCTGATGATGACAATGGTGGTGGTGATGGTGATGATATTAGTGATGATAGTGATGGTGGTGGTGATGGTGGTGATGATGGTGATGGTGATGATGGTGATGATGGTGGTGATGATGGTGATGGTGGTGATGGTGATGGTGGTGATGATGGTGGTGATGGTGGTGATGATGGTGGTGATGGTGGTGATGGTGGTGATGATATTAGTGATGATGATGGTGTCAGTGGTAGAGGTGATGATGGTGATGGTGATGGTGGTGATGATATTGGTGATGGTTGTAGTGATGATGGTAATGCTGACACTGATGGTGGTGATATTGTGATGATGGTGATGATGGTGATGGTAGTGGTGTTGGTGGTGGAGGTGGTGATGGTGATGATGGTGGTGGCAATGATATTGGTGATAGTGGTGGTGATGGTGATGATAGTGATGGTGATGGTGGTGACGGTGATGGCGACAGTGATGGTGGTGGTGATGATGGTGATGATGATGAAGGCCACAGTAGGTAGCATTAGCGGGCCCTGGACACTTGTCACGTGCCTATCCTGTCTTCAGTGCCTTAAATGCATTCCTTCAGGAACAGCCGTCATGAACGAAGGCTTACCTCAAACAACAGCCAAGCCAAGGCCGCCCACTCTGCAGTCAGCCCCGCACGCCTTCTCTCTGCAATGCTCAGACCCCTCCTCTGAGCTCCCCAGGGAGAGCACGGCACGCCGAGCTGGCTTCTCTCGGCGTCCCAAGGACAGGAGAGGCAGCTTCCCCCAAGTGCACCCAGGTCCAAGGACGGCCTGACGCCAGCACTTCCCTCCCAGCCTGTGAGCAGCTCAGAGAGGGACAAGCCGACGACGTGAATGCCCAGCCTGCGCCCAGCGTGCGAAGGCAGCGCCGGCACGGCAGTGGGTTGGGTTGATCACACGGTGGATGCCAAGGCCTGGGTGGGTGACGCGTCGTCTCGCGTAACCACAGATGCTTGTCTGCAGAACGGCAGGCGTCCGCTCACGGACGGCCTCTCTGTGGAGAGGGCAGACACTGTGCGTCGCTCCCACGCTGCTGTTCAACCCCTCACCGGCCTGTGACTCAGCGGCCGGAAGTTGCAAGCCCAGAGTATGTGCTGGAAGTCCCACGGGTTCAAATGCTTAAGTCTGACCGACGTTTCTCCTGGCTCTGCTCCCTGGTGTGTAATGGCTACTTTGATATTCTCCAAAGGAAGTGAGGTGGGGGCACACATGTGGCACAGTGGCTAAGCCGTCACCTGGGATGCCCACACCCGCCAGAAGATCCAACTCCGGCTTCTACTTCCAACCCAGCTTCTTGCTGGCGTGTGCACCCTGGAGGCAGCAGATGCTGACCCAAGTGCTGGCCCTGCCACCCACATGGGAGACCCAGATGGGGTTCTCGGCTCCCAGCTTTGGCCTGGCCCCGCCCCAGTCGGGTGCGTGTGGGGAGGGGGCCAGTGGGTGGACGGTCTCCTCCCTTCTGTCTCTCCCTGCTCTCATTCTCACTCTCGCTCCGTCCTCCAAACAAAAACAAACAAAACTTTTTTTAAAAAAAGATACGTAAGAGCTGATGTCTTCTGTTCCTTTTTTTCAAAGGAAAAAGTGTAAAAGCCCCTGAACCCGTGACTGTGAAAACAGCGTCAGTGCGTCTCGGGTCAAACAGGCGGCGGCAGACAGACCCGGCTCGTTTTCCCAGGAACCTGTGCAGAGCAAGGGTAGCTCTCTGACTCTCGGAACCACACCAAGTGCAAGGCTCTGAGGGCGCTGGTGCTGGCGCTGAGACAGAGCGAGTGGCAGCTTTCCCCTCGGGCAGACGGCGGCCGCCCGCACGCTGTACCGGGAGCGTCCACAGCCAGGACAGAATCTCCACCTGAGACCGCGGCCTCAGCTGGCTTCAGAGACCAGGAGCCGATGAGAGACGTTCTCCCACCTTTCCCACAGCAAACACACACACACGCGTGCGTGCAGGTGCTCTCCCACGTGTGTGCACATGCACAGTGCTCACACCCATGTGTACACACACATGCACACACGCGAGTGCACATGGACAAGCAGGTGCTCTCCCATGCACATGGATGTGTGCACACACATGTGATGCTCACACCCATGAGTACACACACACACTGAGTGCACATGGACAAGTAGGGGCTCTCCCATGCACACATATGTGCACACACATGCAGTGCTCACACCCAGGTGCACATGGCTCACTTGTGGTGTTTGTCTGCCCTGGCAGCATCTCCGATCCCTGACCCTGTAAGGACTCCTCTGACCACAAGGGCCCGCTGGGAGGCCCTGAGGGTCCCGGCTGAGACCCTTCACGCAGTCCCATCTGCCAAGTCCCTTTGCCCATGGGCGACACAGGATTTGCCTGTGAGCATGCTGGGGGTCTGTGGTGCTGTCCACTGCCCTGGTCCTGCGCATGTCTCCAGTGTCGCTGTGGAGCGTGCAGGCCCTGTGCCAGGGGGCCAAGGCCCAGCCTCACCCATCCAGACGGGCCTGGAGGGGCCAGACCTCAGGGCCCAGGTCAGGGGCTCCTTCTCCCAGGCACTCAGGCACAGGCAGCCAGCAGACCCTGCTCCAAGACTGCTTTCTGCCGAGAGGACCTTGAACTGTCCTGGGGCCTGGGGTCCTCTCACGCTGCCGCCGCGGGGGGTCCTTTCCCCCAAAAGGGCCTGCGGGGGAGGCAGCCGGAGGGCATGCGAGCCCGGCCGAGAAGACACAGCCCCTGCAGCCCAGGAGCTGGCACAGCTCAAGCCTCAGGCTGGAGGCCACGGCGAGGGGGGGGCACCTGCCCCACCCACACCTCCTGCGGTCAGAGCACAGAGGGGAGGTGAGGGGTGGGAGGCGCAGTCAGAGTCCTGCAGGAGCCTGGGGGTCCCTGGGCCTGGGGGAGCCTGCTGTGGCCGGATGGGCTCCATCCAGGTACAAGGCCGAGCCAGCCCTGGTGGGGGTGCAGGCATCGGAGAAGAGACGTTCCCGCTTCTGGCTCTGACCAGGGCCAGCGCCCGCTGCAGCGCTTCCCTGGGAACTTGGGGCAGCGGGACGCTCACTGCGTGGGTCCTTCCTCGGGGGAGAATCCTCGCTGCTCAGTCCCCAAGGGGCTCTTGACAACGCCGGGCTACAGATGTGGGGGGCCAGGGGTGGGGGCCAGGGGAGAAAGCAGGGCCCAGGCCCAGGCCCAGGAGCTGAGAGCAGGCCCCGCCCCTCGCAAGCCCCGCCCCCCACAGGCCCCGCCCCCACGTCACCTGGAAACAGACTGCTCGCCACAGTTGGAATTCCACAGGGAATCTTTTTAAAAAGATTGATTGATTGATTTCAAAGTCAGAGTGACAGAGAGAGAGAGGTCTTCCATCTGCTGGTTCACTCCCCAAATGGCCACAACGGCTGGGGCTGGGCCAAGTGAAAGCCAGGAGCCAGGAGCTTCTCCGGGTCTCCCCCGTGGGTGCAGGGCCCCAAGGACTTGGGCCGTCCTCCACTGCTTTCCCAGGCCACAGCAGAGAGCTGGATCGGAAGTGGAGCAGCCGGGACTTGAACCGGCACCATGCGAGGTGCTGGCTCTGCAGGCGACAGCTTTACCCGCTACGCCGCGGTGAAGCAGAGGCACAGGGAACAGGCTCAGGGCTTCTAGGGGATGATGAAAACGCTCCAGACGTGAGTGTGGCGACAGGTGCACACCTCTGAGAAAATACTACAAGCCCCGTGCAGCGTGTGAGCTGCACCTCAGGAAAGCTGCTGTAATTAAAAGGGGAGAAGCTGCGGTCCCCCCACCGACTCCCGTGGCCAGCCCCGCCCATGCTCCTGGGCGTCCGGTCAGGTCTCACGGTCCTGCTGTCCAGTCCTCCCCTCTCCAGCCCCTCCCACCCAGCGCCTCCTCTCCTGCAATGGAGCCCTTCCGAGGAGGGCAAGGGACATGTGGGAAACGGCCTTCTGGGTCCCTTCCAGGTGGGAGGGGCCGCCTGGAGGACCACACAGGCAGCAAATGAAGGGGGCAGGGGCTGGGAGTTGATGTTTGAGAGACAGACAGGGGCCGGGGGACAGGTGGGGGAGAATGGGGGGAAAGAGGGGGCTAGGGAGCTGGAGCCCAGCAGGGGACGAGGGGGTCAGGGGAGCCAGCCCCTCACGTGCCCCCACCCCCACCCCCGGAGCACCTGCTGGCCCTGCCTTCCTGTTTCCTCTCCCCCTCCCCACTTCCCTCTGCAAGGCTCTTCCCTGCAGATTGGTTGTTAAGCAGCCTGACCCCTGTCAGGTGTCCAGGAGGGAGGGAGGGAAGTGGCGTGGGGGCGGGGGGTTGGATGCACAGCCCCTCCAGGAATCCTGGGAGAAACTCACCCTTGGGGTGAGCAGGGCGCCTTTGAAAGCCATCCAGGCCCGGGATCGGGAGCTTCCTTCCAGATGTAGACCTGCGCTGCCAAGAGTACAGCAGAGTTCCTCACACTGGAGCTGCAGCAAGCAAGGGGGGCGGAGCCGGGGATCATTCAGGAGGAAGAAGCTGGGTTGGGGGGAGGGAGTGCCCCCCAGAGCTGCAGGCCAAGCCCACAGCCAGGTGTGGGGCTGCACCTGCCCGCGAGAGCACAGATCAGGGTGGCCCTGGTCGCCGGCCCCTGCCTGCCTGCCACTGCCCGTCTTTCCGTTGCCTTTCTCGGCCATCTGGTCGCTCCCTCCCTCACTCACAGGAGCAAAGTCCGGTCTGCAGAACAGCCTTCAGGGGCCAGCATGGCCTGCCCAGATCTCGAGAGTGAAGGCGCTGGCTGGGGCCATCTGGGCCGAGGTCACCTGAGGCTCCTCCCACCTCTGAAAGGTGCCCACCCCGCCCAGGGCAGGAGCCCAGCTTGACACCAACCCAGGGCCTGGTCTGAGCTAAGAGGGCAGAACCCAACGAGCACCTGGGGCTGCAGCCCGCGGAGCAGCAGGGGCGGGGGAAGCAGAGGGAGGGGAGGAGAAGGGAGACCCAGGCCCTGCACGCCTGGTGGCTTCTCTGGGAGCAAGGTCACACTGAGCGTGGTGCACGCAGGGGGCTGGCCAGCCCTGCTCTGCCTTCCAGGGGCGGGGGGCGGGGTGTTTCCCTCACCTGACCTGGAGCCGCCAGGGTCTCAGCAGAGCCTGTGAACCGGGAGGCCGCCAGGCCCCTGCTCGGATCCCTGAGGGTGGAGCTGGCAAGAGATGGGAGGGGGTGAGTCCACCAACCCTGCAGATGTCGGGGCCCACAGCTGAGTGAGGGACTCACAGGCCAGACCCCCGGTTAGGGGGAGGGGAGGGGAAGGCGCGGATGAGCCGTAGCCACTGGGCGGACAGCAGTGGGTGCCTCTCCTCCCTCCGAGTGGTGAAACCAGGGGTCAGGGGCTCAGCGGTCAGGAGGCTGCATGTGCGCGGGGATGGAGGCCCTGGAGGCGGCCAGGAGGCCAGGGTCTCTGCTGTGATGGTCGGCCGTGACGAGCTGGACTGACAGCACCGCCGGCCGCCCTCCCCCTCGTCCTGCTTCCCACTCAGGACCCCCAGAGGAAGCCCTAGCACCAGGGGCCCCGTCTCTCCCTGCAGCCCCTGCCCCCTGCCGCTGGGCCTCAGCCCACTGCGCCCACCCCTGAGGACGCGGCCTCTGCGTCTCCAGGTCTCCACGCTACACACGCGGAAGGCGCTCCTGGCGGGGTCCCGAGCCTCCCCTGGGCGGAGCCGGCCCCTCTGGACCTGAGTGTAGGAACCGAGTGCGCAGGTGCAGGTGGGAAATTGGGGGTCTTGCAGCGAGGGGCTCCGCTGCAGCCCACGCAGGCCGGGGCCAGGGGGAGAAGAGGTCGTTCCTGGCTCTGCCGCTGACCCTGTGCAGGCACCGTCCCCACGGGCGTCTTGGCTCATTGCCCAGCGCGAGCTCCCACACTGCGCACTGCCGCCCAGGGGCAGCCCCAGGGATGTCAGAGTCCAGACAATTCCGAGAGCTCCGAGACGGAGGGAGGACTAGCACTGAACATGAGGGGCTCGGCCACTCTGTCCTTCAGTCCCCGGCAGCCCTCCCAGGACGCCGGGAGGCGGCGCTGCCTGGGCCTTAGCTCTGAGGGCTGCTGGCAGGGCTGCGGTCAGAGCAGGGCCGTGGAGGGGCCAGCGGTGGGCAGCAGGGGAGGAGTGGGAAGGGCAGGGCATGGCACTGGCCCGACGAGGAGCCGTGGTCAGCAGCACCACGTGAGGGCTCACAGCGAGGCCAGGACCAGGCTGGGCGAGGGCAGGGCAGAGAGAAGGGGCAGGGGAAGGGCTGCCGCACCGGGAGAGCGAAGGGCTCAGGGTCCCTGGGTGCAGGGCGGGCAGGGTCCTTCCCACTCTGCGGGATGTGGAGCTGCCTCAGTCGCACCTCAGCTGCAGGTGTTCTCCCAGCCACGGGCCCCGGCTCCAGCCGGTCCTCCCCTCCGTGCCCCGGCTCCGGCCAGTCCTCCCCTCCGTGCCCCGGCTCCGGCCAGTCCTCCCCTCCGTGCCCCGGCTCCAGCTGGTCCTCCCCTCCGTGCCCCAGCTTCGGCCAGTCCTGCCCTGGCTCCGGCCGGTCCTCCGCTCTGTGCCCCGGCTCGGCCCGCAGCAGCAGGGACACCAAAGCTGGGAGGGAGCCTCCGGAACCTGGGCGATGGAATAAAGTCAAAGCGAGTCAGGAGGAGACAGGTCTCCAGCTCCAGCACATGCCAGGTGACCAGAACACAGGCCTGCGTGGAATGAGCACTGCATTCCCCTTGGACCCCACACACACATGACACACACGTGACACACGCATGACAATTGCTGAAGCTGGAGTAAGCTGCGATCTCTACCCACTCTGAGGGGCACATCACAGCCCCCACAAGGGACTTGGGGTCTTCAGGACGGAGAAGCAGGGAGGCAGGGGCCACCTGACCCCCAGCAATGGAGGAATCCCTTCAGGAAGCAGCGTGGGAATGCCCACCGTGTGACAGGCACCACGCGTGGCACCTGCTGGACACAGGGCTGCCCAGGGCCTCCCCCGGCAGGAGGTCCCTTGGCCATGAGGCCCTGCGGCCTCGCCCACCTTCCAGCTCTGATTTTGAACCAAACGTCAAGAAAGGAGCTGACTCGGCAGCACCGAGCAGGCGCCATCGCCGCAGCAACCTGGCCAGGGGGTCCGTCTGGGTGACGTGAGGATGAGGAGGCAGAGGAGGAGCAGCCGGGCTCCGAGCACCCCCGCCCCCCGCCATCAGCCACCTCTCCGCAGGGACCGTGCGTAGGGACACTGGTTCCTACGAGAAGGAGCAGCCGTAGGTCAGGGAGGCAACGTTCGCGGCACAGGGCTGGAGTGGCACGAGTCGCAGGGCTGGAGTGCATGGGGACGGTGGCCCCAGGAGGTGGCCAGGAGCCACAGCGCTCGGTCCCCAGGACTGACCTCTCTCCCATCTTCCTTTTCCTCCACGTGCAGTGATCGCTCCCAGGAGCCGCCTCCATCTGGCCACTTGGAAGGCTTCGTGTGACTGAATTCGAACGTGAAGACAGCGGCTTACTGGGCTCCGGGGAAAGATGACCCTCCCATTCAAATTCTCCAGAGGGACGTCGCTGAGGGGCCCGCACAGTGGCACAGCGGGTAAAACCCCTGTCTGCCATGCCAGCATCCCACACGTGTCCCCTGTCTGCTGTGCCAGCATCTCCCACGTGTCCCCTGTCTGCCGTGCCAGCATCTCCCACGTGTCCCAGCTGCTCCACTTCTGATCCAGCTCTGCTGATGGCCTGGAAAAGCAGCAGAAGATGGACCAGGTGCCTGGGCCCTGCACCCATGTGGGAGACCCAGAGGAAGCGCCTGGCTCCTGGCTTCAGCCTGGCCCAGCCCGGCCATTGTGGCCATCTGGGGAGTGAAGTGAACTAGCAGATGGAAGATCTCTCTCTCTCTCTCTCCCTCTCTCTTTCTCTCTCCCTCCCTCTTTCTCTGCAACTCTGACTTTCAAATAAATAAACCTTTTAACAAGGAGGAAGAGGAGGAAAAGGAGAAGAAGGAAAAGAAAAGGAAGGGGGGGGGATTGTTGGGAGAGCGGACAACCTGCACAGGACTGCAGAGCCAGGGGCACCAGGAAATGGGGCGCCGGCGGCGGCTCCCTGGACAGAGGGCGGTGGGGGTCACACAGGACACGTTTAGGCGACAGCCGGGAGCCTGCTTCCTCCTCCAGGCAGCAAAATGAACGGAGGGAGCTGCCCCAGAAGCTGGGGCACGTGGGCCTGGCCATCTCACACCCCCGCAGCGCCTGACGGCTGTCTCCCCCCAGAGCCAGCGCAAAGTTCATCCAGAGATTTCGCGCGGAACTCGCGGTGGGACCGAGCGGACAGATGCTCCCCAGCCGGCTCTGCAGCGTTCTGCAATAACCAGAGTTATGAACCACAGTCCTCACGGAGAGAGGAAAATATTGGCAAATAAAAATGCTTGGTGCCTGGAATATGAAAACCTCGCTCCTCCTGACTGGAGAAGAGACAGTTACCGCGCCCGCCAAGGGAGGCTGGACCCCAAGGGGACTCAGGGGAGGGGCGGGGCAGGGCAGAGCCCCGGAAGGCAGCCCCTCCCCTGCCCGGGGCCCCGCCTCCCCCCGGGCTGTCAATCATGTGCTGGCTGGGCCCACAGGACACACAGGAGGGCGCCTAATTGCTCATACAAATGATTTGCTGAGCATGTTTCTAATCAAAGGTTGCTTTTTACCTTTGAAATTCATAAAGAGGAGCTCAGGGGAGGAACGAGTGGGAGGGGGCGGGCCAGGCGCTTTGCAGGGGCAGAGGACAGGCGCTTGCTCCCTTTTGTCCTCCAGGCCACACCCACCTGCACGCCCATTCTTCCAGAGCCTGTGCCCCTGCCTGCCGGCTGATGACCCAGGGCGCAGGCAGCAGGGTAGGACAGGGCAGCCGTGCCCCAGGGCCCTTCCTCCCTCATCTGCCTGGACACACGCAGGAAATAGACGTCCCAGCCCCAAGGCCCAGGGAGGGACCCCAGGCGGGAGGCCCCGCCCCGCCACCATCCACCCTTCTCACTGCGCAGTCCTAGCATGCAGTGGGCACTCGGTGATGTGCCGGGTGCCGGGCGCCCGTGAAATCGCACTCCGAGTTTTTGGTAACTTTCAGAATTCTGGGTCAGGAACGACAGGTCAGCCAGCTCCCCCAGGCCAAGCCTTCCAGCAGGCGGCACCAAGACCCCCAGATGCGGCCCAGACTCCCAGCACCTCCCTGGGCTGCAGGCTGCCCCGGAGAGACCCCCCAGCCCCAACCGTGGGCGCCGGCTGCCTGCTGCCCCCGGCCCACGGCCGCTGCCAAGCCCACGCTGAGCCACCCCTGGGCAGAAATGTCAGCTCCTAACTCGAAGACATCCATCACCGCAGCCCAGATTAGCAGGTTTTATGGAGCCGTAAATGATTTTATGATAAACAGGGAGGCGCGGGCTGTGAATCAGGTTATGGGATCGCTGTCTCCCGCTCAGCCCCACTCCCCGTGGCCTTCGATCGAGCAGCAATGGAGGCGTGGACAGGCGTTTAGCCCTGTGACACAGCAGCCACGCCTCATCCCCCCTCCATCTGCCCCACATAAACGGGGCAGCACCAGGGCCGTGCTCAGCCAGGTGAGCGGGCGCCCGGGCCCGGGGACACCGGGACTCTGGGAGCCCTGAGGCCACACCTGGGCAGGGGTGGGCCGAGCAGCCTGCTCCTAGACACGCCGAAGAAAATGGTGACTGCAAGGGGCCGGAGCCCTCGTGGGTAGGCTCCGGGTGCTGCGGGAATCCCTCCACGAGCCCCACGCAGCCCATCTTCCCCCGGCCGGCGCCGTTGTTCCCGAAGGCACCGCCAGGCCGCCCCACAGCACCTCCCTGGAGACTGCTCAGGGCAGGGCAGGTGGACGCCGGGCCAGGCTCTGTGAGCAGCTGCTGCCCCGGAAAGAAAGGGGAAGGGAGGGGGGTAGCGAGGGGAGGGGGCGAGGAGGGCTGGGGAGGAAGGGGAGCGAGTACAAGGACACGCCGGCCCCTCTCGTGGCGCCAGGAAACATGGGCACCCCGGACCCGGGGGCCCTCTTCCTGATGGCGGCAGAAGCACGGGCCGGGCCTGTAAGGACCGCGTCCCGGCGACGGCACAGCACAGCCTGGGGTGAGGCAGGGAACAGCGGGCATGGAAGCCAGGCCCTGGTGAGACAGGAGAGACAGAGCCACCCCACTTCCGGCTGTGCCCGGTAATAAAAGCCCAGTGCCTTTCTCGTCCACAGGACCAGAGCAGGGTCCTCCCTCCCACGGGTGCTGGGAGAAAGGAAGTCCCACCGCCGCCCACGGTCTCAGCTGCCCAGACAGGGGAGCACAGCTGGCCCTGGAAAGTGAGTGCAGGGGACTCTGCCGCCCAGCGGACAAGGCCAGCTGAGCCGTCAGCAGGGAAGCTGAGGTGCAGACGGGGAGGCAGAGAGGCCCAAGGGGCTGCCTGCAGCTGAGTGACCCCAGGAGCCTGGGGGGGGGGGTGTCCCCGCATCGGGTTTGATTTCTGCCAGGCCACAGTGCATCTCAGAGACAGACGCAGGAAACAGAGACCCCGGAAGTCCCAGATCACCCCTCGGGCTCAGAAACACAAATAAGGGGCCGGCGCCGTGGCACGGAAGGTAGAGCCTCTGCCTGCAGCACCGGCGTCCCACATGGGCGCCAGTTCAGGTCCCGGCTGCTCCACTTCCGGTCCAGCTCTCTCTAATGTGCCTGGGAAATCAGCGGAAGGTGGGCCAAGTACTTGGGCCCCTGCGCCCACATGGGAGATCCAGGAGAAGCCCTGGACTCCTGGTTTCAAATCAGCCCAGCTCCAGCCATTGCAACCATTTGGGGAGTGAACCAGTGGAAGGAAGACCTTTCTCTCTCTCCCCCCCCCCCCAGGGCTTGTATATATACACATGGGAGGGAGGGAGGGAGAGAGAGAGAACCGAGTGACCCAGGATGTGGGTTTGAGGAGACCTTGGAGGGAGCACCCATTTTCACGAGCAGCCCTTAGACGAGCCATCAAACTTGAGACAAGCAGACCCCCCCATTCTAGGCAGCATCTCCCCTCCTTTGATGCCTTGTGCCAGCTCTGCACACAAAACAGAAGCTAAAAACATCGCCAGGAAACCAGCCACGGAAACATCGCCAGGAAACCAGCCACGGAAACATCGCCAGGAAACCAGCCACGGAAACACCGCCAGGAAACCAGCCACGGAAACATCGCCAGGAAACCAGCCACGGAAACATCGCCAGACAGAGGCACAGACAGTCTCTCCAGGGCCATGAGAAGAGGCTGGAAGCCGGGGGACTCCCGCAGGTGGGTAGGCGTGGCTGAGTGGCCGGGCTTTCGCTGGTGACGCCCACAGCCACGAAGATGACGGGAGGCAGCCCCGCGCCCGCCCAGCCTTCCCCTGGCACGACGCGACTGGCCGAGTTCTGCACCTGCCGCACCTGTCAGAGGCCCGGACTCAGCCCAGCCCTCGGGAATCGGGACTGGGAGTGGCGATTCGGGTTCCTGGGCGAGAGCTCCGAAGGCACTCGCTCCCGGAGCTCCCTCTCAAGCCCTCACCAGGGCCTCTGCCTCCACACCTTCTGAAACTCCCTCCTCCGCCCACATCTCTCTGGAAATTCCTGCCAGCCCCCTCCCTCACGAGGGCAAGAAGACAGAAAGAGGCGTCCTGACAGCCTGAGGAGTCAGCGGCAGTGTGGACAGCACCGGCCTCGGGAGGGTGGGCGAGTCGGCCTCTGTCCTTGGTGCTGAATGGGTGCTGGCTGAGCAGGGGCGGGCAGGAAGCAGATGGGTCACGTGGTGACCGCCAAGGATGGCGAAGCTGCTCTCTGGGAGGCCGCACTGTCGCAGCTCAGGGCCTTGTTCTAATTACAGGCCTTGAGACACAGGTGCCACAGCCAACCGCCCTGTGGAGCGAGCA
The DNA here is from genome assembly GCF_964237555.1 of Oryctolagus cuniculus. Lineage (NCBI taxonomy): Eukaryota > Metazoa > Chordata > Mammalia > Lagomorpha > Leporidae > Oryctolagus > Oryctolagus cuniculus. The sequence continues at coordinate 162,564,128 of NC_091438.1, forward strand.
CACACGGACGTAATCGCAAATGGATTAACACAGAAGTGCACACGTGGGGAGAGAGAGACAGAGATAGAAAAAGGAGGAGACGGCCCTAGAGAGGTACAGAGAATCAGAGATGGAGAAAGAGAGACAAGAAAGAGACAGAGAAAGAGGTAAAGAGACCGGGACCAGGGCTGGAGCTGTGGTGTAGTGGGTAAAGCCGCCGCCTGAAGTGCCAACATCCCATGTGGGTGCCGATGTGTGTCCCGGCTGCTCCACTTCCAACCCAGCTCTCTGCTGAGGCCTGGGAAAGCAGTAGACGATGGCCCAAGTGCTTGGGCCCCTGCACCCATGTGGGAGACCCAGAAGAAGCTCCGGCCATTGCGGCTATCTGGGGAGTGAACCAGAGGATGGAAGACCTCTCTCTGTCTCTCTGCATGTGCCACTCTGTAGCTCTGCCTTTCAAATAAATAAATAAATATTTAAAAAAGAGAGACAGGCACCAAGCAACTCAGAGAGAGAGATAAGGGAGGGTGGGGGAATTACCTTGTGCATGGGTACAGATGGCTCCCAGAGCCGGGGGCCGTGAGGGAGTCTTGGTGAAGTGAGAGAAGGTGACTGCTCGCTGTCACTCTGAAAGCAGCATCCTTGACCAGGCAGACCCATGCATGAGAGGGCGAGAGGGAGCCAGCGACCACCCAGCTGCCCCCCCCTTACAAACAAGGAGGAACTCGGGCCCGGGGGAGGAGCTCCCTAATGGCACACAGAGGCCCACCATAATCCATGTGCCACCTGGCGCTGACCATAAGGCCATCCTGGGGCTCAGCCTCTGCAGCCAGTGGTGCCCAGAGGAACACTACAGCCACACTCCACGTGGCTGCGACTCTCGCGTGGAGGTGGCGTGGGAGGCTCCACCCGTCCACCCTCTCGTCCACACAGCAACCTCAGGCAGGGTCCACAGTGCGGGCAGAGGGCAGCTCTGCACACACAGATCTGAAGACAGAGAGGAGACGACTGGTCAAGTCGGCAAGAAAGAGGCACGGAGCGGAGTCCGGAGGTGACCAGGAGCAAGCAGGTGTCCCCGACAAGGCCTCAGGAGCGGGGGGCAGGGAGCCTGCTTCCAGGCAGACAGATGGGGCTGACTCTTGGCTCCAGCCTGCCTGGTTCTCCTCCCACGTGTGTCCAGGTGGCTGGCTCTGGCCCATGGGCTGTGCGCTGAGATGACTGTTAATTCTGGAAGGGGGTCTCCGGCCCCCACATGAGAACCTCCAGGCTCTCTTCTCTACCAAGAGCAACCAAGAAGGCTCCAGTCCCCAGCGGTGGAGCTGGAGGAGCAGCCGTCACCGGGACTCCCGCGTGCCGTGGACAGGCGTGCAGGGAGCGTGCAGGTGAACAGCAGGCAGCCACGGCTTAGGTCGTTCAGCCTCGGGCCCGAGCTGTCTTCCTTTGAGTGACACGTGGAACTTCCTGGAGAAAGCCGAGGGGAACGCTGGGCCTGGGGCAAAGCAGCGGGGCCGGGACCGAACCAGCCCCCTTCTTACCAGGTACCGTCTTGGCGGAGAGGGCAAGGAGGCCCAGCCTACGGCTCCCGGACGGGGTGTTTGGACTTATCAGGCGGCACGGTCACTGCAGAGCGGGCGGCGCTGCCGGCAGCCACGGCGTTCCGGTGCTCCCGCAGAGACGAGAGCCCGGGAAGTGTGTTCGCACCACCGTGGGCTCGACGGCTTCCCCCGGGCTCCGGCTTTCTCCCATCAGCTCCGGGATGCCAACGGACAGTGTGGGATCCAGATCCGTGTTGACGTCTGGAAGGCGTGTGGCAGATGGCGGGGTGCTGTTTGCCCCGTGGCCGACGTGTGATGTCGGAGTCGCACCTGGGGAACGGAAGCCCCCGCTCCAGTGGGTTTTTATGAAACAGAACGGAAAGTCGCAGGTGTGGGCCCGGTCCCCCCGTGCAGCTAACCCTGCAGCGACCGTCGCTCGTCAGAGGCAGCTCCGTACCGAGCGGAACCTCCACCGTCTCCCGAAAGGCGACGGACGTGCCCCTGTGTCTCCCAACGTCCCGCTCGGCACGCTCCTCACTCCCTGGGGCGGGAGCCCAGCCCGCCGCTAACGAGAGCCCTGGGCTTCGTCCCGTGTTGGGTGGGTGAGTTAACACCTGGGTTTCACATTTCCCTGTTTGTCTGTGACGGGCGACCATCGACACAGACAGTGCACGTAGCAGAAGCTCTTGGGGAGGGAGGCTCGATGCCTTGGACGAGTACGGAGGCTGCTGACCCCAAAGCGCTAGGGAGCCCAGTTCTAAGGAAGGGGCCGGGGTCCTCCGCCAGCTGCCCCTGCAGCCCTGCCCCGTCCTGGCCCCAGCCCTGCCCGCCGTCCCAGCCAGACGCAAACCTTCCTTCTCCCCTGCAGCTTGCAGCCTCCTGAGAGGCCCCCCCCCCCCCTCCGGCCGGCCGGAGCTCTCCAGCCCTGAAGGCTCTTTGTCCCCAGAAGGCCTGCAGCCTCGGCGCCTGCGCCTGTCCCCGCCCCAGGCCTAGGTGGCAGCAGGGAGCACCCGGGCACTGCGTCCTGCTCCGGCCAGCCTGAAGTCCCCACGCGGGAGGGGACCGTGCTCACGCATCCTGGCGACCCAGCCAGGGTCACGGCCATGGTGGACGCCCCACAGGCGAACAAACAGGACAACAGAGGCCTTCCCTAGGCAGCACCGGCCTGGGTCCTGCGCCACAGCCCTGGAGGTCAGGGGAGGGCTTGAGTTGTCCCCTGGCCGGAGCTAGAGGAGCCGCAGCCTGTGGGCTCTGCCACTCTGGGCATCAGCGTCCCCGAGCCGCACAGCCTGTCGGAAGACAGATGACCCCAGTCCTCCGCTAATGGAGAGTTCATTCAGACCAAGCAGAAGTCATCAATGTGCCTTTTACATTTTTGAAAAATAATTAAGAGCATTGAACTAAATGACTACACGAGCGTACAAGTGGCGTTTAATTGGCTTGAAATAACGACGGCCGGTGTGACTGACAGGCAGCGAGCCGCACGTCGAAGAGCCCCCGTTCCGAGCTGCACCAGGATGGGCCGCCCCCCGCTGGGCCCTGCGCCCCAGGCCAGCCCCTCGGCAGGACGCCGCTACCCCAGGGAGGGGCGGGCCTTCCCGGGCTCCTGGTCACCCACCCGCAGCCGCTGCCTCCCAACCCCCGTGGCCCCCGGTGCCTCTCCCCGCCCCTTTCTCCACCCGTCTACTTCCTCGAGTCTCAGACCCCAGCTGGGCCCTCGCATCTGGGGCTCCGGCTTCCAGCTCGCCCGACCGCGGAGGGAGGCCTCCTAAATCAGAGACGCCTCTGCACGCACACACACCACACACACCACCACATACACACCACATACACACCACCACACGCACCACCACATACACACCACATACACACCACCACACACATCACCACACACACACCCCACACCACAACACACACACCACATACACACACACACCCACACCACAACACACACACCACATACACACACACACACACACACACCACACACCACATACCACACACAGGTACATGTGCACCCGCACACGCACCACCACACGCACACCACAACACACACACCACACACACTACCACATACACACCACATACACACCACCACACACATCACCACATACACACCACATACACACCACACACACACCACAACCCACACCACACACAGGCACATGTACACCCACACACATCACCACATACACACACACAACCCGCACCACACACAGGCACATGTACACCCACACACACGAACCACAACACACACCACACACAGGCACACTCACCACCACACACACCACATACACACACACCACACAGGTACATGTGCACTCACTCACACACACTCACATGCACACACTCATGTTCACACACTCACGTGCACATGCTTTCACACTCACACACATGCACACTCAGATTTCACATGCACACACACTCGTGTGTACCACTCACAAGCACACACTCACAGTCACAGGCACACACTGCACACATCCAAGTGCACACTCTCATGCACATATTTTCACACTCACACACATGTGTGCACTTGGACTTTCACGTGCACACACGTGCACACTCAGCCTTTCACATACACACACTCACAGTCACGCACACTCACATGCACACACTCTCGTGCACACTCGCACTCACACACTCACATGCACACACCCACAGTCACGTGCACACACTCACATGCACACTCACATGCACACACCCACAGTCACGTGCACACACTCTCGTGCACTCGCACACTCACACTCACAACCTGCGCAGCATCTTGTGGAGGAGCAGGGTCAAGGTCAAGCACCTTCAGAAGAACAGGAACCCCGAGACGGGCAGCGCCACCCGGTGGCTACGACGTGACTTAACCCCGAGACGGGCAGCGCCACCCGGTGGCTACGACGTGACTTAACCCCGAGTCAGAGCCCACCCGCCCCTGCATGGCCCCAGCGCAGGCCCCACCACACCTCACCCAGCACCCGACCAGAGAGGCCCCAGCCCTCGTCGAGCTCACCCCGCCCCACTGGCTCCACACTGACACCCTCGCCCCCTCCCCACTCGCTGTTCCCCAGCAGGTCCCACCCCCAGAGAGGGAGGGCGTCCCTGGCCGAGGTTCCCACAGCCTCGCCTGGGGGGCCCGCCCCTTGCCCTGGCTTCGTTCCCTGGGCCGCTGTCCCCACAGCCGGAACCGTGCTGCCTGCCGCCCGCCTGGCTGCTCCACGGTGGCACCACCAGAGCCCACCCGACCTCCAGCAAGTCCTCAGCGACCGTTTGCCGAGTGAGCGACTGAAAGACAGAAGGAGAGATGGGCGTTGCGGGCGGCGGCTAAGCTGCGCCAGGGACACCTGCCTTGCCTCTCAGCTGGAGGTCCGGCTGCTCTGCTCCCAGCCCAGCTCCCTGCTAGTGCACCTGGGAAGGCAGCGGGGGACGGCCCAGTGCTCGGGCCCCTGCACCCCCGTGGGGGACCTGGATGAACTCCAGGCTCCCGGCTTCGGCCTGGCCCAGCCCTGGCTGTTGCAGGCATTAGGGAGCGAACCGGCAGGTGCAAGATTGCTCGCCCTCGCGCTCTCTCTCTCGCTCTCATTCCCTCCCTCCCCCATCCCTCCTTTTCAAGTAGATGAAAAAACAAACAAGCATTTCTTCAAATATGACGGGAAACTCGACGGGCCAGCGTTTCCAAGCCTGTGGGACACAGCATCCCCGGCCAGCAGAGGGTGCAGCCCCCTGGGGCGGGGGCCGGCTGCCCCTCCCGCCAGTCACTGGGCGAGCCCCAGGGAAGAGCAGGCTGCAGCCGGGGCCCCCGTGTCTGCCGAGCCCATCGGTGCACGCCACAGCTGTGCGCATCCCTGGCCGTGGGCACATGCAGCCCCCTGGGGCCGCTCCACCGACAGCCGGCCAGCTTCTGTCACCCGCAGCACGTGCCCGGGTGAGGCCAAGACCCAGCCCTGCCTGCCTGGGGCTCGCAGGTGGGAGGGCACTGACCCCGGAGCCCAGTGTCTCCTGGCAGGGAGGGACTTGGAGAGGGTCACGCGGCCAAGAGGACCTGCACGTGGAGCGGGCACCCCGGGAGAGCTGACGCTGCCCCGGCGTGTGGACCGTCCGCCACGCGGGTGACACGCAAGCCCCAGGGCACCCATCAGCGGGGCCTGAGCTGCTTCAGACCCTGACACTGCCCCTCGGGAGCCGCAAGGCCCCCTGGGTGGGGGCAGCCGGGGTCCCCGTCTTCATTTTCCAGATAATGAAGCTGCATCCCTGGTGGCTGCCCGAGCTCACCTGGCTAACGAGGGAGGGCAGTGGAGCTGGGAGCGGGAGCCGGGCCCCTGCACCTGGCTCTCTTCCACCGATCGGGGTCTCCTAGAGCCCCTTCCTCCTGGAAGACCCATCTGCAGCTCCCGAGGGAGACGCCAGGAAGGAACTGACCGGCGGTGGGGTCAGGTACACGCCCGCGGGGAAAGGCAGGCGCTCCCGGCACAGCTCTCTCCGAATCAGGCCCCGCTCACCGGCTGCTCATTCCCCTCCTGCGGCTCCTTCCGCACAGCCCTGGCGTCCGTCTCGCAGGCTCGGGGCTCTCATCCACCCCCCCACCCTGCCCTGGCTCCAGCAAGCCCGGTGTCTGCCATGGAACTCCTCAGAGGGTGCGCCAACATCATCCCAGATCCCATAGCCGGGCCCCGGCCATCCTGGGCACAGCCGGGACCACCCGCCTGGGCCTCCCGGAACCTGAGGCCCCAGGAGACCCACGTGTCCCTGGGCCACGGCCCCACGTGGAGGCCGGCTCTCCTCCCGCCAGCTGGCGAGCAGGCCCCGACCACGGGCCTCACGGCTCGCCGAGGACCCTCCTGCCTTGCTGAGTGTCTGAAACAGCGCGGCCGGCCCGAGAGCGGCCTGGCCGAGGGTCTCCCCACACCAGCCTCTCTGGATGTGTGGATTTGGGTTCCACAGTTCACGAAGGCTCACGTGGATCGATAAGCCAGAGCTGCGAGCGGCCACGCTCCTGGGGGCCGGGGGTCCAGCGAGGGCCTCCTCCATGAGCGAGGCGGGCGTGGGTACTCCAGCACACGTCTAAGAACCCTCTGGGGACGATTCCAGCTTGTTCCAAGCAGCCGGGCTCTCCCTGGGGGCTGTCAGTTCACGCGGCGCCCCTTGGTGGACAACCCAGTCCTTCTCCATTTCGGTTGAATTCTGTGTCCCTGTCGGCTTCTTTCGAAGGAGCTGCTTCCGCATACCTGTGAGGTCGTCGGGCCACCTGTGCTGCCCTCAGGGCTGTCCCCGTGTCAGCGTCCCGCCCGTCCTCACGCTGAGCCCGCATAACACAGACCACGTCCAGAGTCGAGCGGCTGACTTGGATTTCCCCTGCGTGGTCTCGGTGGGACCTCCGTGGATGGTGCGCCCGTCCTCACGCCAAGTCACGTGGTGTCGACGACCCGCCGAGGTTTAATCGACGACTTGGAGGAGGCAGGTTGTGCCCAGCGTGTCGCAGGGGCAGACGCGGGACGCGCCCCTGCTGCTCCCACACTGTTTCTCCCCACACTGTCCCCAGCCCACGCCCACGGGGGAGGGACGGCTCCCTCCCAGGACGCACCTGCCCGTGAGACGCCTGGCAGGCAGCCTGGGCTCCAAGGAGCACAGACACCCACGGAGGCCACCCCCGCCCCCACGGCGCCCGGGACAGGCTGGTGTGCAGGTGGCCGTCCCGTGTCTCTGCCACTTTGCACTGAGTTCTGACCGGGAGCTGGGTCGGCCGGCTGTGAGGGCAGGCACGGGGGAGGCTGGGAGGTGCCCGGCGTGGCTCTGCCTGCGGCCAGGCTGGAGCGCTCTCTGCCTGCGGGCACGGGGACGGATCTGCAGGAGACACTTGAAAAGACACAGAGAGAGCAAAGTTGGCCCCAAAACGCCGCCCTCCTGGTGCTCAGCCCCGAGGCCTGCTCGCTGGCAAAGGCGGGAGCCTGGGGCTGGGGCATGCGAGGGTATGCTGGCAACAGGGAAGTGCCCACGCCCACGCCCAGGCGCAGGCTCCCCGCGTGTTCAGCAAAAGCAGAGAACAGCGACACAGCCGGTAGCACAGGTCCGGCTTTTCCAGGGAGCCTGCGAGGGCCCAGGTATCCACACCGGGGTCGCAGTCGGCTCCGTGACGCGCCCGCTTCCCTTGCTGGACCAGCTGCCACCCTGGCGGGTTCCTTCCAGACCTGCGCCACCTGCGGGAGCCCACGTGGACACGCACGGGTCCTACCCTGGAGGATTCAGCACTTCCCAAAGGAGGAGACAGAGGCCCCGCACCCGGCACAGGACACGGAGGAACTCACCGAGAAGCCACCGAGGGCCCCTCACCACCTGGGTCCTCCCTGCCCGGCGCTGGCCTCTCCCCTCATGGCCAGGCTCCCCTTGGCGGCTCTGGCGGCTCCAGGCCCCAGCACCCCAGAATCTCAACTTCCGAGAGCAGAAACCTCATGGGCTTCCCGAGAGCCCAGGCCTCACAGCAGGGGCTAACCCTGACCACCCTGGAGGCCCATACCCGGGCGCCGTGGTCGCTGGGAGGAGCAGCCGCCTCCCCACGGGCAGACGCCAGGAATGGGAGCAGGCAGCTGACCAGGGACAGGAAGGCCCCGCCTCCAGCAGGCGCAGCGCATGGGGGCCCAGCCAGGGCCACCCCAGGGGCATCACTCAGTGCTGGCTCAGGGGTCCCGGACGACACCCCATGGTGGCCCCAGGCACACCCTGGCCCCACGGCTGCTTCGACGACAGCGCTCTCCCGAGCACCAGCCCCGCCAGCCACACAGCCTCCTCTGAGCGGCAGCTCAGTTCCCAGGCCACAGCGGACAGGGTTGGCCCAGCGGCCGCCGCCAGGAGCCTGCCTCCCACTCCAGGACTGGCCCCGCGCCGGCCTCCACGCCGCAAGGACCTCTGGAGACCTGCAGCCGTCTCTGCCTCCCTTCTCTTTCTCCCACGCAGTCCAGGCTCCCACGGGGTGCCTAACTCCCCTAACAGCCGCTCCGGCTCCCAGGGAGCCTGGGACACTCTGGGGCAGGGTGGGAGGAGGCTGGTGCCAGAGGAACCACAAAGGCGCTAAGCTGGCCCTGTGCGCAGGGGGCAGGGGTGGGGCCTGGCTCTGAACCGGCGTTCTGCCCTTGGTTTCAGAACCAGACCCGGGCATGAGCTGGGACATCTCCCACTCACCTCTCGGGGCCACAGTCTCCGTCTGGCTCTGCCCCAGATGCCACAGAGCAGGGAGCATGGGCTTCAGCAGAGTCGGCGCGGCGTAGATGGACAAGCGGCGTCACCCCGCACTCTGGGCCGCGCACCCGGCGGAGCTGGGGATGGTGGCTTCTCAGGCAGACGAGCAAGACTGGGAACGGCAACAGCAGCGCTGCCCACGCCCCTGCTACAGACGAGGCGGAGCCCAGGCCGTCAAAGGGACCCCGTCCTCTGCAAGCAGGTGGGATCTGGAGCCAGGTGCAGCGAGGAGGGGACGGGAGGAGCTCAGAGAGGCTGACGGACAAGCACCCAGGACGCCACCTGCCCTGGGCGCCAGGAAGCAGCCGCCAGCCCTCGGGGCCACGGCTGCAGGGTGGGACACCCTCGGCCTCGGCCTCGGCTCACTTCCACTCCACGTGCCGTGGGTTCTCAGGTGCAATCATTGTTGAGCTAGACCCCACACGGTGCTGCGGGGAGTCAGGCTGTCTGGGCAGGGCCGCCGGCGCCTCCCGTGGGTAGCGCTGAGAGGGCCCCAGAGGAAGCCTCCTTGGGCGACAGGGACACGGAAGCACGCGGCTGGCTGGCTCTCTCCAGGGCGGAGGAGGTAAGACACACGGGACACCCCCGGGGGCTGCAGGCTACCACGCCGGCCACCCAGGGAGGGCCCCGAGCTGCGGCCTCTGCCATCGCTCACCGGTGCCCGCCGTGGGGCCCCCGCGCCTGCGTCTGTGCTGGGTTCAGCGTCTCCTCGGGGGCCTGGAGTGTCGGCGCTGCCTGCTCCACCCGCACGGGCACAGCTGGCTGTCGGAGCCCTCGGAACCGGAACCGGCGGCCCCGGAGGAGCCCGGGCTCCAGGATCCCTGACCACCTCCCCCACCCGCGCTGGGGAGCGCACGGCAGGGAAAGAGCAGCGTGATCACGCCAGCACTGAGCGCACGCGGCGGGCATGGTTCTCGCCTGGGCCCTGGCAGACCCGGCGCTGGGAATCCCGGCACGGTTTTGCTTCCTTTCCTGCCCAAGCCTCGGTCAGATCTCCAGAAACTCAGTTCTCCTCTGCGCCTCCAAACGCCGCAGGCCCTCGAGGCTGTGAGGCGAGCGCGTGCCCTCAGGAGGCGGCCGGCAGCTCCGGCACCTTCGGCACCTCTGCAAAGGCCACGGGAGGCAGCTCAGGGGAAAACACGGCCCAGCCACTGGGGAGTGGGGGCGGAAGAGCCAAGAATCATGGGAGGGGGCTTGCCGTGGAGGGCATCAGAGGCAGGACATGGTGGGGAGTGCAGGGTCGGGGAGGGAGGAGGGTGGCACTTCCGCCCCCAGCCCAGAGGGAGCACCAGAGAGCAGACCTGAGCCCGGGCTGGAACTGAGCAAATCTGCAAGGCACTGGCTTCCAGACCGCCCAGCAGCATGCAGGGCTGGGGGACCACGCGAGACGGGGAGCAAAGGACAAAGTCACCCCCGACCCCTGCAGACCCCCGTGCAGCTGCCCAAGCAAAGCCACCCCCGACCCCTGCAGACCCCCGTGCAGCTGCCCAAGCTCACTCCCCGACGGCTCTGTGCCGGGGGAGGGCACACAGTGGAGGCCCAGAGGCCCTGAGTGCGGGAGACACAGCTGAACGCGTGGGAAACGGGTGCCACACGGACGGCCACCCAGAGCTCTGCAGGGGGCATCCCCACAGCCCAGGACGCCCTCCCGAGGGGATGGGGAGGGACAGCCGCCAGCGTTCAGACAGGCTGGGAGAGCCACAAAGCCACTAAGCCGGTGCACCAGAGGCTCGGCCCTGCGCGGGACGGGGTGGGGAGGGCTGGCTCAGAGCCGGCGTCCTGCCGGCTGCAGCCCGGAGGATCCCACCATGCCTGCGACGTGGGGCAGAACACCCAGAAGTCCGTGCCCTGCAGAAGGGCACAGCCAGCCCCACACTGGACGCCGTCCCGGGCCACAGCCCCAGGCTTGAAAGGAAGACCAAGCGGAAATGACCACGTCCAGGTAACAAGAGCACATGCTAGAAAAACCCTCAAGAACGCGGATAGGAACACAAACACGCGCATCCCACAGCAAATCCATAAACACAGAATCGAGAAAACCAGACAGGCCAAGAGCAGGAAGCTCTGAGCCAGGGCAGCACAGACCACAGGAGGAGCAAACAGACGCGGGTGTGGGGCTTTTACAGTGGGGGGAGAGGGAGAGGGAGAGGGAGAGGGAGAGGGAGAGAGAGAGAGGGAGAGAGAGACAGGAGGAGAGAGAGAGAGAGGGAGAGAGAGAGGGAGAAGGAGAGAGAGAGGGAGAAGGAGAGAGAGGAAGGAGGAGAGAGAGAGAGAAGTGGGGAGAGAGAGAGGAGGGAGAGGAGGGGGGAGGAGAGAGAGGGGGAGGAGAGAGGAGAGAAAGGTAGGAGAGAGAGGGGAGAAAGAGGGAGGAGAGAGAGGAAGAGGAGGAGGAAGAGGGTTGACAGAAAGAGAAGGAAGAGGAGAGAGAGGTGGCCTCTGGGGTCTGGGCTGTCTGAACCTGTGACAGCCGACAGCTGCAAATGGGGACAAATAGCCCCCCTCCCTTCCCGCCCACCCCTGCCGCCACTGATCGAAGGTGCAGGCCGGGCCCCACTGGCCAGGGCATCGGTCAGCTGGTGGCAGTGCAGACCTCTGAGCGCCGGGCAGGCCTGGAGGGCGGGCTGTCGGGGAGAACCTGCCGCAGGCGCGACCTCGCCACAGCGGCGTCTCTCGCGCTCCGCTCCCTGATGCAGATTCCTGGACAAGTTTTCCATGCTAAGAAAGAAGACTTCAAGTTCAATTTTGTGGCACTTTTGTAAAAATGCTAAGAAGTCTTTCGCCAAGGAAGCAGAGGAGGGGGAGGCGCCAGCCCGTCACAGGCAGAGCGGGCCCAGGACGGCAGGAGCTGCAGGGGCCAGCCTGGCTCGAGCCCCTGGGCGGCCCCTGGGCCTGGTGGGCCGGCCAACTGCAGGACGCAACTCAAAGCCACGAGCTAGACATCCCTTGGCCGAGTCTGACCGTAAAGTCTGTCCTCGGGCCCAGCACGCACAAATCCAGCCCCATCCCCACACGATGTCGGTGGTGGTCGCTCCAGAACCCAGGCCAACAGCAGCTGTCACTCAGGGGGCCTGACCATGGCCAGTTCCCTGCCAGGTCCTGCGCATGTGCAGCGTGGAGGCCAACGCTGCCATCAAGGCTACAGAAAGAGTGACATGGAAGGCGGCGCTGTGGCATCCTGTATGGGCAGGCGCAGGTTCAAGTCCCGGCTGCTCCACTTCTGATGCAGCTCCCTGCTAATGTGCCTGGGAAAGCAGCCCAAGGTGGCCCAAGTGCTCGGGCCTCTGCACCCACACAGGAGACCTGGAAGAAGCTCCTGGCTCCTGGCTTAGTCTGGCCCAGCCCCAGCCATTACAGCCATCTGTAGAGTGAACCAGCAGATGGAATATCCCTCCCTCTCTCTCTTTCTCTGTCTTTCCCTCTCTCTAACTCTGCCTTTCAAATAAATAAATAAAAATAAAGCTTTGATAAACAAGCTGGACCTGGCTGTGCCCTGGGTGGCAAACAGTGCTCCCCGAGGCCTTGGCAAGTGGGGCTCACCTGGCTCGGCCACTCTGCCCTCCAGAAGTTCACGTGCTGAAAATGTAACCCCCAAATCCACAAGCTGATGGTATTTGACCCAGGAAATGGGGGTACAGTCTCAGGGCTGCCAGCAGCAGGGCAGATCTGTGCCGTGGGGGATGGGCCCCTCCCTGCCTCCTCCCCTTGCCTGCCTTTCCAGTCTTGGCACCACCGTTTGCCTCTTTGGCTCTCCCATTTATATTTGCACATCTCCCCCTCTGCGCCTGGGTCCCCCACGTGCAGGACGCAGGCCTGGCTCAGCTGCAGCCAAGCTAAAACGCCATTAGTACAAATCGGGCTAATTATGAGGGCCCCCCGGGCTACCCCTGGTCCAGCTCTGGCCTAACAGAGCCCTCAGGAGACCCAGGGGCTCCCCACAGAACACCCACAATGCCTGCTCCCACCACAGTCCTGGGAACCAGGCGTCCTGAGGGCTCCATCCCCCCTGGCTGCACAGTGCAGAGTGGGGTGCAGGAGCCCCAGGAAAGAGTCTAGGTGTGGCTTCGCTGGGGCAGGACAGACTTATGACAGCAGCCCAGGGCCCAGCCTTCCTCCATGTCTGTGGCTGCCTAAACCCACTCCCTCCCAGAGCCACCTCTCGGCCAGCTCTGGTCATCACGGTTTATCAGAGGGTCCTGCACTGGGGCGACGCCAGGGAGGGTCCTCAACACGAGCCCAGAGTTCCCTGGGCCCATCCAGCCGTGGGGAGCAGCAGGCTCTGCCACCTATTGGGAGCTGTGGGCGGAGCCGCTGGACGTGCAGGGTCCCCAGGCCCTCCGCCACACCCAGCAAGGGTCACTGCCTGAGTGCGGGACAGCAGAAAAGTTGGGCAAGGGCGAGAAGGCCTCCAAGAAAAGCGTGTTCACCTCGGGGCCACCTCGGTCCACCCAACCCCATCTCTGACCACCCAGTGGTCTCCAGGGCGGACCACAGGCTCTGCAGCCGGGGCTGCCGCCTACCTCACTCCTCTCCCTCAACTGGCAGCAGCCCTGGAGGGAGCAGCTGAGCCAGGGGCCAAGCTTGTGTCCAGCTCGGAGGCCAGGGCCCAGCCTCTGCACTCAGCGAGGGTGAGGTGTGGGGTGAGGGGTCATCAAGGCTTTGGTTCGGAGACCTGTGGGGAGAAGGGAGGGGGTGGGAATTGTGGCTGCAGACCCTGACTGTGACTGCCTCCAGCCCTGTGTTGGCCACAGGCACCCACCCAGGTCACCGCGTTGGAACCTGGCTCCGCCCACCCGACCGTGCCGCTGCACCAATGAAGACATAGCACCCCGAGCGTCCAGAATCTAAGCCTGGGGCCTGGCACCCGGCACACAGCAGGTGCCGCGTGGGTGCTCTCCATCCATCACCACGCCAGCTCCACAGCTGCTGGCCCACGCCATCCCAGCAGCGGCTCCTGGAGCTTGCTGATGACCCGACAGGTGTGTGGCCCGCACACCAACCAACGTCCTCAACCCACTTGTAAATAAAACAAAACGCAGCACTTCAAGGTGGAAGACGCCAGCAAGGACGCCGGCAGACGGGCGTTGTCTGGAGACTGTCCCAACTCCACCCCTTGGACCCAGCTGGCAGGAGCTGACCCGGCCCCGGCCCCAGGGACAACCCCACTGCTGGTCTCCGCCCACTCTCCCCCTACAACAGGAAATCCTGGCCTGCCATCCGGCAGGGCGAGGTGGGAGGGGTCTGGAGGCGAGGTCTCAGGCTACCAGGATCCCCCAGCCCAGGACCCCCTCAGAGGCTAGTGTGACTGTCCAAAGGCCAAGAACTGATGTCTCCACTCAGAGACAGACGGGAGGAGCTGCACCATGGCACCAGGCCCTGGAGAATTCTTTCATGTTGCAGCCCGATGTTGACAGAGCTTTGAAATATTTCCACCACGCATCATTGATTTCCTGCTCCAGCCGGGGGAGCGTGAAATCCGTGACACAGAGCCCTCGCCTTGGTCTCAGCGGCCGAATCATGCCGTCGGCTGCAGGGGAACCATCGGCCTCGGCTGGCGTGGAGGACCCCGCGGCGCGAACCCCAGCCTGTCTCTCTCATCAAAGGCTCGTCTGAGCACCGCCCCCTCGCTCCGGAAGGGAAGACGGACGTCACCCTCCCTGCCGCTTGTGCGCTGGCCTCTGTCTCTGCCTTCAGCACGAGCTGCCCTCCGGCCCCGGGAATGGCGCCTGAAGGCACTCGAACCCCAGCCCCGGGCCCCTGTGCACCTGGCCCAGTGCACACACGCACACCCTCAGCCCTGACTGCGGCACAGCCGGTCAAGTCCTGTTGACCGCTCAAAACCCCGCGCCTGGGACGAGGACCCCGGAGCCATCAGCCCCCCTCATTCCGTGTGGAGCGCCTGCATGGGTGGCTCCAGCCAGCCAGGCAGCGAGAGGCGTGCTGGCGGGTGACACATTCGGGATGGTGTCCCTGCGCACTGTGTGTCCTCAGCCACCGCCCTGTGCGTTCCACGCACCACGGCTGCCTCGGCTCTGCGGTTGGTTTTTTCAGACTCGCCTGTGGCAGGACCTGCACCTTGTGCGGTGCTCTCACTGTGCCGGTCCCCTCTCCGGTCACTCCCCAGAATCCAACATTCGTCCAGCTCACTTGGTTGGCCAAGGCCACCACGGGCCTCCTCCGAGAGCTTCCTCGAGGTTGTGTCACTGTTGGAAAGTCCCAAAGAGCGCAGCCTGGGAGCGCATTCCAGAGCATTCCAGCACATTCCGGGCGTGTGATAGTCTAAGCTGCTCTCTCAGCTTGTCTTGTCTGTGGGGGGTGCGGAGTCGCCCTCCAGGTCCACACGGGTGTTCGCCGGGGCTATGCTCAGCGCTCAGGCTGCTGTAGCTGTTCTGGGCTACGTTGTTTCTGTTTCTCTCTGCATCACTGCTTCCTGCTCTAATGAATCACTCTCCAGCCGTGGGAACACACGACAGCACCCAGCAAAAGCAGGAACAGGCATAATGTTTACATCATAACCAACCTGCCAATGACTCCCCAGGTGTAGGACCCAGGAGTAAGCTCCCTGCGCACTGCCGCTCGAGGGAAGCGGCAGAGGCGTGGCTCCTGCCCAGCCCTGAGGGTGCAGCGCCCCCTGGAGCCCTGTACGGGGCAGCGTCGTGGCACAGCCGGAGGGGGGGCTCCACCTGCAAAGCCGGCGCCCACGTCAGAGAGCAGGTGCAAGTCCAGACTGCTCCTCTTCAGCTCCAGGTCCCCGCTAATGCGCCTGGGAAGGCAACCAAAGGAGGCCCAAGTGCCTGGGCCTAGATGCAGACCCAGATGGAGCTCCTGGTCCCTGGCTTTGGACTGGCCCAACCCTGGCTGTTGTGGCCATTTGGGGAGTGAACTAGAAGATGGAAGACCTCTCTCTCTCTCTCTCTCTCTCTCTCTCTCTCTCTCTCTCCCCTTCAAATGAATAGATCTTTTCTTTAATACAAAAAATGGGTAATGTGACTTCTGCAAAACACATGGAGACAAAACGGTCCCCCTGCTTTTATTCTCTGGAACAACCAGGTGCCGGCGGCCAGAGCGAGGTTGCCCGGCCTGGCGGGGGCAGGAGCTGACCGGGCTGGGCATCAGCAGGCTGCCCATGGTGAGGCGTCCCCTTCCCCATGGCCAAGCCTGTCGCACAGCGTCCCCACAGGCACCCCCGCAGTGTGCCGTAGACGGGCCACACTGGGACAGGAGTCCCGCGCCCCGGGAGCAAGCCTGCGGATGGCCTCTCAGCTCCCTTCTTCTCCCACGTCAGACAGGAAGACGCCTGCTCCACAGGGACAGACATCCGCAGTTCCCCTGGGGGCAGCGGTCGCCGCGGCTCCTGCCCCCACTGAGCACATGCGGCTCCAAGCCACCGTGAAAACACCGGCCGTGGGCTTCAAACGCTTTTCTTGCCCCCAGATACGTTTGCATTCTAATTCCATCTCTCCGTGAGCTTTTGAGGTGCCCTCCCTTAACAACCAACTGGGAATGCGCTGATCACCCAGAACCACGTGTGGAGAGGAGAGGGACGCGGCCCCGGGCTCCCGGGAGCAGCTCTCCCTCCCCAGCCCCCGCGCCCCCGAGTCCCCAGCCTGGGAGCCAGAGGCCGCCCCGCCCGGCAGGCTCCAGCACAGGGCTCCCGCCCGCCTGACAGCGGGGCGTGGGGCGGTTTGCTGCGGGCGGCACAGGAGCCGTTCCGTGACCCAGCGCTGGGTTCAGAGCATGCTTCCCTCAGGTTAAGTATTTATGATGTGTTTTCATTTATTGTTTATAAGGCACAGGGGACGCTCCAAGTCTAATTTCGGTTTCATGGATGGAATCAGCCGTGTGAACTTTCCTTCTGTTCCAGGAAGCCAGCTCCCAGCACAGCCTTTCTCCCACCCCCTTTCACACAACTCCCCTTTCTCCTCCACGCTCTACTGGGGCTGCTGCCTTCCCGGCACCAGGAGGCAGCCCCCGAGTTCTGGGAGAGCTGGGCCTGCACACCACAGCCCCCTCCACCGGTTCCACCTGTGCCCCCACCATTTTTCTTTCCCAAGTCAAAAGAGAAAGCAAACCCCTCCCGCCTGAAATATTGGTGGTGGCGCCTTTGTCCCAGGAGTGGGGACACCCTTCCATTTAAGTTGATTAATTGACCCTTAAAAATGTACCCAGAAAATAAATTGCCTAATAAAATGAATTATCTTGTTCTCAATGATGCCTGAAATCCACTGGCACTGAGGGGGGGCTAATGGCGCGGCAGAGAAATGACTAATGAAGGGAATGCACTCAATAAGCAATAATTGATTAGCGAGCGCAGGCCCCTCGCCCTCCGCCGTGCCTTCCTGGGAGAGGGGCTGCCGTTGGCCACGGCCCTGGCAGGGCTGGGTGGGGCGGTTACACCATCCGCGGGGTGCCCCTGCAGCCTCCACTCCTGGTGACAGAGGTCACTGTTAACAACCACTCAGGGCCCAGCCCTGAGGACAGGCAGCGGCTTCAGCAGCCTGGGCTCTGCCTGCCCCACCACCAGCTCTGGTGTTGAGCCCAGAAGGCAGCTGAGGTCCAAAGCTGGGGGGGATCCCCAGCCAAGAGGGCATCCCCAGCCCCACAAAAGGACCCCTGGATGAGGGCTTGGAAGCAGGATCGGAAGGAGCCATCTGTCCCTCCAGCAAGAAGAGACGCCTCCAAGGACAGCTGTGCTGTGTCTGCCGCCCCAAATCCAGCCTGGGAGGCCGAGGCCATGTCCATCACCTCCTCGCCACCCGAGCAGGGGCAGCCTGGGAACGAAAGGCATTTGTGCCCCACAGAGCAGCTGGGAAACCCTCCCGGGGGTGGTGGTGTCTGGTCCACAGCCACGGAGAACAGTTCTGGCTCCTTGCAGGAGGGGGAGGAGTCGAAGAACAAGGGTCTCGAGTTAAATGCAGATGCACTCACTAGGCTAATCCTCCGCCTTGCGGCGCCGGCACACCGGGTTCTAGTCCCTGTCGGGGCGCCGGATTCTGTCCCGGTTGCTCCTCTTCCAGGCCAGCTCTCTGCTGTGGCCAGGGAGTGCAGTGGAGGATGGCCCAGGTGCTTGGGCCCTGCACCCCATGGGAGACCAGGAGAAGCACCTGGCTCCTGCCATCGGATCAGTGCGGTGCGCCGGCTGCAGCACGCTGGCCGCGGCGGCCATTGGAGAGTGAACCAACGGCAAAGGAAGACCTTTCTCTCTCTCTCTCTCACTGTCCACTCTGCCTGTCAAAAAATAAAAATAAAAATGCAGATGCAGCCCCTGTGTGTGAGGGCCCAACACGGATCCCAGACACGGCGTTCTGGGAGGGAACTCGCTTCCCACACTCGGCCCCCACTGGGCCATGGATGACAGACACAGGCCAGTGCTGTGGGGCAGGGCAAAGCTCCGCGAGACTTAGGGGGGCTACGGATGCAGACCCAAGGCCACTGCGCACAGTAGGGAAAACGGGCAGCAGGAACCTCTTCTCAGGCAGAGCCGAGTCTGTGCCGGACGCTGTGCTGGGGACGCCAATGGCATGTATTTCACTTGAACCTTATGTGAACTGTGGCCAGCCAGAGCCGGTGACCCACGCCCCAAGGCCCCACAGCATCGGGCTTCTTGCCCCTCATCCTTGCATTCCACACGCAATGTTGTTCAGACACTCACAGGACTCATCACCATCCTCCCTTCCATCCACCCATCCACCCATCCGTCCATTAACCTATTCATCCATCCATCCATCTACACACCCATCTATCGATCCATATATTCATTATTCACCCATCCACCCATCCATGAATCCGTCCGTTTATCCATCTGTTCCTCCACCCATCTATCCACCCAGTATCCATCTGTCCTACTCTCCACCCCTCTATCCCATCATCTATCCATCCACTCATCCATCATCCGTTTAGCCATCTATCCGTCCACCCGTGTACTTACCCATCCATCATTTGGCCATGCAGCTGACCATTCTTCCTTCCTTCTTCCCACCCCGCCAACTTTCCATTCATCCACCCGGTGAACCATCAGCCATCCAGTGCCCGTCCACTCATGAGCACGGTTTACAAAGAATCTGCCCATCAGCTTCTGCCCCTGCCTCCCTAGCAAGTGAGCTTCCAGTCACGTTGGGTCACAAAGATCTGTGCTAAGCCAGAGTTCCCGCCCAATGCCCATCCCTGACCCACCACCCCCGGGGTCCCAGTGCTGACCCCTTTGGTCACTGGAGCCTGGAAACAGCCACCACGTCTGCCACTCAAGGGCTCTAAACTCGCCCTTCAGGTCAGGTTTCTGCTGTCAGGAAGCCGTCCCGCTGCTGATTTCTGTAACCAAGGCAAGAGAAGATGGCAGCCTCGGGCAGGGGTGGACGATTCCTCGATACCCCGGGGGGACAGCTCTTTTCCACAGCACCGTCAGGTGGGACCCTCACCCCGACTCGGGGCTCACCCAGTTCCTGATTACACATCACTTGGAAAATGCAGGGCGGATCTCTGAGTGCATTCACACACGGCTGAGAGGAAGCCACAGTGGCCAGTGCCTCTGTCCTCGGCCCCAGGACAAACGTGGCAGAGCTCCAGGCCCTTGGAATGTCTGCCTGATATGAGCATCTTTGTGAACCTGGGCCGGGGGCCACGCTGGGGAGTCCAGCTGTGCAACTCCGGTGGGGGCTCTGGGCCCTTGCCCTCCTCTCTGGGACCTGGAGACAGAGTTCAGCCGTGGGAAGGGGACCATGTCTGTGACGCAGCCCGTGAGAGACTCAGGACACCAGGGCTGGGCCGGCTCAACCCCTGAGGCGTGCAGTCGCAGCCGCCCGTGGCCTTGGTCCCTGGCCCGTTCTTAGTCGTGATTGATGGGCACAGCCTGGCTGGGGGAGCACTGAGCACTTCAGATCAAGTTCCAACGAAGGAAGTGGTGACGGTGTCTTGTCAAGAGGCGGTGAGGCTTCAAAGCAAACAGCGTGACCTGGCGCACGGCAGAGGCAGGAGCAGGGAGCAGGCAGAGCCCGGGGCCTCCACACCGAGGTGTCCATAGCCCCCAAGAAAGGGAGGGGCACCCTCCCATCATACACGGCCTCGCCTGCCTGGACCCTCAGGGCAGCCCTGGCGGAAGGCTCAGAAAAACCCAAGCCTGCTCTAGGGCACAGCCGGCGAGCCACAGCCCTGCGTCCACCCCACTCCACAGCCATGGATGTCTCCACCTGGCCATCCTGGGACATAACAACACAGCACTGTCCACAGAGAAGCCACGGGGCTGAAGGCCACGGCCACGGCTCTGGGGCCCAGGTACCATGGACAGTGCCCTCCTGAGCACCGGGCACAGTCCCTGCCACCCTTCCCTTGCTCCACTCCTCAGACATCCAGCGCTTTGTGGTGTAAAACGCACTCTCCTCTCCCAGTCCACTCTTCCGGGGAAAGCAAACACTGGGTGAGACGCCGGCCCTGCGGGAACCTGGGTGGAAGGGGCATTTGTTGTCCTCACTGCTGAGATCCACGCGGGCCCCAGTGCTGGTTCAGGGCTGCCCTCGGTCCCCAGCCTGGCTGGACAGAGAAGCCACTGCACCCACACCGGCTGAGACCAGGTCCTGAGCCCAGGAGTGGCCAGGTCTCCCCACTTCACCCCCAGCATTTTCAGGGCACCTGAGCCCACAGCGATGATGAAACCCAAGGGACCCTTCCCCGAGGGGTGCAGATGTGGGGATGGGGCGGGCACGGCCGCTCAGTGCACGCGCCAGCTGTGCGAGCTACTCCTCCCTTCTCCATGTCCAGCAGGTGCTGCATCAGTGTGAGGCTGCAGCACGGGGCTACCAGCCGCGTGGCTCCGCGAATCCTTGTCTCCCGGGGCAGAGGCCAGAGGCCCCCAGACAGACGGGCCCCCCCTCGGCTTGCACCTGCCCCTCGCGTCTCCCTGTGCCCCTGCTCTCCCCGGTTCTCTCTCCTATGGAGGACGCCAGTTCTTGTGCTGGAACCCAGGCTCACGACCTCGTGTCCACCTGGCCGGTTCTCTGTCTCCAGTCACCCTTCAGCCCACAGCAGGCATGGAGGAGAAGCCAAGCAGGGTCCCAGAACTCCTCGAGGCGCCGTCATCCGGCCCCCTCCCCGCTCACCCTCAGCCGCTGCCTCCGGCTGGGTCTTCACCCACCCAGCGCGACCTGGGCACGGGAGCGTTCTGAACAATTCCCACCCCACGGGTGTGTGTGGAAGCATGGAGCGGGGGGCGTCCCTGGGCCGCCGTGGGCACTGGCTTGTGTTCTGATTATGAGGGGCTGCTCCCCTGTCTCGGTGAGGGGGCGGTGACTGGGCCGTGCGAAGGGCCGCTCCTCACCCCCTCTCCGCTCCCAGTGCCCCAGGCTCCCCACTCTGAGCCTGGGTGTGGCTGGGCCAAAGCCAGCTCTGGACGACAAGCGGTTGGTTCATGTCCCCCAAGCCCTGCTGGGGTCCCGGTCCCCAGAGCCCTGAGTGCTGTCCCACCTGGACACAGCATCTTTGTAAGCCTGAAGAGTCCTTCCCTGGCACAGCCCTGGCCACAGCAAGCGCCCAGCAGGTGCTGGTGGGCGGCCACGGACAACCCACGCACCCTGGGCCTCAGCACCGAGTCCGCACACCCCGTGCTGTGCGGTGGGAACTCACGGCCAGGGCTGAGTCCAGGACGAGCGGGCAGTGGGGTCCGAAGCCCCGTGGCTCTTCTGTTTCCTCTCACTCTCGTTCCGAGGCCCCCGTGGGCTTGCTTGGGTGCGGATCCTGCATGCAGTCGCCCTCCTGTCCCCCGTGGACGCCTGAGCCGTGGGAGACCAGGTTGTTTCCGGAATCCGCTCACTGGGAGGGGGCTTAATTTACACACGAGGGAAGCAAGAGATGAACGGCCACTGGCAGCGCAGAACCACAGCACCACAAGTCATAAAACCGCTGGCAACACCAACACGGCAGCCACCGGCCGCTGACGGCTCCCAGGTGAAGGGCAGGTGCGTGGCGGGGACAGCGTGGCCACACCTCCCGAAGGGCTGGCTCGGGTCCGGGAGGGGCAGAGTGGCCGGCGTGGACTCAGTCGCGTCTCCAGACGGAACGTGGTGGACGGTGTCTCGCTGTTCACTTCTGGAACGATCCGCTCCACATTTGCGGGGGTCAGGCAGGCTGAGGAGGCAGCCGGAAGTGACCACGGCCGGCTCCGGCTGGGGACGTCTCGCCCACCTCCGCTCTCGAGACAGGTGGTGGACACGGCCCCAGCGGGGGACCTGAGCATCCGTTAGGCACCACCTGCGTGCTCCGTGCACAGGAGCCCCGGCGGGAGGGAGGCCGGGGATTCGTGTGGGAAAATCTCAGCTCTGAGCCCATAACTCATGTTCAGTCGGCAAATTATTTTTCTTGGGCGGTATTCCGGGTAAATAAGGGCTTAATGAATCAACCCTTTTGAATTGTTATTGCTCCTTTAATTTGTAGTTTACAAGGTTCTTGTAAATTAAAAGTGGGAAAAGAAATCCCATCCCGTCCTGGGCGTCCCTCCTCCAGGCAGCAGCAATTTGGTCGTCTGATTTTCATGTCCCCAAAGCCCTTATCTGTTTGAAAAATTATTCCTTAATTTTTATGAGGCTGCTGGTGAGACGGGTGAGGTTGAGCGAGTGTTTCTGTCTCCTCCTCCGAGTTCGCTCTGAGCGGTTATTGTTCCCTCGGCGGGAAATAGAGGTAGACGTGCTCACTTCTAATTTACTGTTTGCAATAAGCAGGGCTTTATCAACAGTCTCCCAATAAATTATTTTTATTGCCAGGAGCAGTGGCCATGAACACACCGGCACGGGGAAAATGCAATCTCACCGGCTTCAGACTCCAGCGAGCCGGGTCCCTCCAGGTGGCTGTGGGTGGGTGCCGGGCAGGGGGCGGGGAGAAGGAGGGAGCCGGGGCCTCCCAGGGCTCGCGCCTCGGCCGGAAGAAGGGCGCAGCCAAGGAAGAGGGCCAGCTCTCGGGGCTCCAGGCCCTGGCGTGACCGCCTTCCCCCGCGGGGAAGTCACGGGGCTGCAGGGTCAGGTGCACGTCTGGGACCTGCGCAGGGCAGGAGAGCACCCCTCCCCCGTCGGCCAGGAGCCACGTGTTCTGAAGTAGGAAAAGCTACAGGGCCACCTCCTGGAAGTGTGCCAACCCCTCCCCCACCGTGTGACCCCACCCTCCCCTGTGGCCCTCTCCCAGGGTCGTGCAGGAAAACGGGTCCATTTGTCCAGCCCGCAAGGCCCCACTGGAAGCCAAGGGGGCTGCCCACACGGCCCACGTGGAGAGGCTCAGGGAGAGTGTGTGCAGAGGGTCCTGCTTGCAGCTCACCGGCCAATCAGCTGCCCTGCATGAAGTTCATCGGCCAATCAGCTGAGCCATATGCAACTCTCCAGCCAATCAGCTTCCCTGCATGCAAGTCACCAGCCAATCAGCCGGGGAGCCCCAGAAGCTCCTCCTCCTCCTCCTGGCAACGCTGGAGTTTGCTGGCTCAGCGATTGTCCTGTGGCAGCCAGATGGCCGGAGCACCAGTGTTCTGTGTGGGACACGACAGGGGCAGACCCACAGCACACACCCGTGTGAGGAGGGTCCCCCCACGACAGCTCCATCCTGGCCTGAGTCGGCTGAGTGCCAGGGGGAGCTGACAACCAGAACGGGGAAGGGAGGAAGCAGTGTCAACCTCAGAGACGGAGCCGAGCAGTGTCCCACCCGTACACGGCGCGCAAGGCTGCCCCCGTGTGCTGGGAAGGACCACAGAGGACCACAGAGCAGGAGCCACATCTGCCACAAGCACCCGACAGTGCTGCCAGCACGCCTCTGTCCCCCGGGGCTCCCTCCCAGACGAGGACCCTCTGCGAAACAGCCGGCCAGTCCTCCAAGGAGCAGGAGGGCACCAGGGTCCGGGGCTGGCGTGCCGTGCGGCCCCTTGAGCCACGGTGTGACGCCGGCATCCATGTGGGCGCCAGTTTCAGTCCTGGCTGCTCCACTTCTGATCCAGCTCTCTGCTGTGGCCTGGGAAAGCAGTGGAGGGTGGCCCAAGTCCTTGGGCCCCTGCACCCGCATGGGAGACCTGGAAGAAGCTCCTGGCTCCTGATTTCAGCCTGGCCCAGCCCTGGCTATTGCTGGGATTTGGGGAGTGAACCAGTGGATGGAAGATCCTCTCTCTCTCTCTCTCTCTCTCTCTCTCTCTCTCATAGATAAGTAATCCTTTAAAAACAAACCATCAAAGTCCAAATGTCACAGCCAAGAGCAGCCCCAGGAGCAGGGGGACTGAGAGCCTGTGTGGGTTCCCAGACAGGACCTGGGCTGGGAGAACCTCAGGAGCCCCAGCGTGGGCATCGGGTTAAAATCCGCCGTCAGCGCCGGCTCATTGACAGTGACACATGTGCCGCGGGGAAGCAGGGGGAGGGAGCGCTCCCCGCACCGGCGCCACGACCTTCCTGCCGTTCTAGAATTATTCTAAAATTAAAGAAACTCGCTTAACCCCTCACTTAGTGCACTAACTCACTTATCCCTCTAACCTCTCGAAGAAGACTGAAGTGAGAAACCGGGTCCCACTCTGGGAGGAAGGACCCCCCTCCCAGAAGACCGGGGTCTCGCTTGGAGCCTGCGCAGGGGGAGCTGTCGCCGTGCAGGGGAGAGGCTGGGCCAGCTGCAGGGAAGGCGGGAGAGCACCTGCGAGGGGAAAGGGAGGGAGCTGGAAGCTCAGCTGGGAAGCGCCTGCCCAGAGCAGGAGCCCTGGGACCCTCGGCCAAGCAGGGACAGTGCCCGCAGAGCGCAGAGAAGCACAACTGAGGCTTCCTGGCCTGGAGACTCAGCCCCTGCCTCCCCCACCCCACCCCCAGCCCTGAAGAGGGCAGCACAGGAGGTGTGGCCAGACCGGGCACGGGGCTGCTGGGAGCCTGGGGGGGCGGGGCCTTTGCTGCTTGCAGGAGACCTGCCTCCTGCTCCGTGCTCCCCTGCCCTGCAGGTGGACCACAGATCGCACCCCAGGCTTCGGGGGACAGGGCCAGTATTCCATGGCTTCCACCCGGTTTGCTCCTGTGGGTGTCACTACCACAGGTGTCCCAAGGGCTAAAGTGACGGCACACAGCACAGCAGGCCCCCGTGACCAGCTGCTACTGCTGCCTTGTGGGTGCAGAAAGTGAGACACCTTCGCTCTCTCGGGAGAGACGCCGGCCCCGGGATGACAGCGCTCGGCAGGACTGTTCCTGCCGAGAGCCGGGGCAGTCTGTTCTCGGCCACTCTGCAGGCGGGCACTTCCCCGGGCCCTTGTTGGACAAGAGCGCCTGCAGCCATCTCCCTCCTGCCTGTGCCTCCACGCTGTTAGTGATGTCCGCGGGATGGACGCCCCTGCCCATGGCAGCACAGTCCCGTCTCGCAAGGGCTCACCCTAAATCTACAGGCCTCACTTCCAGGCTAGACGCTGTTGGGGTCGCGCCCGGACTCAGGTGGACAGCGCCCAGGAGGCTCCCGACTCACGGCGCTGGTGATTGTTTGTGCCTGGCAAGATGAGGGCACAGGAAGTCCGGCGCGGTGGGTGGGTGCCGGCTGCAGGGGGAGAGGGGAAGGGGAGCCCCCAGCCCTCGCCGCACGGCACCCCACAGTGCCCACCCGCCCCGCCGTGGAGCGTTTGTTGGAATCAAGGTCTCCCGGCCCTGCGGTTGCTTTACGCAGAGTGGTTTTCGCCCCAAGCCTTGTTCTCGTGTGGCACGAGCCCCTGCAATGCGTGGGGAACAGCGCTGTTTCCAGGATGGACGGCGCCCGCTCACACGCTTCCTGTTTGGGTTGTGTGAGGCTCACAGCCGCGGGCATTTCGGTGGAACCGTGAGCGCGAGTCACACACAAAGCATTCGCAGACCAAGATGGGTGCCCAGGAGAGCCCTGCCCAGCACCCTCACCCGCCAGGGGAGGCCACGGGGCCCGGCTGAGCCCCAGCGTCCCGGCCCACACTCGGCTCCCAGCCCCGGCCCAGGAGCCGCCCCGGGTGGCCCGGCCGCCTCCCCAGGGCCTGCTCTCGGCTGCCGCTCCCCTGCCACAGCTCCTGCCCTTCTCTGATTTTCTCCGGCAAAGTCGGTCACTTTCTCCAGAGAACAGAACTGACCCAGCTGTCCCAAAGCAGCCTCGAGGGAAGCCCGGCCCTGAGAGCCGTTTCCTGGACATCACCCTGGCGACCACTGCCCCTCCCAGCCGTCTTCATCCCCCCTCCAAGGGATGCCCTGGCTTAGGGCCGGGGAGACCCGGCTCCCTCCTTGGGCGGTCCCTGTCTGTGGGACCCTGGGCCCCTCTGAGCAGTGGGTACAGGGTCATGTCCGCCCTGCACGCAGGACAGCCATGGGGACTTTGATGGGTCCGCCATTCCATCGAGGGCACGAGGCTGTGGAGCCCCAGGTTCTGGGGCAGCCACTGGCTGGGAGGGCGCCCTGGGTTGGGGGGGACAGAGTGGGGACAAGGGAGGGGCTCGCAGGCCACGAGGCTGCAGGCAGGAGCTCAGGACAAACTCAGTCACGGCCCAGAGGCCCCACCACCCTCTCAGCCTGGAAGCTGGCTGGCCACGCCCTGGCCAGAGCAGCCAGGACTAGTGATGTGTCCATCGTGCTGGGGGCCAGGCCCATGCTGGGCCGTTTGCCTGCCTCTCGGTCTCCTCTGAGCGCCATGGAAATGGCCAGGTCTTTTCCATGCCGTGCCCTTTGAGGCCAGCGGGCCCTCTGTCTGCCCTGCCCCCTACCCCCGGTCCCACCTCTGGGGACGGATTCTGTGGCCGTGAGTGTGCAGGAGCCTCCACGGTGGCAGCTGAGAGCTGGCACAGGGCCTGCGCCTGCACCTTGTGTTCAGGGCGGGGTGAGGCGTGCCCGTCCACCCTGTGTTCAGACTCTCACCACCAGCAGGGTTTCCTGTGGGGCACGGGCACACCCCCAGGTGTGAGGAGCCGGCACCAGGGGCTCTGCGTGGTGAGCTGTGGTTTCCAGCCTCACATAAGCCCCCAACTGAGTCCCTGGGACAGGAGCCGGCGGCCGGAGGCCAGGCCCCTGAGCCTAGGAGCACAGGCAGCTCCTGTGGGCAGCGCTGGTGGCAGGAAGGGGCAGCCAACCCTTGTCTTGACCAGGACGAGGCTCCCCACCCCGCCCCCTACCGCAGAGATGCCTCTGCTCACGTCTCCCCCCAACCCTCCAGGGTCTCCTGGGTCCTGCAGCACAAGACACTGCGGCGCAGGGCAGGCACAGCTGGCGAGTGCCGAGTGCCGAGCGAGTGAGCGGTGGTTTTGTCCTGGAAGCCATTGTCACCCCCAGGACCCGAGGGATGGGCAGCCTGCAAGGTGTCCGCTCATCAGGGGCCGGGACCTCGCCCCGTGGGGGCCTCACCCCCGCCTCTCAGGGCAGACTCTGCTCCCCGCCCCACGTCCACGGTGCTCAGGGCTCCAGCCCTCCTGCCCCCTCCCTCACCTTCTCAGCGCCCCACCCATTGCTGTCTCTGCCCGGGGAGACTTCTATCTCTAAGGGACACAGGCGAGAGCAGGGAGGACCGGGGCTGCCCACGGCCTGGGCAGGTCCACTTCCCCGTCTGTGACATCACCGTTCCCGTCCCACTCCCGGGGGCCCCGGCTTCTGCCTTGTTCTCAGCGTCCACTCCGTCTCAGGAAGGGTTCCCAGACTCGGGCAGCCATCGTGTCTGTCGGTGGAGCCAGTGTCAGCGTGTGTCATGCTGTCCCCATGTCAGGGTCTCACGGGTGAGGGGTTCCAGCACCCTCAGCAGGCCCTGCCTGTGTCCTCCCAGGCTCCCCTGGGCGTGGCCAGCCTGGGGCTGTTGCAGGTGCCCCTCCCCCCGGGGAGAGCGAAGAGGGTGCTTCAGGTAGAACACAGGCGTGCAGCATCTGTTGGGGTCCCAGACGTCCTGTTCACCACCGCGAGGGCTGGACAGCTCCACCGGCCTTCCCTCCACCCCGGCCGGGCCCTGGGTCCTGGTCACCGACTGCAACAGCTCACAAGTCCGTCCGCCCTGCGGCTGGTGGCCCACAGCCCCGAGGTCCAGAGCAGGGACGGGGAAGAAAGTGGGCCTGGGTGGGGGTGGGCCGTGTGGCTTCACAGGGAGCGCCAGCGAGGGCCAGGGCCGCCCCCAGCAGCCCCGGGGGATCTACGCGGACAGCCATGATCACAAGCAAAATGTCTATTTCCAGCTCCAGGTTCTAACGAGTGAATATATTACAATAACTTTATTAAAAAAATCAATGCACATCAATTCCATTTTCGAGTTAATTGCCTCGCGAGCAGTGCGGCGTGGGCGCCCTGGCAGCTACATTAGGGCCTGATTAATGCAGGGCAGGCGCCCGCTGCTCGCTGCGCGCAGCCCTGTTTGTTTCTGCCAGGAAGCGGCGAGAGTGAGAGCGAGCGTCGCACCCCCCCGGCCCCTGCCCATCCTGGCCGCAGGTGGGACGGGGGAGGGCAGCCCCCAGGGGACGTCCTGACGTTCCAGCGTGCTGTTCATGGCTGGGGTGGACGGGGTGCCCCCTGGGCCCGGCCCTGGGCCCCGAGGTCGAGGGTGCCCGCCCCCTCCCAGCCCCACTGTAAAGTGAGTGGCAATGGTGCCCGCAGCAGAATGCTTCAAGCTATGTAGAGGGACAGGCAGAGGTCTTCCACCCACTGGGTCACTCCCCAAATGCCCACAAAAGCCAACGCTGGACCAGGCTGAAGCCCGGAGCGAGAACTCCTCCTGCATCTCCCGGGTGGACAGCGGGGACCTGAGCACTCGAGCCGTCGTCCGCCGCCCCCCGGGGTGCTGTTAGCAGGAAGCTGGATGGGAAGTGGAGGCAGGACTCGAACCCAGGCAGCCACTTAATCCACAGCACCAAACACACCCCAGATTTATCCAGATGGCCCAGGGTCATCTCCCTGTCACTGTCAGCTTGTTCCCCTTTGCTGAACCCCTGCTAGGATTCCTAAACCATCAGTCCTATGCCAAGGGGGCTTGAAATTCATGTGAAGTAATGTACAGTGCTAATTTACATATGCAAATTACCACACACACCCCCAGGGCCCTGCCAGGCAATGACCTCAAGTACTTCTGACAACAAGTCCCTGAGCGTCGGTGTGCACGGCACGACACAGGCGCACCTCTGCTTCCTGGGAGTCGTCCCTCCACACACCTGGGCTCAGGTGGCACTCACCACACCTGGCCCCGGGTTTGTTTCCGCTCACGGATTTAGAGGTTCACAGTCCCCGCCCCGGTCTGGCAGGGGGGCAGTGAACAGCAGGCAGCGGAGCGAGGACACCAGGGCCGAACTCAGCCCCAAACCCCAGCATGGAAGCCCCCCCCCCCGCTGGGGTCGAGCCTGCCCTGCCGTCCGCAAACCCATCACATGGGACTTCGGGGACCCAGTTGTTAACCCGGGGGCTCAGCCAGACGCCCCAGCCACAGCTGCCCTCCGCCCCCCAGGAGTCCCCTGCAGAAGCTGACATCAGCAGCCGATTTACCAGGCCTGGCCAGGACACGGCGGTGCCCGCGCTCACCAACAGCTGGGGGGCTGGGGCGGGCCCCCTCCTTCCTGGATCTTTGTTCCGTGTCTCACACACAGTGAGTGCAGACAACCCCTCCCTGAGCCGCCCAGCCACCTGGCCAGGTCACAGTGACAGCGGCACGGAACCCAGGCAGCCTCCAAGCGGTAGACTGGAGGGGGTGACTGCCACTGGCCAGCAAGGCCTGAGCTGGAGCCGTGACCCAGCGTGGGTCACCTGCACAGCAAACCGCACCGCGCCAAGCTCACAGGATCGCTCCGTCGTGCCTCTGGGCAGAGCCCCAAAGTCAGCATCGCCGAGGTCCAGGAACGCAGAGCGGTCACTGCGGGAGAGCTCCACCTCCGCCCTCAGCCACAGAGTGTGACCAGGGGCAGGTCTGTGGTCCACGACGCGGGGGGAGCCGGGAACCAGCAGCCGGATGACGTCAGCCCTCCTGCCGCGGCTCGGATCCTGCCTCGGTGAAGCCAAGCCCGTCTGGGTCTGGGCAGCCAGAGGGAAGCTTTGGGGGGAAGCTTTGGGGGGAGCGCGTTGGTCTGAGCAGGGGGTGGGCTCTGCTGGTGCCCTGCATCTGACAGGTGCTGATTCTCTGAGGGGGTGGAGCTCAGTCTAGGCAGTGACTTCCCCCCGGGCGTGTCCTGCAGCCACCATGTCCATGAAGAAGGCTGGGCGCCCGGCCCCTCCTGCAGGCTGGAGTCCAGGACACTGGCAGTGGAGACAGGCGCCCGAGGTGGGAGTGGCCGGCAGTCCCTGCCAAAGAAGAGGACTCTGAGATTGGCGGTGCTGGGCCACTCTGCCCAAGGCCACGGAGCGGGGTTGGTGTCCACACGGTCGGACTGCAAAACACCAGGCACCAGGCAGCCACCTGGCCGCAGAGGGCTCAGCTGGGACCCTGCAGATGCTTTGAGGGCACGTGCGTGGCTTCCGAGAGCGTCCCCAGTCCCAGGGTCCCCGGGCCCTGCCACAGAGAGGAGTCCTTTCTCAAAGGAGGAAAGGGTTTGGATCCGCAGTTCCTCACTCAGCCCCGCCCAGCTCTGCGTGGCTGTGGCTCGCCTGGCAGGCCCGTGGGCAGGCTGCGGCCTCGGCGCCTGGAGGCTCCACCCGGGTCCTCCCCTCTCGCTCTGCTCCCTCCTCTGAGAAGCCCAGGGCGCCTGCTCGGGGCACCCCTCTCTGCATCCCCTTTATGCTGGAAGACCCTGGGGTTCAGGCATCAGGGCGCCTGACCTGCTGCTGAGTGGGCCAAGGTCAATGCCAAGGGGAGCTCCTGGCAAGAACTGGAAGAGCCAATTCAGACGCCTCCCGGGGGCTCAGGGGAGCCCGAACCACACAGGCCACTCACCTTCACCCAGTAACAGCCCTGGGTGCTGGGAGTGGGGCAGCCAGGCCACGGTGCTCTGGGGGCCACAGTGGGGAAGCCGCTGGGCCCAGGCAAGGCCCCTTCCCCACAAAGGGGCACCAGGGAGTGGGCATTTAGCCTAAAACTTAAAAAAGCTAGCAGGAGTTAGGAAGGGAGGTACCGGGGAGACGTGGGCGGAGAGAGGAGGGATTCCGGGCAGAGAAGTGTGGCCCCCAAGAGAGCAAGGGCATGGGGTGGGGGCAATGGCCAGAGAGCGGGCAGATGGGACGCACCACGACATGGGGCCAGCGTCCAGAGAGTGCGGGGCTTGGAGCCAAAGACACGGCCGCAGCGGGGCGCTGGACAAGGGTCTTGAGGGGAGACGCACAGTTCCTGGGAGGAAGACATGAAGCTTGGCAGACGGCACGGGGGTGGAGGCATCCTCAGTGGGGGGGGGGGGCCTGAGGTTGGGGGCGCAGTCACCGAGAGCCCGCCAGGGAGCGGCTGGGGAGGAGGCGGGCTGGGCTGGGCAGCAGGGCCCTGGGCGGGCACTGGCGGGGGCGGGGTGCCGAGCTCACTTGTGGAAGCTGGCAGAAGCGGAATGAAAAGTGCGAAGCACTTGCAGCGCTGGCCGGCGAGAGGGCTTGGAAGGCTCGCGGAGAACGCACGGACTTCAGGAGCGCTTTGCACCAAACACACATCTCACCCTGTGTGCCACAGGCCGTTTGATGTCCTCTCGCCGGTCATCTGGAGAGACGCAGGCCTCCTGAGGACAAACGCACCAGTGCGCCCAGCCCTCGTCTGGGCAGGAGGCGCTCACTGGTCTTGTTGATTTGCTTTCTCTGAAAGACAGAGACGGAGACGTCTTCCGTCCGCTGCTTCGCTCCCCAGATGCCAGGCCTGGGCCAGGGATTCGGTCTGGGTCTCCCCATGGGCAGCAGGGACCCGACTCCCGGAGCCATCACCTGTGCCTTAGTGAGGAGGAGGAACCGGAGCAGACCTGGGGTTCGCAGGCGAGGACTCCGCTGCGGGACGGGGGCTCCCCAGGCAGCGGCACGGAGCATCCCAGAACCTCGCTGCGCCTCCCCCAAGACTTGGCAGAGAAGAAGCCCTGGCAGTGGGGGAGGGGCAGCTCCGGCAGAGGGGGCGAGTCCCCGGGACCCTCCTCATCGCTGGATGTCCATGCTGCCTGTGGCGGCACTCTCACTCTCACTCTCACTCTCACTGCCCGGCTCCCCTCAGTGTCCTCTGCAGAGCCGGCCCCCAACCTGGGGATCCCCACCCGCCTCCGTGCGCCTCTGCCTTTGCTTCTCCCCCTCCCCCCACTTCGTCCCACTCCCTTCCCCCTCCTCGTCCCACTGCCCCCCCTCCGTCGTCCCACTGCCCTCCCCCATCCTCCCCTGTAACCAGGGCAGTAGGGCACCCTTGGGTCAGCCGAGGCTGCAGCCTGGCCGGGGTCCCCACGCTGCACCTGCCACCCTTGTCTGGGATCCCCACTGATGTCCACGCTCACGAGAGGACACGGCCAGCATCCAGCCAGCTCCCCACGAGCCCTCCCCACGTGTGCCTCCTACAGGTGGACATGTCTGTGGACACGTCTGGTGGAGCCCCGACTGGAAGACCCAGGCCCTCTGAAGAACCAGCGTGATCAGGGATTCAGCCCCACCCCCGCAGGATGGCGTGGGGCCCGGCGTGGCTCGGCAATGAGTCAATGGCACTCACTCCTTGATGTGACATAAACACCCCATGCAAGAAAGGACCCCCGTCCCCAGCCCCGCGGGCCTCCCAGGGCTGGGCCGGTCTTCAGGCTGCAGGAACCTTTGCCAGAGGCGCCCGGGGCGCTGCCTGCACATGGGCACCGCCCCTCCACCATCAGAACGGAAATTGTTCAGCGAGGAAGTCTGCTCCGGTTCCCCGGCTGGACACTGAGTCCTGGCCCAGCACCAGGTGGACGGCGTGGCCCAGACAGACAGGAAGGCGGGACCTGCGCCCTGTCCAGAAGCTGACCGGGAAATCGGAGCGAGAGTGATGATTTACTGCTGCCCACAGTGTCTCCGGCTCTGGCAAACACCAGAGACACCGTGTTCCCTGGCCCCAGCCGCAGGCCTGGCCAGAGCCAGCAGCAGCTTGGAGGCCACTGGGGGGCGGGACAGCGTCTCCCCTTGCCCGGGACAGCGACAAGCGCATCCCAGGGGAGTCCCTGCCCTGGAACTCACCTGTCCATCACCCGAAGGGAGGTGCAAACTGACACCCACCTGAAGCCAGCGCTCCCCCTGGACAGGAGGCGACAGCGCGCCTCCTCCCTGCCCCCCCGGCCCAGACGCAGCCAGCAGAGAGCCCCTTGGTGACGTCGCCCTGCCCAGCAGACACTGGCGCTGGAGCGTCCTGCCTGTTCCCAGCCTGCTCTCCCCTGCCCTCTCGCCGTGTGCCGACCACACCCCAGTACACGGAGTCCTCGTCTCCAGAGAGGGCTCCCTGCTGGCGCCCGCGCCGCCTCAGCCCTCATGGGGCCGGGCCCAGCCCACAGCACAGCAGCTCCTGGAAACCGGCAAACCGCTATTTCCTGGTTCCGAGGCCTGAGCCCGCAGGGAGCTCAGCTGCTAACAGCTGCGCTCAGCTGGTGTCCTGGCCGCCGGGGGGAGCGGCGTCAGCTGCTAATGGCAGAGAGAGGGGAGCCAGGCGGGCCTTTGCCCTCAAAGCCATGGAACCTGCTGGCTGGGGGCGGGCAGCCCGGGCCAAGGGCGCCCAGAGCCCCCGCCCGCGGCCTCGCTCCCGGCTCCTGGGCAGGAGCCCAGGCTGGCTCCTCCACTGCGCGTCACCTGGGGGTGCTCAGGACGGGCAAGCTAAGCCCAGCATTAGCTTAATTAATCACAATTAGGAGGGCAGACCGGCTACAAATATAATCACGATTCATCTCAGACCCAGAGACAGTTGACTTTGGGATTACCCAGCCCCAGCAGCCTCCTCCTGGCTCCTTGTCCGGGGTCCACGGCCGGGCAGAGCCCCGTCTCCTGCCGGCTCCCGAATTCCTGGGCTCCTCCTCGGCCTCTCCCCACCCCGCACGCCTGTCCCACCCTGCTACCCAGGAGAGAGGAGCCAGGCTCTGAGCCAGGGCAGGGCAGAACCCAGAGGCCCAGTGCCCACCACCCACCCTGCCCTGCCTGGCAGCTCCCGGTCCCTAAGAGGCAAAGCGTTGGGGCCAGAACCAGCTGGCAGGAGCCAACACGTCCGCTGTGAACCCGCGAGCTGTGAGATGCTGTGAAATCTGTGTCATAAAGAATCACCACACTGCAAGGGTGGGGAGCAGCAGCTGGAACGGGGCTGGGCGGCGGAGGAGCCCAGGGAAGACGCCTGGGGGCAGAGAACAGCCAAATGGTCAGGAGCGGAAGTCAGGACCACCCACGGCAGAGCAGGTGGGAGGGGCCCCACAGGCGCCCCCAGCTCTCTACCGGTCACTGCTGCCTGCTAAGGCCAAGAAGACCCCTGGCCTGGCCGTCCCACCCCGTGGCTGAGCCTCAGCCTGGCCCAGTAGAGGTCGCCGGTTCCCCAAGCTGGGGTCCCAGCCTCCGTGGGCACGGCTCAGGCTGGGGGGGTGGGTGCAGGGCAGCACTGGGCACCGGGTGTGGAGCTGGGAAGGGGCGAGAACGCAGGCACAGACCCCCGGCTGCCTCTGACGCTGCTTCTCCCACCCCAGCCCTGGTCCCTCGTCCCCCCCACACCCCGCGGAGCGCTGCAGAAAGGGGGTGGGGCCGATCCCCTGCAGCTGCGTGGCCGCTCGCTGTCAGTCCTTCCCAAGGCCATGCTCACTTCCTTCCCCGCCCAGCCCGTGCTGCGGCCGCGTAATCAAGTCCTCCCATCGCTCGCGGGAAACTGATTTTCCAAGGAGGGCTGAGGGCGACTTCGATTCACCAGGGCCCCAGACCCGTTTGCTGGGCTGGAGTGCTTGTGCGGAGTCTCCGCTGAAGCGTGTCCGTCTCTCCCCGGCCGCAGGTCTCAGGATCACAGACACCAGCGCAGCTTCCTGTCTGCCCTGGAAAAGCCCATTAGCAGGAGCCGCCAGCGCCAGGCCTGGCTCTGCTCCCGAGGTCGGCCAGGAAATGATGGGTCTCCTTCTGCAACAGTAGCTGGGGTTTTTAATTTGTTTCAGGCGACCCTGCCTGCCGCACCCAGGCTGGGAGCACAGAGCTGCAGAGAGGCGGTGTGGCCAGGGAGGAGAGAGGGAAGGCTCTGGAACAGCCATGGTCCAACTTGTGTCCGTGCCCCTGTTTCCGGCATCATCTCCCTCGAGTCTGACCCCAGTCGGCTCTCTCAGCACAAGATTCAGGTCCCCGTGAGGAGACCACGACCCACGCCAGGCCACCAGCCGTGTCTGCAGCCTACGCGTGGGATCAGATAAACACGAGAGAGAGAGAAAGAGAGAGAGGCTGACGCTGTGCGGGAGGAGGTGGGGATGCAGACGGGATGCCCGGCTCCTCCAGGGTGGAAGCCCGCACAAGGGCTGTGCCCGGTGACACCACGCCGGTCCCAGTCCCAGCGGCTCCAATGCAGTTCCCTGCTAATGAGCCTGAGAAGGTGGCAGAGGGTGGCCAGGGGCTTGGGTCCCTGCCACCCAGGAGGAAGACCAGGATGGAGTTCCTGGCTCCTGACTGCCGTGGCCGTTTGGGGAGCGAACCAGCAGAGGGAAGACTTGGCTGTCTCTCCTCTCCCTCTCCCCACCTTTCTGTTGTTCTGCCTCTAATAAACAAATAAATAAAAGAGTAGATTTTAGATCCTCTTGCTGCAGACACACACACAGGTGACCCTGTGAGAAGGTGGATCAGTAGTTCTGACTGACTGTGGTAAACACTGCACTATCCACATGTATAAGAAAGCACCAGGGGCCGGCACCGTGGCACACTAGGTTAATCCTCTGCCTGCAGTGCCGGCATCCCATATAGGTGCCGGTTCTAGTCCCGGTTGCTCCTCTTCCAGTCCAGCTCTCTGCTGTGTGGCCCAGGAGGGCAGTGGAAGACGGCCCAAGTGCTTGGACCTTGCACCCGCTTGGGAGACCAGGAGGAAGCACCCGGCTCCTGGCTTCGGATCAGCATAGCTCTGGCCGTAGCAGCCATTTGAGGAGTGAACCAACAGATGGAAGACCTCTCTCTCTGTCTCTCTCTCTCACTGTCTGTAACTCTACCTGTCAAATAAAAAAAAATCTTTTTTAAAAAAGAAAACACCATATCCTTTATCTAAAAAGAGACAATAAAAAGTTTTAAAGATCCATCTATTTGTTTGAAAGAAAGAGTTACAGAGAGAAAGAGAGAGAGAGAGAGAGAGAGAGAGAGAGAGAGAGAGCTTCCATCCACAAGTTCACTCCACAAATCACCGAAACACCGAAATGGCCAGAGCTGGGCCAGGCGGAAGCCAGGAGCTCCGTCCAGGTCTCCCACGGGGGTGCAGGGGCCCAAGCACTCGGACCATCCTCTGATGCCTTCCCAGGCCACAGCAGAGACCGGATCGGAAGTGGAGCAGCCGGGACTCGACCTGGCGCCCACACGGGATCCCAGCACCCAGGTGGCAGCTTAGCCTGCTGCACCGCAGCGTTGGCCCCGATAATAAACTCTGTAAGGACACTCAGTGCTCTCCATGGCCCCCAGGGAGAAGACCCAGCCCCTGGGCGAGCCCCACAGGCTGCCTGGCCACGCCCTGCCTCGCTGGTCGGTGCTCTGTGCCGCCTGCCACCCCCAGCGTGCCCGCAGTGCAGGGCCACTCCCTTGGCCGGCAGCCGCTCCCCCACTCCTCCCCAGCGGCCCCTCCACGGTGACCTCGCGTGTGGCGCGTTTGAGCGCAGCCCTGGGGCTCGGCCAGCTACACCGTGTCTGCCCCCGGACTTTCCCAGCGCCTCTGAAACTTGGAGAAAAACAGAAAGTAGAGAAAACGCAATTTTAAAAAAATCACCTGCTCCCGGGCTCTCAGGTGGCAGCTGCGACCGTCTGGCGGCTCCGCTCCCAGATGCCCTGGGCGTCTTCCCTGGCAGCTGCTGCTGTCCTGTCCCCGTTCTTTGTGACATTATTCTGAGAAGCAACACGCAAACAGCACAGCCTTGCCCCCCTCCCCCGCCACTGCACGGCTCCCCGACGCGGTAACGGCGTGGCCGGGCCTCCAGCTGGGGCTCTCCGGCCACCTGCTGCTTTCACAGCCGGCGCCCCACAAGTGAACCCTGGCGCTCCCGAGGGCGAGCGGGTCCCGGGGCAGACGCGGGGGTTCTTCTTTTTAATGTTTTCACTGATTTCATTTTTATGGTCTGAAAGGTAGAGAGACACAGACAAGGGACTGAGGTCTCTCATCGGCTGGTTCGCTCCCCAGATGCCCACAACAGCCAGGGCTGGGCCAGGCGCTCCCCCGATGCCCACAACAGCCAGGGCTGGGCCAGGCGCAGCCAGGACCTGGGAGCTCGACGCAGCGCTCCCCAGTGAGTGGCGGGCGCACAAGTCCTCCAGCCGTTGCCTGCTGCTCCCCACCTCCAGTGTGGGACGGGGACCCCCAGTGGGGTCGAAGCACGGCCCCCAGTGACTGCCCAGGACTGGGATTTCTGTGACAAGGACACATGCCTTTTTAAGATCTTGTGGGAGACACGGGTGCCAGGGGAGGACTAGGGGCCGCTGAGACACCCCCAGACTGCCCCCAGGAAGCCGGCCTCACTGTGTTAGTTTGCTTAGCCTTCAACCGCAAATACGCCGCAGATGGAAAACAGAAATTTCTCTCTAACCATGCTGGAGGCTGCAAAGCCAAAATCAAGACGCCCGTGGACCACGTTGCTGGGGAGGGCTCCCTCCTGCTCACAGCCACCTCCTGCTGTGGCCGTGGGGAGGTGCGGGTGAGAAGACAGCATCCAGGTGATGCCGTGCCGCCTCCCACGAGGACGCCGACCCCAGCACAGAGCCCACCCTGCAGACCCCAGGGAGCCCCAACCACCTTCCAAGTCCCCCCCTCCCCAACACCACCCATTAGGGCCGAGGGCTTCAGCAGATGGCTCTCAAGGGCACTCCAACACTCGCCAGGACTGCCGCCCCCACCCCCGCTTTGCCCAGAGCTCCCTGGCTGGCCACGCCTCCTTTCCCAGGCCCAAAATTGCATCCCTACCCTGCCTCCCAGTGTTATGAAGACTGTGTGTGCACAACCGCGCCCCCAGAGATATGCCCATGTCCCAGCCCTGGCACCTGTGACCGTGACCCTACTTGGGAAAAGCATCCTGGGGCCAGCACTGTGCCACAGCAGGCCCCGCGGCACAGCACCTGCACGTGAGGCCCAGCTGCTCCACTGCGGACCAAGCTCCCTGCTCGTGCACCTGGGAAGGCAGCAGAGGACGGCCCCAGTGCTTGGGCCCCTGCACCCACCTGGGAGGCCTGGATGGAGCTCCAGGCCCTGGCTCCCGTCTGGCCCAGCCCTGGCTGTTACAGGCATTTGGGAAGTGAACCAGCAGGTGGACGATTCTCTCTCCCTCTCTCTCTCTCCCTCTCTCCCTCTCTTTCTCTCTCCATCCCTCCATCCCTCCCTTCCTGTCACTCTGACTTTTAAATAAGTACGTAAAGCTTTCTCAAAAAGAGGGAGCACCCCTGCAGATGGAGTCACGTAGGCTGTGGGAGGAGGGCGTGCCGCGCCCGGTGAACCCTACATGCGTGCATCTCCCTGGGGCACAGAGGCGAGCCGGGCAGGGGCGGGAAGGCCGTGTGAAGACACAGGTGGAGGCTGCAGCGATGCAGCCACAGCCGCGGAGCACCTGGGGCATCCAGGAGCCGGACGGGGAGGAAGGACCCCCCAGAGCCCCCGGGAGAGCCCGCCCCTGCTGACTGCGTGGTTCGGGGCACTGCATTGCAGAACCGTGTGCCAACATTTCTGGTGTTCTGAGCCCCCGGGACTATCGGGAAACCCACAGGAGGGCCAAGGGCGGGGCCAGTGGTGGCCAGGCTTGGCCTCGGACCCAGGTCCCCATTGCTGCCCTCCAGACACCCAAGGCCGTGCGGTGAGAAAGCACAGGGACTGCGGGCTTTGTAAGGGAACTGTGTTTGGGAGAGCGCTTGTCACTGCTCCTATCGGGGACAAACAAGGGAATGGCTGTCCCCGGCCGGGGGGGCAACGTCCCTCAGCGTGACCGGCTCAGGCCTCGGTGTCCAGCCCTTTCCAGCTGATTGCCGATGGTAATCAATGCCTTCGGTTGTCAAACATCCGAGGTCGGCCAAGGCTTGCTGTCCTCCTGTGTTAAAATCCACCCTGATCCGCGGGAAACCAGATCAGAGTGAAATGCCAGAAGGCGTTCAGTCACAGCTGCTGGTGCTGGCGCTGGCGGGCGCTCGGCCCCGGGGCCACGGGAGCCGCAAAGGCCCAGAGGCCGGGAGCTGGGGGGGCTCCTGCGGCCGGCTGCTGGAGACGACCCCACGCAGGCCGTGTGCAGACGCCCACGAGGCTTCTCCGGGAGACGCTGCTTCTCCACCTCCCTAATGAGTCCTGGGGGTGCCATCGGCTTCTCCCATTTCCTGCACAGCTCCTCGGCAGCCCAAGGGCGGATCGGCCTCTGCCTCCTCGCGGGGCTCTGGGGGCTCCTCCTCTGCGCCCCGGGCTTCCATTGCCTTCTGTGCAAGGACGCGGCGGGCACAGCTCCCCTGGACGCCGCCAGCACGGCACTGTCTCGGTTTCCATCGGAGCAGCCAGCAAGGCCTCTCCAGCCCAAAGCAGCCACCGGCTCACGCAACCACACTTGCAGGAAGTCGGGCCGACCAGGGGGCCAGAGACCACTCGCTCCCCTCAGCATGGTGGACTCTTGGGAACAAACGCGTCTCCACAGTGTCCTGTGCATGGTCTGCTGGGTTTTTTTAAGCCTAATTTATTTTTAATTTATTTATTTTGAAGGTCGGAGTTACAGAGATGGGGGGGGGAGGGACACAGTGAGAGTCCTCCACCTGCTGGTTCACTCCCCAGATAGCAGCGGCCAGGGCTGGGCCAGGCTGAAGCCAGGAGCCAGGAGCCACATCTGGGTCTCCCACTTGGGCCGTCCTCTGCTGCTTGCCCAGGCCTTTGGAGGGGAGCTGGATCGGAAGTGGAGTGGCCGGGACACTCATCTGAGACAGTGCTTGCTGGATGTCACCAGTAAGTCAAGGGGCAGACGCTGTGGCCGAGCAGGCAAGACCCCAGCTGGGTCCTCACCCACATCCCAGTGCTGGGGTTTGAGTCTGCTCTGCCAGACCCCAGCGCACGCCTGCACCTGCACCCCTCACTCTCCGCCCCCGGCACTCAGCAGTGACCCTGGAGGTCACCACCAAGACTGCGGAGTCGCTGGCGTTGGGCGGGTGAGAGCCCCTGCCACAGGCTCCTGTGCCCACCCTTGCCACCCACGAGCCACGGGCCCAGCCACCCCAAGGACGGGAAGGCCTGGTCCTGACCTCAGCTGTGCAGCTGGGCACGTCCCCACCTCCGCTGACCGTGCCGCCCAGTGAGGGAGACAGCAGGGACCCAGCAGAGAAAGCACAGAGCAGAAGTGGGCTCCAAGGACACCGGCCGTGGAGAAGGCGGGCAGCCGCCCACGGGCAGAGCCTCAGGACAGCCCTGAGGTGCAGGAGCCGGGCACGCGGAAGCTGAGAGACCCTCACAGAGGTGGGCGCTGGGCCCCAGGGCCCCCCAGGCCTGGTGAGCAGCTGGGGTCTTCCAGGCAAGCAGCAGGAAGCCCAGAGGGTCTCAGCCCAACAGCGGTTTCATCCAGCTCACGCCTTTACAACCTCGAGAAGGAGGTGGGGGCAGAGAGAGGGGCCTGCGGTGGGGGGCTCCATCGTGCTGGGGAAGAGAGCAGAGAACAGACCCCTCCCTCTCCCAACCCCAAGGTGTCAGGTCTGCTCCATGGAGACCGGACACAGGCCCCAGGCTTGGTGTCTGGCCACAGCGAGAGGCTGGAGGGGAACTGACCTGGGGGTGAGAGACAGCGAGCCGCCCGCGTGTCCTGGAGCCTGGCCCGGGGTCGTCTGGCCCGGGGTCGTCTGGCCCGGCTCACCTGGGTCTGTCCCACAGACAGCGGGCACCACCTCACCTGGACGCCCCCTCCCACGGACGGTGGCCCCAAGGCTGCCCCGCACTCCCCACACTCTGCCTCCCGCGGTGGTCCTGTGTGAGCCGAGGGCTGAGTTTCTGGGCCATACTCAGGCTGTGTCATCCGGTGCAGTTTGCTTCACTCACCCCAGAACCTTCCAGAAAGGCCGCAGTCTCGAGGGGCCACCGGCGACTACGAGCTCCCACTGTGCCAGCCCAGGAGACGTGCAGGGCGCTTTGTCGTGTGAGCTTCCCTCCCAGTGTCACCGGTCTCTGCACGCGGTTCGCCCACCTCTGGGGGTCGCCCTCCGCGTCTCTTGATCGGGCAAGTGCCTGACAGACGCCGCGTATTAATCCCCGGTCGGCTTCTCACACTGCGAGTCCTCCTCCCGTCTGCTCGGCTGCTGTCAGCCCCGCCCGCACTCTCCCCGACGGGAATCTACCTCTCGTGAGAGCCATCCACTGCCGCCTTCCAGGTTCAGTCTGAATTGTTCTTTTAAGTTGTCTCTGCTCAGAAGCAGCAAGTCTCCCAAGTCGGCCTCTGACATCCGCTCGTGGGGGAGCCCAGCCCCCCTGCAGCCGGGTACCAGTGGGGACCAGCGGGGCAGGGGGCCCACCGGAGCCTCCTCGCTCTGAGGTCCCCTGGCCGCAGGTGAAACAAGGGACCTGGAACAGCGGCTGCTCACCGAAGCCCAGAGCCCCACCCAAGGGGCCTCAGAATCCAGCGTCAGTCACCCGCTGACTCACGGGGACCCAGCCACGGAGCAGGACACCGAGGTCCTCCAGGAGCCCGCCCTGCCACCAGTCTGGTGTCTCGGGGCAACAGCAGCCTCCCGGCCCCGGGGCTCCGGCGCCTACTCACTTCTGAGAGACCAGCAAGAGGGCAGAGGAGTCCAAAGCCATCACTTCCGAGACGTGTTTCGTTCCTGCCGTCTGTGTGGGAAAAAAGCAACCGCCCCCAGGACCCCCGGGGAAGCCTCGAACCCAGGGCCCCCACCACAACAGGCCCAGTGAAGCCCAACCCCCGCCCCTGCCAGCCAACCTCAGAATCCCCCGTGAGCCTGGGCCCCCACTGCCCCTTCAGCCCCAAACTGGCCTGGGAGAGGCTGGGACCCTGCGTTCTGAGCCAGGGCTGGCCGCCGCACA
Organism: Oryctolagus cuniculus; assembly: GCF_964237555.1. NCBI lineage: Eukaryota > Metazoa > Chordata > Mammalia > Lagomorpha > Leporidae > Oryctolagus > Oryctolagus cuniculus. The sequence goes on from NC_091438.1 coordinate 162,605,857, forward strand.
TGCTCCAGCCCACCCTCACGCAGCGGCCACGCCCCGGGTCCACGTGTCCACCCACGGATCCAGAGCGTCCCCAAAGTGCGGGACCAGCCCTGACGGCTCAAGCACGCCTCCCTGGAAAGGCACAGGGGTCCCCAGCCCCGAGGGGTGAGAGCCCAGCTGACTTTGCAGATGGCAAGCAGCAAGGCAGTGAGTGGCCACGCCTTCTCTGGGCCCTGGGGCACGCCCTCGCCCAGTGCCTGCAGCCAGGAGCCCAGGGCTGCTCCCGTCTCCCTCGGGGACTGGGGGTGCACAGGCCCCGAGACCCTAACTCATGCAGCCCCTCAAAGGCGGGGGTCCTGGGATGCACAGGAGAGCAGGATTTCTTCAGAGCAAAACAAAACTCCCCACTCAAGAACCGAGTCGTGCACAAAGCAGCCGACGATGCTGCGAGGGAAACCCCTCTCTGGGAAGAGCTCCAACAGGCGGGAAAGCCCCCAGCAAGGGAAAAAGCCCATCAGCAAGGCCCAGCCCACCCTCTGCACCCTCCCCGGGCACGGGAGGCGGTGTCTTGGGGGGAACCCAAAGGAATACTCCAAGGGGGAGCAGTTGGGGCGGGGCTCGGGCACCTGTCCATCTCTGGGTTCTTTTGATAAAATATGGAAAGTGCGGTGGCTCCCGGTGCATGATGGGAGTGGGTGTGCCCCCACGGTAGTTTTATCACAAAGACCTAAGGTTCAGGGCAGAGACACGCCTGAGGCCCTGGTTGCAAGCTCCCAACACTGTATAACTTGTGGTTTCCACCTCTCGGCCACAGCGGGGCGTTGCTGTGTGCGGGGGCGAGGTGGGGGTCGACTTGTCCAGTGCCCAGAAAGGGAGACCCGGGCTGTGCACAGGAAGGGAAGGGGCCTGGATGGCCATGCAGGCCAGGCCAGCCTGTCAGGGGCCAGTCAGCCACGGCTGTGTGCAACGCGTCCGCCTGGAGCTGTCCATCAGCTGTCAATGGCGGTTCAGCTGGGGCTGTCCATGTCTGACCGGAGCCTTCACACGGGTCAGCAAGGAGCTGCCGGCAGCAACCGTGCTGGCGCAGGGAAACCCCGCCGGGCTGGAGCTGTCCGTCACCAGCCCACGCTGCCCAGGCCTCAGCTCCTCCCCGAGCCGCCCACGTGCCCACAACGCCACCTGCACCCACCCGGGGCCCCAGCGTGCAGCCTGGTCCTGCCGGCTCCACGAAAAAGCTCCTTCCGCCTTCTGACAAGGCCCCCTCACCTTCCTCTTCTTTCTGGAGGTGGGAGGGAGAAGGTCCTGGAACATCCCATACTGCCCTGGGGCTTTCCTGTCGTGATCAGAGGCCGGGCACAGCAGGCAGAGGGCGTGGGGTTCCGGAAGGTGGAATGTGGTGGGCAGCGTTGAAGAAGCCGAAGAACGTGAAGTGGAGGACAGGGCCGGGGGCAGATAGGACGCAAGGAAGGGTGCCGCCGCCCCCTGCAGGGCCCGCACGCCTCATCAGAGCACCTGGGTTTGAGTCCCGGCTCTGCCTCCCGTCCAGCTTCCTGCAGGTGCCCAGCCTGTGGGGCGGCAGTGATGGGTCAGGGCCCCGGGTCCCTGCCTCTCGTGGGGGAGACTCGGAAGGGCCTGCAGTGTCTGGGCTCCAGCCTGGCTCAGCCCTGAGTGCTGTGGGCGTCTGGGGAGGGAAACAGTGGATGGAAGCTCGCGCTCTCTCTCTCTCTCTCTCGCTTTTTCAGATAATCCGCTTTTTATAAAAAAGGTCCAAGGCAGAGGGGGCAGGCACACGGAGCAGGAGGGCTCACAGGTGCGGGGGTCTCGCCCCGGAGATCCACTCTGGGGTGAATGTGCCTGCGAGGGCTGGGCTGGAGCCACACCCCTGCGGTGGCTCCTGCCTGCCAGCTGCCGACACAGCACCACCGCGGCCTGGGTCAGCAGGCTGATGGGACAGTTAGGGTGCTTCCAACAGCTGCTGATAATCCTCTCTTTCCTCCATCTGTCAACTGCGAGAGGCTTCCCTACGGCTGCCATGACAATTAACGACAACCAAGAACACGGACGCCCGGCCTTAAATCAACACTCACAGTCATCTGGGGCTCGGAGTGAAGCGAGAGACCCTCAGCGCCAGCGAGGGCCCCCGGAGGCTCCAGGGTGGAGTCCACGTCCTGTCTGGCTGGGGCTCTGGGGGCTGCCCCGTTCCTGGGCTGGCAGCCGTTTCTGCCATCCTCGGCACGGCTACCCCGCATCTCCCCCTTCTCTGACTCCGTCCCCTCCCCCGCCTCCCTCTTCCCCATGGAGGGGCCGCGTAGTCCAGGGGGTTCTCCCTGCGGCTCAAGAGTGACCTCCGGTCCACCCAAGGTTGCTCGCGTACCTAGTCCCCTCTGAGGACCAGGCTGTGGACATCCTGGGAAGTGGCTTTGGTTCCAGCCTGAATTGCCGAACCGCTGAATGGCTGACCCCCGCCAGCCAGCAAAGGCAGGGGCCAGCCTGCCGGTGCCCAGGGGAGCGGCTCCCTGCTACGGAAAAGGTAGCCATGTCACAGCCCGAGGCCTGGCCTGGACAATCTCACGCCAAGCAGAGAGTTCGTGGGCCCTGAGCAGGTTACCCCCGGCCTCACCTGCCCTGCCCTGCCCCTCTCGGACCACCCACTCAGGGCCTCCTCAGGCAGCACAGCCCCCCCCCCCACCCGGAGGCCCAGACTCTGAGCCGCAAGCTGTGCACTAGCCGTGCAGTACTCCGCCTGTGCAACCCCCCACGGCAGCCCCGGAGACAAGAGTGAGGAGGAGGGAAGAGACAGCCTCCAACACGGTGGATGAAAGCCACGCCTGAGCTGTCTTGCCTCGGACCAAGTCCAGCTGCCTCTTAGCACCTGGGTATTCCCACTGGCCCCTGTGGAGGTGCCCACGCAGGTTAGCAAAGCCAGCCCCATCCAGGCCGCTGGGTGTGGATACCGACGCCCACACAGCTGGCAGCCAAGCCGGAGCTGAGACTGCCGTGGGAGTCCCGAGGGGTGGGGTGCCCACCCGCAGCTGCCCTGTATCGTGGGTGGACAGCGGAAGCTCCCCCACAGGCTATGAGCTTCCAGGCCCAAGGCTGGACTCCAGCAGAGCGTCCCTGCCCACGGCTGCTTCCGCGTGGGATGGGGAAGCAAGGGGCCTAGTGCCAGCACAGCGGGGAGGGAAGACAGACGCCTGCCCTGGAACACACGGCAGGGGCACCCAGGCACCGGGACCTGCCGCGGGAGCGCCTCCGGCTCAGGCCTCCCACAGCCTTGGGGCTGCCCTGGGCACCAGCGATGGTTTCCTAGGGCACAGAAAGGGGAGCTGGGTGGACCATGTTCAGGAGCTTTACCCAGGGTCGCCGGGGTCCTGGGTGCCTTCTCCCTCACTTCCCAGCCACGAACAGCCTCACCTCCCCCAGCCCTGCAGCCCCGGCCCTCCGCAGCGGCTGGTGCCCTTGGGGCCTCCTGCCTGCAGGAGCGAGAAGACACTCTGCCCCCTGCCCGGCCCCTGCTGACCCCGAGCTCAGAGGCCAGGCTCCTCAGGCTGGACCACACTTAGGGCCCGGGGAAGCCAAGGTGTCAGCTAACAGCCGTTTCCGTCTCATGGACGCCCCACACAGCAGCCCTGGGTGACCTGGGCCGCGGCGGGGACCACTGACAGACTGACGCCTGGGAGGCTGCAAGCCCTCGGTTCCTCCCTCCACCCTGGGCTGCTTCTCTGTCTGGACGGAGCTCTCTGGACACGCAGTCACTCACGCTGAGGTTTGTCCAACCACCCATGTCCATCTCGCCCAGACTCAGGGCCATGAGATGGGGCCCCGCTGCCTGCTCACGGGCATCTGGACAGGAAGCACGCGGCCTCCTTCCCCCGGGGGTTCCAGGTGCCCTTTCAGGGGCCAGGGCTGCGTGGATTCGGCGTGCCCACCAACAGCGCTGCCGAATTCACCTGGGCGATGGCGCTGCACACCGCCCCCTGGTGGCAGAAGCTCGCAGGGCGTCCACCCTGTCCGACCCAATGGAGCAGTCCCCATGGAAACACAGACAGCGAGCTATAGGCGACCAGGCTGGGCCACCAACCCAAGCCCAGAGAGCCCAGCCATCCCAGGGTGGCGGTGCCAGCCCCTGGCCACCTGCTCCTTGGGGGACACAGATCCTGATGGGAGATGGTATCGGAGCCGGGAGCCGGGGCCTCTGGGGTGATTTCGTCGTGAGGGTGGGGCCCCGTGAGTGGGACTTGCACCCTTTCCACAGGGGACCGCAGAGAGCCCCCTCGCCCCGTCTGCCACGTGAGGACACAGCAAGCCGTCGATGACCAGAGAGAGAGCCCTCGGCAGACCTGGCTGACAGCGCTGGGGGAAATCCACACGGTGCTGAGCCTCCAGCCGTGGGGCCAGGGGTCCTGCCTGGCTGAGAGGGGGCGCAGGCACCGAGGTCAGGGAGGGGCCGGAGGAGCCTTGAGCCTGGCCCCTGCTGTGGTTTGGACAGGGCTTGGCTCCCAGCCTGTGCGGACGTCTATACCCCACAGCCAGCCGGCGCCACGGCTCACTAGGCTAATCCTCCGCCTGCGGCACCAGCACCCTGGGTTCTAGTCCCAGTTGGGGCACCAGAATCTGTCCCAGTTGCTCCTCTTCCAGTCCAGCTCTCTGCTGTGGCCCAGGAAGGCAGTGGAAGATGGCCCAGGTGCTTGGGTCTCTGCACCCGCATGGGAGACCAGGAGGAAGCACCTGGCTCCTGGCTTCGGTTCGGCGCAGCGCCGGCCATAGCAGCCATTAGGGGGATGAACCAACGGAAGGAAGACCTTCCTCTCTGTCTCTCTCTAACTCTGCCTGTCCAAAATAAAAATAAAAATAAAAACAAAAAAATAAAAAATATACCCCACAGCCTGTGGGAACAGTGCTGCCTGGATGGGACCAGCCCAGCCTGGGGTCAGGAGTGGGCTCAGGGTGAGACCACCTTGGAGGAGGAAGGTGGGGTGGGGCCCCTGACAGAGTCCTGATGGCCTTCCCCAGGGAGGACGCGGGGCGGGGAGGAGCCTCCCCCCTCTGCCCCTCCCCACCTCTCTCTGCCCCTCACCTGTCTCTACTCCTCCCCCCTCTGCCCCTCCCCCTTCCCTCTACCCTCTCCTCACTCTGCCCCTCCTCCTTCTCTGCCCCTCCCCCTCTCACTGCCCCTCCCCCTTCTCTCTGCCCCTCCCCCTGCCCCTCCCCACTCTGCCCCTCCCTACCCTGCCCCTCCCCACCTCTCTCTGCCCCTCTCCTTTCTCTCTGTCCCTCCCCCATCTGCCCCTCCCCCCACCCCACCCCATCTCTGCTTCCTCCCTCTTCATGGCGCCCTCTGCACACACCCAGCCATGCCAATCCCCACCCCCATCAGACAGGACTGACAGGGCTGCCTGATCTTGGACTTGGAGCCTCCAAATCCAGGAGACAGAATCAACCTGAACAAACCTGCCGCGCAGTGGCCCCTCCCGGGCGTCTGTGTGTAGGAAGAGCGCTGCCGCCTCACCCGAGACCACAGCACCCTCAGCACAGAAAGCCGAGGCCCTGCCTGCGTGAGCTCCGCCCACGGGGCAGTGTGGCCCCGCCCCCAGCCGGGAGTGTCCGTCCGGGCAGCACGGCCTCACACGGCACTCAGCAGCACTTGACTAATACGTGCCGGTCACAGCCACTGCCTGGGCCCCGTGGCCCAGATACCTTGCCTGGGGCCCCTCAAGAACCTTCGGACCCCCCCCAGGCCCAGGCCTGGCCGCCTCGCCCCCCGCAGCCTCCCCGAGCCCCCGGTTGGTTCTGAATCTCGCTGCCCCATGCCACGCCCCGGAGCCCCCCGGGCTGGTGCTGGTCTCCCCACCCGGCCCCTCCAAGGGCTCGTGAGGCCTGAGACCTGTCAGTCACCCATGTGCCCGCCCCGCACGAAGCCACAGAAGGCCTGGGCTTCACCGGGCCCACGTCGCTGAACCTGACGCCGTCCACCGCACAGCGCTCCCTTCTCCTCCGATTAAACTGACGGTGCTTTCTTAGCGCTTTTAACTTCTCTTTCAGACTCACTGCAAAGCTCTTTTGGACTTAATTGGACACGGATCTGTATCACTTCGGCCCACGCATAAAGAGAAAGGTGCCGGCAAAACCGATCGGCGAAGGCCGCCGTGGCCTGACACGCAGTGACGCCTGCTCCTCCCCAGTCCATGTCTGCTCCCGGCCAGCGAGGCCTGGTCCCCCAGAGACCACGGGCAGGTGCTGAACACCTGCCTCTGCCGCTGCAGGGGCAAGAGTCCAGCCCAGCATGCAGAGGCGCCCCCTGCTGCAAAGGCCAATGGACTGGGCACCCACTCTCCCTTGCCTGCTTCCACACACCCATCCTGGGTCTCTGCTGGGTTCTAACTCTTCCTTCTCGTTGACAAGTCTCTGGGGTCCAGTGTCTCCCGCTGGGTCTGCGCCAGGGGCCGCCCCGGGAGCCCAAGGATGTAGCAGGATCATCATCTCCCCACAGCAGCAGCTGTCACTTCTGGTGTAATGGGGCTGAAGATACTTCCGTGGCCTCCACTCAGGGGACAAGGCTCATGGCTGGATCCCCCCCCGCCATGGGACAGACAGGTCTTGGGTGCCCTGGCCACATTCACTGACCACTGAGCACCTGGAGTCACTCCGGGGCAGACACGCTCAGCCACCTGTCACTGGTCCCCGAGGCGTGGCTGTCAGCCCTCACCCCACACCTGGCGCGTGGGAAGCCGCATCTCCCCCCAGCAGGTGCAGGCTCAGAGGGGGGGCCCTGGGGGGAGGGTTGAGGGAGACTGGGGCCCCAAGGGAGACTGATATCTGTGCGCACTGCAGACAGTAGCGGCAGCCCCGCAAGCAGTGAGGAGAGAGGGGCCCACGCGGCGGGTGGGGGCTGTGTGAGGACCTCCCCACCAGGCGCTGCAGTGCACAGAAGGAACCCAGAGCAGACCCTGGTACCACCCCGGCCGAGCACGGCGAGCACCAGGCCCTCGTCCCCCACCGCGGGGCACTGAGCGGTCACACGGCCCCTCTGCCCCCTCCCCCAGCTCACTCGGCGCCCCCAGACCCTCCTGGGGCAGCACCAGTCCCGGAGCCGAGCCAGTGGAGGAACAGAGGGGCAGCAGCCTCCCGTGCGGCTCAGAGGGAGGCAGGTGCAGCACTGTCCACCCCGCCTGCCCCACAGCCTCTCCGCGGAGCCTGCCCTCGCCTCACGGTCTCCAAGTGGGCAAGGCCGAGCACACAGTGGGTGTCCACTGACACCTCCCTGGCTTCATGTCACCCGACATGGTGGGAGGTGGGGGAGGGAGCTGTGGTCTGTCTGTGTCCCCCCCTCCCCGAGAAATGCTCAGGTTGGAGAGGACGAGGGGCCTCCGGGCGGTGGTCAGGTGCTGAGGGTGGGACCCCCACGAATGGGAGCAGTGCCCATCCACAGGAGACCTCAGGAAGACCCCCCGCCAACGTGTGCGGACGCGGAGAAGGTGCTGCCTGCACACCGGAAGCAGGTCCTGGCCGCACCGGAATGTGCCGGCTCCTTGCCTTGGATTCCCGGCTCCACGACGGCGAGGGGCAGGGTCTGCCGGTTTATGGCTGCACGGAGGGTGTTGCCAAACAGGGAACCACGCTCAGCGCACAGTAGGCCCTCTCCAAGCCTTCACCCAGCGAGCACTGAGCCAGAGGGTGGGAGGGACTCAGAGCAAAGTGCTGGACTCGGCGAAATGACAGAGCCTGTGCTGGGGCCAGGAGGAAGTGCCTTGTTGGAAACGCCTTGGAACCCGGAGGGGAGCCACTGGTACCACATCTGCAAGCAGAGCTATGACACCTGCAGCCCGGCCTCAACGCCAGCCCAGCCCTGCACCTGCCAGCCCAGCCCCCACACCTGCCAGCCCAGCCCTGCACCTGCCAGCCCTGCCCAGCCCTGCACCTGCCAGCCCCACACCTGCCAGCCCAGCCCAGCCTTACACCTGACAGCCCAGCCCAGCCCTGCACCTGCCAGCCCAGCCCTGCACCTGCCAGCCCTGCCCAGCCCCACACCTGCCAGCCCCACACCTGCCAGCCCAGCCCAGCCCTGCACCTGCCAGCCAAGCTCTGCACCTGCCAGCCCTGCCCAGCCCCACACCTGCCAGCCCAGCCCTGCACCTGCCAGCCCTGCCCAGCCCCACACCTGCCAGCCCAGCCCTGCACCTGCCAGCCAAGCTCTGCACCTGCCAGCCCTGCCCAGCCCCACACCTGCCAGCCCAACCCTGCACCTGCCAGCCCAGCCCAGCCCTGCACCTGCCAGCCAAGCCCAGCCCTGCACCTGCCAGCCCTGCCCAGCCCCACACCTGCCAGCCCAGCCCTGCACCTGCCAGCCCAGCCCAGCCCTGCACCTGCCAGCCCTGCCCAGCCCTGCACCTGCCAGCCCAGCCCAGCCCTGCACCTGCCAGCCCAGCCCTGCACCTGCCAGCCCCACACCTGCCAGCCCAGCCCTGCACCTTCTTTCAAAGCAGAAAGGAGAGGGCGTGGGGGTGGGCACATGGGACCACCCTGACCTACAGCTGCCTTTTAACATGAACTTACACTGCTCTAATGACCAAGCTGATTAAAGTGGGAAGGGTGAGACAGAAAGAAACAGGAAGGTCTTGTCCTGGTGCTCACTTCAGCTCCTGGGGGCTCAGCGGCCCAGAGGGCAGCTGCTCACTCTTGCCCTTTAGTTCCTGGTGCGGGGGTCAGAGCCTCTGCAAAGCGCACATTCCGGGGCTCCCACGGAGCAGATCTGCATTACAGACCTTGGCCTGCAGTGGGAGAGGGGGCTGCTAGGGGATGGCCTGGTCCCCGTGCCTGCAGTGGGAGAGGGGGCCGCTAGGGGATGGCCTGGGTCCCCGTGCCTGCAGTGGGAGAGGGGGCTGCTAGGGGATGGCCTGGGTCCCCGTGCCTGCAGTGGGAGAGGGGGCCGCTAGGGGATGGCCTGGTCCCCGTGCCTGCAGTGGGAGAGGGGGCCGCTAGGGGATGGCCTGGGTCCCCGTGCCTGCAGTGGGAGAGGGGATGGCCTGGTCCCCGAGACTTCAAGGCTGCAGGGGCTGAAGGTGGTCCTGTGGATCTCTCTACTCCCAGCCCCTGCACTGTGATTGTGGCCGAGACCCTGCAGGTGTGGAGAACCAAGGATCTCAGGAGGCGAGTACCCCGGACCACTCAGCAACAGGGTCCTCGTAACACAGGAGAACCTCGGGGGGACGAGCGATCAGCCATGGCTGTGGGACGCCTGCAGCCCCCAGGAGCTGGAGGGGCAGGGAAGACCCCCGCCCCCCAGGAGCCTCCAGGGGGAACACACCTGACTCCCGACTCCCAGCCCCCACCGCACACTCAGGCCAGCCGGTCTGTGGTCACGGCAGCCCCGGGACTCGCAGACACTGCCCTTCAGAGGAGGTGGCCCCTGGACCGCTGTCAGGAAGGCCCCGCCCCCAGATGCCACCTCCACCCCCACCTGTGCCTCAGGAGGGACCTGACACCCAGTCCCTCCACGACAAAGCTTGGGCTGTGGCCCGCTTCACCCTTCTCCCTCACTGCCACCAGCCCCTGCCCCAGATCCTGAAAGCACCGGGACATGTCTAAATGCCGGGGGGAGAGCAGGTTGTCCGTGGGACAGGCAGGGGGCCCTCGGAGGAGCCACGGCCTGAGAGTCAGGCCAGGCACCAGGACGCCCAAGCAACTCCGCACCCAGAAGCCTCCAGAAAGTCCCCGTTTTCACTGTGCTGGGTGATCTGGCTGTCGTTTGGGGAAACGTCCTCCTCTTTCAGGCACCTGGGGCCTCTCGGGATCTGAATGACCCTTCACACGTGCCTTCCCTGAAACCCAGCTGAGGAGAGGCACACTGGGTTCTTGCCTGGCCCCCGACTCCTGACTGGCCCCTAGACGGCCCTGGGCTCCTGCCTGGCCCCTGGGCTCCTGCCTGGCCCCTGACTCCTGCCTGGCCCCTAGACGGCCCTGGGCTCCTGCCTGGCCCCTGGATGGCCCTGGGCTCCTGCCTGGTCCCTGGACTCCTGCCTGGTCCCTGGGTTGCCCCTGGGTGTCCCTGGGTCCCTGGGCTCCTGCCTGGTCCTTGGGCTCCTGCTAGGTCCCTGGGCTCCTGCTTGGCCCCTGGACATTCCTGATTCCTCACTCTGTCCCCACCATGCAAGAGCAGCCCGGGCTCCGTCTTGGCCTGGGTCTCCTGGAAGTACAGCCGGCGGAAATGTCTCTCCGTCCTGCACAGAGCAGAGAGTAAAGTGGCCTGAGGGAGGAGCCGTCAGCCCTTGGGGGTGGATGACCCCGGGACTTACCCTGGCCACTGCAGGTGCGGCCGTGCCCTCGAGGCGCATCCCTGTGGGCTCCTGGAAGCCCCCTCTGAGGCCAGAAAGACCCCAGGACATTGGACACAAGGTGCCAGCTCCTCACTCGCACCTGTGACCTGAGTCACGTGCGTCTTTCAAGAGGTCAAAGCTGACCCCAGAGCCCACGCATCCGGTCTGAGTCTCAGGCCCGTGACGTGCCCAGGAGCCCACACCAGCTGGTGACCGCAGTGGAACTGGACACTCAGAGCCCGGCCATGCCAGGACAGGACGGTCGCTCCGAGAAAACTCCCCAGAGAGGGCCCAGTCTGCGGCAACACCAGCTTCTCACATACGCCCTGGTTGGTGTCCTGGCGGCTCCACTGCCCATCCAGCTCCCTGCTAACGCACCTGGGAAGGCTGTGGGAGACGGCCCTAGTGCTTGGGCCCCTGCACCCATGCGGGAGACCCAGGTGGAATTCCAGGCTCCTGGCTCCTGCCTGGCCCAGTCCTGGATGTTGCAACCATTTGAAATCTCTCTCTCTCTCTCTCTCTCTCTCCCCCTTTCAACTAAATCAATAAATCTTTAAAAAGAACGAAAAGATAGACACACCCCCCAGAGAGCTGGACAGCCAGCCTCAGGAGAAGCCAGGCACCAAGGAGCCCTGTGGGCCTCACTGTTCGCTTGGGGAGAGGGACTGGAGGACGTCCTGTGGCTGCCGCACAAATGGCCACAACGTGGGGGCCTGGGACAGGGCAGGGCTGGGACCTCCCGGGGCTCACAGCGGACATGAACTGGGGGGGGGGGGGCACCATCAGCCGTGCGGGAGAGGGGCGTCAGCAGGACCACCACAGGCAGGGGCTCGAGGGCACAGCTCCGTGCTGCAGCCACGGTCCTGGTGCCGGTGGCCATGTCCCATGGCCTCACTGAGCCTTTTTCCCACGTTCTGCGAAGCCAAGGCCACGGCAAACCCGCCTGGCCCGGCGGGAGGGCAGAGCGAGGAGCGCGTGGGCAGCCGAGGGTCCCAGAGGCCCCGGGCGCGCCTGCGGAGGCGCGTGGGAGCTGCAGACGCGCGTCTGTGATTCTCCCTCCGGGGGGATCTGAATCTCCCAGGGCCGGAGATGTTTGAACAAACTCCACGGCTGTTGCCATCGCTCTGATGTCGCGCCGGGCATCGCGTGGACTCGAGGAAGGGGATCTGTTTTCCTGGTTAATAAGGTTTATTTTTGCTCTGGCTGAATAATACATGATCAGTGTCAAAATAAGTTACAATCTTTCCGCGGTAAACCACTCTGCTGTCCTCCGAGCTCCGCGGCTCTGCCCGCCCCTCCCTAGGAGGCGCCGTCCCCGCCCACCACCGCCTGTCACTCATTCTCTCCAAGGCAGAGCGGAATATAAATTGGGTGCCTGGGGGACCTGCACGCTGTACAAGGAATTGGCTTTGTGGCCATAAATTATGTAACAGCGCCAATCTCAAACCAAGCTGGTATTTCCACGTTCAGTGTAAATAAAAATGTTAAATGATTTTTCTAAGCGTTTGATTTTTCGTCCGTGGGTTATTCCTCTGCTAAATTTCCGTAAAGGCGCATTTGTCCGGCTTTGGGAGTGAACACATTGAGCAGTTGGCCGTCCGCTTGGCGGCAATGATCTGAAGCCTCAGAGCGGAGAGGGGGGCGCGGGCCGGGGGGCTCTGCCAGCTGATGCATGCCACACGCCAGGCTGCACTGCCTCAGTGTGCCCATCTGTGCAATGGACAGCAACACTGCCGCTTGGCAAGGGGCTCCCTCCAAGCTGAAAACAAGGAAACAGAGCCACGCCCACTGCTGTCATGTCTGCCATCAGCTGAGCCCGGCTGCCCCACTTCTGAGCCAGCTTCCTGCTAGCGTGCCTGGGAGGCAGCGGATGAGAGCCCCAGTGCTTGGGACCCTGCACCCACGAGGGAGACCCGGTGGAGCCTGGGGGTGAACCAGCAGATGGAAGATTTCTCTGTTTCTCTCTGTCACTCTGCCTTTCAGATACATCTTTTTAAAAAGCCAGTAGGGCAAGAAGAGCGACTCTTTCTGCACCGTGGCAGCCAGGGGTCCCGTAGCCCCCGAGGACAACAGCGGGCGGCTGTGCCCACCAGAAGGGAAGCAGCTGCCACTCTGAAGGGCCTGGCGCTCTCTGCGCTGAGACCCTGAGAGAGCGCCTTGCCCAGACGCTCCCGTGCCAGGCCTCCCTGGGTCCCCGCCCGGACGCTCCCATGCCCAGCCTCCGTGGGTCCCCTCCTGCCTCACGTCCCAGGCCTCCATGGGTCCCCTCCTGCCTCACGTCCCAGGCCTCCATGGGTCCCCTCCTGCCTCACGTTCCAGGCCTCCGTGGGTCCCCTCCTGCCTCACGTTCCAGGCCTCCGTGGGTCCCCTCCTGCCTCACGTCCCAGGCCTCCGTGGGTCCCCTCCTGCCTCCCGTGCCCGGCCTCCATGGGTCCCCTCCTGCCTCACATCCCAGGCCCCCGTGGGTCCCCTCCTGCCTCACGTCCCAGGCCCCCGTGGGTCCCTGCCCAGATGCTCCCATGCCAGGCCTCCATGGGTCCCCTCCTGCCTCACGTCCCAGGCCCCCGTGGGTCCCCTCCTGCCTCACGTCCCAGGCCCCCGTGGGTCCCCTCCTGCCTCACGTCCCAGGCCCCCGTGGGTCCCCTCCTGCCTCACGTCCCAGGCCCCCGTGGGTCCCCTCCTGCCTCACATCCCAGGCCCCTGTGGGTCCCCTCCTGCCTCACGTCCCAGGCCCCCGTGGGTCCCCTCCTGCCTCACGTCCCAGGCCCCCCTGGGTCCCCTCCTGCTTCACGTCCCAGGCCCCCGTGGGTCCCCTCCTGCCTCACGTCCCAGGCCCCCCTGGGTCCCCTCCTGCCTCACGTCCCAGGCCTGTGCACCTGCCGTCTCCCCAGCCCTGCTCGCTCTCACCACCCTCGTTGGGGCCTGCGCTCCCTCTGGCCTCTGCCACCACTCCTGGTGTCTCTGGCCTGAGGCAGGGCCTGGCAGCAGGACCCAGTGTGCAGCCACGGACACTGCCTGCCTGGCCAAGGGACGGCGTGCTCCGCGCCCCTCCTCCCCAGGGTGACGCAGCCGCTGCCCAGCCCGGCCCTGCAGCTGTGGCCACTGTAGCTGTGACTTTGACACAACAGGGACGGGAGCCCTTTGCCCTCCGGAGTGTCCTTCCAGGTTCAGGGTCCCACCAAGTCACCATAGTCCCACCAAGGAGGCGAACACCTCCATTCTCAGGGTCTCGGCGTTCCAATGCCAGGAACTGCTGCTAAACCCCTTGGGGACCCCGCAGACACAGCCCCACCTCCCACACATGTTGTTGACTTTGCTCCTGGCTCTGGAACCCAACGAGAGCCTGAGCCGGGCTGCAAGCTGCCCGGCTGTGATGAATGGAAACGTCACTGTTTCCTCCCACGGGGCAGCGCTGTCTGACTCGTGACTGTGACAGCACGCGCTGCTTTGTCCATTGGATGTGAGTCCATTGCTAAAGTGCCCGGAGCGGGGCCAGCGCTGTGGCGCAGCGGGTTAACACCCTGGCCTGAAGCGCCGGCATCCCACATGGGCACCAGTTCAAGTCCCAGCTGCTCCAATTCTGATCCAGCTCCCTGCTGTGGCCTGGGAAAGCAGTGGAAGATGCCCCAAGTACTTGGGCCCCTGCACCTGCGTGGGAGACCTGGAAGAAGCTCCTGGCTCCTGGCTTTGGATCGGTGCAGCTCCGGCCGTTGCGGCCAACTGGGGAGTGAGCCAGTGGATGGAAGACCTCTCTCTCTCTCTCTCTGCCTCTCCTCTCTCTGTGTAACTCTGACTTTCAAATAAATAAATAAATCTTTAAAAAAAAAAAAAAGAAAAAGAAAATGCCAAGAGCTGTGTCATTGCTCTGACTTGGCCATGAGCCAACTGGTGTGCCACCGTCACTGTCACCGCGTGCCACTGTCCCCATCACCATGTGCCACTGTCCCATCATGTCACCATTGTCACTACTGTCACTGTCATCATGTCACCGCTGTCCCATCGCCGACGGTGCTGCCTGGGGCTGCCTGCGCGTCCGCCACGTCCATGATTAACCATCGTGCTGGTGTTTTCGAGTCATCTATTCTGTGCTTCATTAATTATTACTATTAAATTATTTAACTGCTTTAATGAAAATCCCCCCAAACCAGAAAGGACACTGGGAGTCCCCGTGCCAGGGCAGAGGCCAAGCCCCTTCCGGCCTCACCTCCCTCTCCACGCCCACTGGCGGCAGCGGAGGCCGGGGCGAGGAGGCCGAGGCCGCCACCCTCGCAGGATGCAGGGTCACACGCGGGGAGCCAGAGCCTCTGCCGAGAGTGGAAGGAGCTGCGCTCTGCGGCAGCGAACTCCAGGACAGGACGCTCCATCCTGCACCCCGCAGAGCTACGGAGGGGAGGTGCTGACGCCCCGACCAGAGACCCCGGGCCCTCCCCCCACCTCCACGGAAGCCCCTCCCATCGCCGCCCCCCAAGCCCTGCTCCTCACCCTCAGGAAACCTCCGTCTTGTCCCCCAAGCCAGGGGCACCTGTCCCCACCCCCGCCCACCACGCACACCCCTGAGCCTGCACAGGGACTCTGTCCCGCCTCCCAGTGCGAACCCCAGCCCACAGGGCCACCCATCAGACCTGCTGTAGACAGGGCCAGGGCTCAGGCCTCCTCCTGGGTGAAGGAGGGTGAGGGAGCCGGGCCCAGCAGCCAGTGGCGCCCAGAGCTGGTTTGAGGGGGTCGGGGAGATCAGGGCCTCCGGGTGGGCACAGCCTCTCGTTCCCGGCCTCAAGGGGCTCTGAGGGCCCCAAGGGGGCGGTGGGCAGAACTCTGTGGGGAGCCCAGGGCCCCACTGAGCTGAGGACAGCAGTGCAGGACAGTGCGGAGTGCCTGGCGGTGCACAGTCCCCTGGCGACACGGGCGGCGACGCGGGCACCTCAGGAGAAGTCTGTGGCCAAGGTCATCACACAAGTGTCCTCTTCCTGACAGGGCTGGCCCAAAAGCCCAGCAACCTTAGCTCCCATGTGCGGGTGCCCTGCGCCCAGCCAGCGTGGGTGGGCTTCCTCGTCACCCCACCCTAAATCCCAGAAGCAGACGCCGCTGTTCCTCTCGTTCCACAGACCAAGGAAGGGAACAGGGGCCAGACCGCAGCCTGCCCCTCCCAGCGTGGTGAGTGACGGGCTGACAACAAAGCCCACGCAGCCGCCACTCTCCACCCCAGGGAGGCAAGGCTGTCTTTTTAAATTGGATCCTTACCACAAAAGTGATGTCTGCTTAGATCATTTTAAAAGCAGAAATGTGAGAGAAACTCAAACTCACGCAGTCTCCCACCTTCTAGCCTTGCCTGCCCCTGCTGTAACCACAGTGATGTGGTCGAAAGTCTTTCAATATTTCCTACAGGGTTGGTTTTTTTTTTTTTTTTTTTTTTTTTTTTTTTACAGGCAGAGTGGACAGTGAGAGAGAGAGAGAAAGGTCTTCCTTTGCCGTTGGTTCACCCTCCAATGGCCGCCGCGGCCAGCACACTGTGGCTGGCGCACCGCGCTGATCCGATGGCAGGAGCCAGGTGCTTCTCCTGGTCTCCCATGGGGTGCAGGGCCCAAGCACCTGGGCCATCCTCCACTGCCCTCCCGGGCCACAGCAGAGAGCTGGACTGGAAGAGGGGCAACCGGGACAGAATCCGGTGCCCCGACCAGGACTAGAACCCGGTGTGCCAGCGCACAAGGTGGAGGATTAGCCTAGTGAGCCGCGGCGCCGGCCTCTACAGGGTTTTTAAAGGTGTATTTTATTTATTTGAAAGGCAAAGAGAGACAGAGAGAGACAGAGACAGAGAGAGAGAGAGAGATCCTCCATCAGCTGGTTCATTCTCCAAATGGCTGCAACAGCCAGTGCTGGGCCAGGCAGAAGCCAGGCGACTGGAACTCCACTGGGTCTCCCACACGAGTGGCAGGGGTCCAAGCACGTGGGCCATCCTCGGCTGCCTTCCCAGGCACTGGCAGGCAGCTGGACTGGAAGTGGAGCAGCCGGGACGCAAACAGCGTTCATATGGGACGGCAGGGTAAGAGCCGGGGCTCAGCCCTCTGCACGGCATCGTCGGCCCCTCTGAGCCAGATTTTTCACAGAAGTGAGGCTTTTGTTCCTGGTGGGTTTTATTCCGGGGAAAGCGCCCCGTGACCGCTGCACCCCACCCCCCCAGCCCCTTTGGGAAGCTCAGGTCGGTCCAGACCAGGTCCCCTGGGACGCGTGCTGGCGCCCCCTCCTGGCCCCTCTTCCTCATCCACAGCGCCAGAGCCCCGGGAGAGGGAAAAATCGAATCTGAGCCTTGATTCCGTGAGGACAATGACGCAAGTGCCCAAGGGGTGATGAATCCAGGAAAACGAGACAAGCGGCCGGCGACCCCCAACACCATCCAAGGATCGGGACGAGTGCCGCCCGCGTCCCCTCGGTGGGCGTCCATGTGGGGAAAGAAGCCACGGGTTCCTCTGCTTGTGAACACAAGTCCACGTCACCTGCAGTGGCCAGGCTGCCAACGGCCCCTACCAGGTGAGACGGAGCCGGGGCCACACTGGCCGCTCCAAAGCCGAGGCGCAAAGCCGTCAGCCGCGCCTGGAGATCCTCCCGGGCGGAGGCGGGAGCCCAGCTGCACCTAATCCTCCCCACCTCCCCTTCCAAGCTCTAAGTCAGCAACAGTGGCATAGGAAGCAGGTGCTGGGCTCCAGGAGGAGGAGCAGGGGTGGGGAAGCAGCGGGATGGGTGCTGGGGTGGAGGGAAGAGGAGTCACACCAGGGTCTCCTCCTCTTCCTGGAGAGTAACCCACCACGGGACCACGCAGCCCAGAACGTTCACGGTGACGGGGAGCAGAGCGAGGGCTCATGTCAAGGGAGGGAGCTTTGGCCAAAGGGACACCGCCCTCACCCCCTCTGGCACGAGAAGCTTCTCGGTGTCCGGCAAGCTGGGCACGGGCATCAGGGACGGAAAGACTTGCAGACTCGAAGCCAGACCACAAGCAGCAGCAGGCTGCAGGGTCTGGGAGGCCGGCGCGTTGACACCAACACTGCCTGGGACAGCCCCCACCCCGAAACAGGAACCCAGAAAGTAGGGGGCGGGAAGGAGGCAGGAGCCCCACCCGGAAGGAGCCTTCTCGGCCCACTTCCCTTCCCCTGCCACGGGGCTGGCACATTACAGCACACCGTCCCCGCCTCCCTTGGAGGGAGGGGCCATTGGCATCCTCCTGGCGGAACAGATGCAGGCAGAAACCCCTGGAGAATGAGTCGCTTCAAATCAAGAGGCTCTGGGATGAGGCGCTGCTCCCCCCCCCACAAGCAGGTATGAGGACGCAGCTCAGCTGTCCTCAGCCGTGGGGGTGACAGCTGCCTGCTGTGCCGGCAGCACCGGGAGATGGGAGGAGCCTGCTTCCTGTCCCAGCACCGCACCGCCTTCCTCTGTGTCCTGTCACAGGGTTAGGGGAAGGCAGAGGGGAGGAGAGTCAGGTGGGAGGTGGGGAACACAGGACGCCTCTCCCATGCACGGAGGTGAAAGGGCCCACCCCACAAATGGTCTCCTGAGATACAGACCGAGAAGAAAACACAGCGTTCGTCCTGCTTTTCTGAATAGCTGATGCCTTACGCTCATTCGGGGCACAGATGACAGATGAAAACACTGACCGGAGACCTCACGACCGCCCCGGGAAAGAACCTCCCCCCCCCCCACGAGACCCCGTGAGCTCTCTGATGCAGAGCTCCTCCCTCACCACCAGACACCTGTCCTGAATGGAAGGGTGGGTGGGTGTGGATGGATGATACAGATGACGGATGGGGGGATGGGGATGGGTGGATGGGTGGGTGGGTGGATGGATGGATGGATGGGTGGGTGGATGGATGGATGGATGGGTGGGTGGATGGATGTGGATGAGTGGGTGGATGCAAGGGTAGGTGGATGGGTGGATGGGTGGATGAGTGGATGGATGGGTGGATGGATGGGTGGGTGGATGGATGAGTGGATGGATGGGTGGGTGGGTGGATGGATTGGTGAACTAGGGCATGGATGGTTGGGTGGGTGGGTGGATGAATGATGGGTGGGACAAGAGGCATGGATGGGTGAATTGACGGACGGCTGAATGGACACCCTGGGATCTTCCTTATGTACTGCATTGCTCTTCAAACAGAAAAGTGCCTAAATAAGGTGAAGTGATTTCACTTGGAGTGACAAAGCAAAAAATCCATCTCAACCGTGAAGACTGGTGCACACAGACAGGAAGCCACCAGGGAATGCTCTCATAGGTCCAACCTGACTTTGGACAAGTCATGGGTTCTCTCTGAGAACCCAGAAACATTTCATGGGGTGCCCAAGATGGCTCGTTGCACTGTAAAACCTACTGGTTCGATGGTCAACATATACAAGATTGCACTTCCAAAGCCAATGGCTCAGAAATGCTGTCTGCTGTGAGACTGCTACAAATGGCAGAAACGAAAAAGAACCTTCAGCCTCTTGGTGCCCCTTTGCCCTGTGGGCCAGGGAGACTGTGGCCTCTTCAGCACCACAGCTGGAGGTTGTTGGGGGGGGTGTCCCTTCCAGGGGCCAGGAGAGGACTTAGATGTCAGGGGGCCCAGAAACGCAGGAGGAGGCTCCCAGCCAAGGCCCTGCCAGCCAGAGGGAAGGGTTTGGCCCTCATTCATTACAAGCTAAGGCCCAGGGTCTCTGCCGTGTGCATGTCCTCACCTCTCAGGGTAAACACCTCCCTGACGGTACTCAGGGGAAGTGGGACTTCATTACACCCGATTAACAAGACATCAACATGGGCTCTGAAATCTGATAACAGCTGGTTTACATGCTGAAGGGCCTGCAAGCTCCAGGTCCCTCCACCTCCAAGCTGAGTGCTGCAGGGCGAGCGGCTCACAGCGGCTGAGTTTCTGTCTCCTGGTCTCACCTCTCCAGGTAGCCCTCACCCAGTGGAACAGGCCAAGTATGTTTGATAAGTGTTTTTTGCTATATCAGTCTGATTTTCCTGCAACTTTCATAACAAAAAAACAAGGGCATATTCCCCGCGAGAAGAAAAGCCCCACCGCCGTAGAACTGGCCGAACGAAGAGGGTGGACAGAAAGCAGGTCTGCCAGTGCCAGAGGACCTGTGAGAGACTGCGCGTCCCAACTGGACAGAGGCGTGGCTGCACTGCAGGGGCCCTGACCCCTGGGCCCTCAGGACTGCTCTACTGCAGTGGATTAAATGAGCCCTATTGGTTCATTCACCATCCATTCCCCCATCTAGTCACCCATCCACCCCTCCATCCCTCCACAAATCCATCCATCCCTCCCTCCACTCAGCATCCATCATCCATCCCTCCATCCACCCCTCCCTCCATCCACCCACCCATCTATCCACCCACCTATCCACCCACACATCCATCATCCACCCCTCCATCCCTCCATCCACCCACACATCCATCATCCACCCACCATCCACCCCTCCATCCACCCACCCATCCACCCACCCCTCCATCCCTCCACACATCCACCCACCCCTCCATCCACCCCTCCCTCCATCCACCCCTCCCTCCATCCACCCACCCCTCCATCCACCCCTCCCTCCACCCACCCACCCCTCCATCCACCCACCCATCCATCCCTCCCTCCACTCAGCATCCATCATCCACCCCTCCACCCCTCCACACATCCACCCCTCCATCCACTCAGCATCCATCATCCATCCCTCCACACATCCACCCCTCCATCCATCCACACATCCCTCTGTCCATCCATCCTTCCATGCATCCACACAGCCCACCCTGGGAGCCCGTTTGCAGCTGTTGCCCCTCAAAGCCTAGACTCCCAGGTATCCCTCAAGCCTGCACTCCCATCTCCATGGAAGCTGAGTCCTATCCTATGGGCTCATCCCCCACGCCACTTCTCAGAACCCTTCCACTTGGACCTCACAGCCCACAGTCAGTCATCACAATGCACCCCCTAACTCTTCTCTGGAGGCGTCCCCCACCCCCTTGCTCCAGGTCCCGGCTCTCCCTGACGGTCACTACCCTTCGGCCGTCTCACCTGGGAAGCCCTCCCTGGAGCTGCCTCCACCACCTCCCTGCCCTCAGCGTATGCAGCTCGGCTGCGCCAGTCACCTCCCCTGCGTGACGAGGGCCTGGCACTGAACCTGCATCAGCAGCAATAGTCCTTATTCCTTATGATTTTGCAGCTGGGGGTGGGGGTCAAAGCAGGGAGGAGGGGGTCCTGGTCCCAGGAGGTCCCTGCTGGGCTCTTTCACACACTTCTGTGGCCTGCTGGCCGCTGAACAGCCCAGCTTGGCGTCCCTTGCCAGCCACACCGTCGGCCTCTGTGGCACCACCTCTCCCAGAAGGATCCCCCCGCCCATGCACCTGTAGCCCCAGAGGTCCAATCTAGCCAGGGGCCAGTACCCACAGGTCAGTTCTCCCCAGCCTACGATCCTAACGTCCCACAGCCGCAGCCAGAGTCTGTGAGGGACATGTCTGTGTCCTTCCCAAGGACGCATTCCCTGCCTCTGCTGCCGAAACCCTCCCCTCGGAGCCACATCCATGGACTTTGGGGTCCCCATCTCTGGTCTCCCTCCAGCCCACGTAGACTCCCTGCACTGTCACCGCCCCTCTATCCACTCCGGCCCTGGCCTTGGGGAGTCTGGCTCCCTGACTTCCTGTCCTCACAGCCTCGCCCCTCCTCCCTCCACCCCCACTCACCTGCTGCCGTCCAGGACCCCGCCCTTACAGACACCAGCAGCTGCCCCAAGTGAGGGGTCACGCACCCCCACCCCTGCCCCGCCCTGCTCCACCAGCCTCTCCTCTCTGCCCCACCCATGAGTGAAGGGTCACACACACACCCCACCTTCCCCCTCCCCGCCCCACTCCACCCCACTCACCCCCGCTGCCCTGCCCCTGAGTGACATGTCATACACACGTCCCCCCCCACCCCACCCCACCCTTCCCTCACTGCCCAGACTGGGGAACCCTGCAGCCCAGGAGGGCCTGCAATCTGCTGGCCCTGCGCTGGGACTGCAACTGCACCAGGGCAGGGCAGGGGTGCGCCTGTGCTGCTGACCAGTGCGTCCCGGAGCCTGGCTCAGCGTAGGTGCTCGTACGTCTTTTCGGATCCACGAGCAGAGAGGCTGCGTTGCCGGCCGCGCGCCTTCCAGGCAGCGCCATCTCCAGCGGCTGCACACTGTCAGCCTTGCCGGCCTCTCTGCCCAACCCCCACCTTGCCACGCATCTCCCCCCCTCCTCCTGGGAGCCCCCAGACAGCACCTGGTTCCGTCCTCCCTCGGTTTCCTGGGCTGGGTCCTGGCGCGTCAGCACTCTGGCAAGCACTGCAGACCTTGAAGGAGAGCCCGGGCCAGTGCTGCCCTGGGAACTGTGGGTGTGCACGTGTGTACACGTGTGTGTGCACGTGTGTGCATATGTGTGCATGTGTGCATGTGTGTGCACGTGTATGTGTGTGCACGTGTGTGCGTGTGCATGCATGTGTGCATTGTGTGTGCGTGTGTGTGTGCACGTGTGTGTGCATATGTGTATTGCGTGTGTGTGCATTGTGTGTGCATGTGTGCACGTGTGTGTGCATGCATGTGTGCATGTGTGCAGCCGTGAGTGTGCCTGTGCACCTGAGAGCCCCGCGCAGGTGCAGGGGTGCGTGTGCACACGGGTGTGCGATGCAGAGGGTCAGCTTGCTCCTCGCTCATGCCCAGCCTCACGGTGTGCTCAGGTCACGGGGTCCTGAGAGGAAGATTGGGTCCCTCTGAGCTGGAACAATCTGGAAGGCACCTTCCTCTGCTGAGAACAAGGGTTCCGACCTCATGACCCCGTCCCAGCCCCGCCCTCAACCCCTCACTCCACACAGAAGCGACGGGGCTGGAGGCGGGCTGGCAGCAAGCTCGGCTCACACCACCTCTGCCCTTGCTTCAAGGTCGGAACAAAATTGCTTCTCAGGCCTGTGTTTAACCTATCGCCAGCCCCAGGACTAAACCAGCAGGTATTTGCTGCCTTCGTGGAGTGCGGTCCCAGTAATCAGTCCCCTGCGGCCACTAATTCCCCGAGATTTGCTCCAAATCCACTCCCCGTTCCCCCGGCATCGTGGAGCTGCAGTCCCTGGAAATGGGCTGGGGATCCCGAGTGCCCGGTCAGCACTGTGGACTGAGGCGGAGCGGGAAGAGCTGTGGGCCTCCGCTGCTGCGTGAGGACGCCTCGGCTGCGCGGCCGGCTCGCCCCGCAGTCAGCCTGCACGTGGGCTCCGGATGCAAAAGCAGGGGCTCGAGTCCCAGCTCTGTCCCTTGTTCTCTGCGTGAGCGTAGACAAGGTGCTTTGCCGCTCTGCTTCCTCTTGCCGGTGTGTCAAATAGGATGACCCGGTCACGGCCTCAGGGGTGATTGTGAGCAGTAAACGAGCTCTCGCAAACAAAGCTTCTCCACGCTGGACCGCAGAAGCGTCTGCAGCTGTTATTTCAGGAAGGACCGCCCAGATGTGAGGGGACTGAGACGGAGCAGGTGCAGGGAACTGTGTGAGCAGGTGGCCCGGGCGGGGTGGGGGGGGAGCTCTTGAGCAGCCCCCAGTGTGTAAGGGCGGGCGGTGGTCGCCTCTCTGCCTCGCAGCCCCAAGCGAAAGCAAAGGAATAGATTCAAGGATGTAAGCACCTCCCAAACGGTCTTTAAATTTCCTGAGAGATCCCCATGAGCAGTCAGAAGAGAGACTCACCAGGCACGGATCACCCAGCAGATGGCCAGGTTTCCCACTGGGGCTGGGGCCGGGACCTGGCATCCCCTGTCCTCTTGGCTGACTCACCGGGGCTTCCAGCCCAAACCTCTGCAGAATAAAATCCAAAAGGAGAGGGCAGAAGAGGCCAAGAGCTGGCTCCTTTTTGATCTTGCTTTAAGGAGGATTAGGGAATCCTGCAGAACGAAAAGCCTGTGGTGAGGCCACCGCAGGCAAAGAATGTGCTAAGCAGGCAATCAAAGGCAGGGGCAGCTCTTGGTGCCTCCAACATCTGAGGCGTCCTATTAAGCACACTTTAGCTGCCCGGAGAGAGGTGGACCCTGGGGTGGCTCCTGGTCCTCACGGCCACGAGCTTGTAGACAGTGGCCCGTGGAGCGTGGTGTTTCCTACAGCCCAGGAACAGGAGGTGAGTCCCTGCACACTCAGCTGTGCCCACGCATGGTCAGCACATTGTGTTTGGTTCCTCGTTCATCCCCGTGCCAGGCCCAGGAGGGGGAACATCACGCCTCATTTCCAGAGAGGGACTGGGGCTCCGGGAGACTGGCTCAGGGTTGCACCACTTGGCTGATGGACAACCAGGATGCAAGTCAGGATCCACCCCCACACATACTCTCTCCCTACTGCCCTTGGGGAAACAGCCTTGGGTCCTGAGCTCTCAAGAAATTCAAGGACCATTTGGGAAGTGCTTTACCCTTAAATCTTCCACCCCCTCGCTTTTCCTCACTGCTGTCCTGGGGCTCTAAGGCAGAGAAGCCACCACCAACTGCCCCTAAACACGGGAGTGCTCGGGGGGTCCCACCACCGGGGCCACATGCTCCCCGTGTTCCCTCAGCCTGGGTGCTCTTCATGTCCACCCACATCTGGGCTGCTCAGCCCCCCATGATATGCTGGGGCTTCCACCATGGGCAAGGTCAAGGCTGTGATGTGCTTTTCAGAGTCACGTGTAGCCCCTGGCAAGCACCCCCAGGCCCCTCCTTCAAGAAGGGTGAGTGTTGCGTCTCTTTTATGGCTGGAGAGACAGACAACTCAAGGGTGATGCTGGCAGAAACGAAACTAGGACGCACTTTCAGAAGTGCAAAGGAAAGTAATGCCCTTCATAGCTGAGCTGCGCAACTCCCCCACAGGGGAGTGCTTTGTTTTTGATGAAACAGCTGACGTTTCTCCCCAGGAGCCCACACAGAGAAAAATGGGGCAGGCACTATTTATCCCAGCCAGAGATTACAGTGTCCTGGCCTGCCACCCCCGGAGGTTCCAGCAGACTACTTGACCGAAATACAAAACAGGAGCTGATATGAGGTTTTCCCACACACACACAGCAACAGCTGGCTAGCCGTTTCTTCCTGCACAAACAGGAGTTGGTGAACAAGTTATAAGAAAGTGCCCAGCTGGTGAGGGGCCCTCTGTTCTCCCGTAAGGCAAATCCACCAGGACCTAGGGGAGCCATAAGCAGAGAACACTAGGAATGTGAAACAAATGCAGCTCGCATGGCAGGCACGGCTTCAGCAGCTGAGAAGGTGTCAGCGCATTTTGGAAGCACTCTGTTGGGTGTGGCAGCCACTGGGCCTCTCTCACTTTAGCCCACAACATGCCTGACCTCAGTACTGACGAGCTGGACAGCTCCCCCACCCAGGCACAGTGCATGGCTGGTTTTTTGGGTTGTGTCCGTCTTTGATGCAATAGAGACCACTCCATCCTTGCACAGGAATAGTCAAGACATGTTAGAAAAATAGCCTCAAAAGGAATCTGAAAAAATAAGGAGCAAGAGTTGATGGATCAATATCCCAGCTTCCCCTCCTCATGGGAGCAACATGAGAGGCCGTCCACCTGGTGTCGGCAGGGCCCACGGCACAACTGAGGCTTGCTTAAACAACCATGATCTTCTCGTTGGCAAACTCTGTCACTGAATTTCCTCCTGCCCTACCCTACTCCCACGACCCCGACTTCTCCCCTTGGGATGTTCTCCACTTTGAAGCAGCTGCATCCAGGATCAGGTCTGGGACACCAAGTCTAGCTTACAGAGCAACCCTCAGGATGGAATCCTGGGACTGGAATGCTCCCTAGTGGACAGGAACAAAGAACTTCCAATATTGTTTACTTAAGTGAGATCGTGTAAGGTAATACGTCACTCGGGAGATGATAATCCTTCCTGCAGGGCATCACCACTACCAAACGTTCCCGTATTGTGTGTTGGGATGACATACAGGTGCAAGGAGAGCTTTAGCCTTTGCGGTAACTAACTCTTAACGGAAGCTATGGTAGTCACAAGGATGGGAAAGTTGTCCAGGTTTTGCTAACTGGCTTAGAATTGATGAAAGAGAATAACGAACTCAGGTCAGCCAATTACCAGCTCAGGGCAGGCTGTCAAAGCCGGAATACCTTCATGGCAACATTTAAGTGACCCTGATCTCCTGCAGCCAGAGGGCAGATTGTACTGAGATTCGAGCCTGTAATTAAATCAAAGCGTGGGAAAACTATCAAAGAGACTAAATGCATAATCCAGACGGTTCTCCCAGGCTACTGTCGGGGGCTAACAGAAAAGGGGTGGAACCCTGAGTCCAGTGATGGAGATATTTGTGTGAAGCTCCTTAAACCTTGGACCCTGTCTTACGAAACCTTCACGAGGAAGAAGCAGCCCTCTTCTTCCAGAGGAAATAAACTGGCTCCTAATTGTGACCGGAAAGACAGGGCTTCCTCTGGTGATGCCTATAAAGTGATACATCTGTTCCTCAGGACCCCCCCCTTCCTATTGACCCTGGGCCAATAGCAAGTGCCAGCTATCAGCACAGCCCAAGCATGCTGGGAAATCCAGAGCAAGTGGTGGAAGAAAGAGCTGCTGAGTTTCGGTTATGACCTCTCTGGAGCAGCTGCACCAGCAAAACTGTCTTGGTTTCCCAGATCCCTCAGGCTTGAGCGTTTCCTCAGAAAACTCAACCGGCACCACCTTGAAGATTCAGCCACAGTGAGACATAACGTGGAACACACGCAGTCCCAGCGTGATTTCAGCACTGCGCTCCTGGACAGCTCCCTGGACCGTGGTGGGCCTTGTTCAGCACCTCCAGCCTGGACAGCTCCACTAACGGGGTGGTCCTGGTTTCAGCACTGTCCTTGGACAGCTCCCTGGACCGTGGTGGGCCTTGTTCAGCACCTCCAGCCTGGACAGCTCCACTAACGGGGTGGTCCTGGTTTCAGTACTGCCCTCCTGGACAGTTCCTGCACGCTGAGATTTGCTCTCGCGGAAGCCGGGCAGCTGTCGCTGGCTGCTTTTCAGTACCTGTCCCCACCAGAGTTACAGAATGTCTCACACACAGGGACAACTCCGAAATGATGAAGACTCAGAGGCCAGAGAGCAGTGCTAAAAGTGCATTTGTCAAAATTCCTCGGAGGGTCTCTGGCAGGATGGAGACCCAGTCGCCCACAGCAGTAGCTACCTCAACAGTGAATCCTTCATTGATCTTTTCCTTCCCTTCCTGCCCCACTGCTGTCGATCTACTCCTGCATCCAGGGAATCTACTCTCAATCCTCCCCCTGCCCCCGCGCTGAAGCCCCTGCCTCAAGCCCTGCACCTGTGAAACATCAGCTAACGTTTCTGCTTTGTCCATCGACAGAGGCCACTCACAATGCACAAGGTCCTGTCCAGGGTAGAAGAGAAGTGGGAGGGCACAGGTGGCCTACGCTCTGGCTAGGTCAGGCGTGAATATGTAAATAATTATGGACACATCCAGTTTTCATTTACTTTCATTG
Organism: Oryctolagus cuniculus; assembly: GCF_964237555.1. Lineage (NCBI taxonomy): Eukaryota > Metazoa > Chordata > Mammalia > Lagomorpha > Leporidae > Oryctolagus > Oryctolagus cuniculus. The sequence continues at coordinate 162,632,596 of NC_091438.1, forward strand.
TCAGTGTTGTAAATGAGAAGACATTAAATCATGACCATATGTGATTTCTGCTGATTTCTGGGGATACAAAGTTCCCAGCTTGCCTCACTTTGTCTTGGCTCACAGACCCTTCCCCAGGCTTTATGACTTCACGACCCCTCCCGCACTGCAAGTCCACCCACATGGAGCAACTCAGCTCCTGTCCTGCCCCCCACTCACTCTCACTTATCTACTGGGGGAGCTCTGCCCATCCTCACCTGTGCCCGTCTCAGGCCCATTCCATCCTGACTACCTTCCCAGCGCCAGGCTCTTGCTCTGCCAGGATGGACACCGGGAACGGTGCCCTCTTGAGAGCTCCTAGGACTCCTTGTGCTCAGCCCCCACCCCATTGTAATCCTGACGCCCTTGGCACTATTTTCTGATGTGTGCGCAGAAATCACGAACCAGACGCATCACAAGAACGAGGACTCCATCTCACCCACTCGCATCCCTGGAGCCCAGCACATTGCAGAGTGTAGATCGGGTACTTAGCAGCAATTCTTTTAAAAATGAGGTTGATGTGAAACAGTCCATTTGACCAGGTGTCAAAACAGTCTGTGAGTGATTAGTTTCCTAGGTGTGTTCTAACCAAGAGCCACTCAGTGAGTAGTGTAAAACAAGAAAATGATTCTCTCACAGTCCTGCAAGCGGGAGGTGTGAAGCCAAGCTATCGGCAGGATCACCGTCCCTCTGACCCAGTGGGAACCTTCCCTGCCTCACCCAGATTGGGTGGTGGCTTCCATCTGTCACCCCTTGGCTTGCAGGTGCGTTCTTCCTGTCACAGTCCTCTGTGGTCCCCTCCCTGCATGTCACTGTCCTCTCATGTTCTTCACCCATGTGGCACTGTCCCCACCTGGTCCTCCCCCTGTGTCACTGTCCCCACATGGTCCTCCTGTGTCCCTGTCCCCACCTGGTCCTCCTCCTGTGTCACTGTCCCCACCTGGTCCTCTCCCTGTATCACTGTCCCCACATGGTCCTCCCCCTGTGTCCCTGTCCCCACCTGGTCCTCCCCCTGTGTCACTGTCCCCACATGGTCCTCCTGTGTCCCTGTCCCCACCTGGTCCTCCTCCTGTGTCACTGTCCCCACCTGGTCCTCCTGTGTCACTGTCCCCACCTGGTCCTCCTGTGTCACTGTCCCCACATGGTCCTCCTGTGTCACTGTCCCTACCTGGTCCTCCCCCTGTGTCACTGTCCCCACCTGGTCCTCTCCCTGTGTCACTGTCCCCACATGGTCCTCCCCCTGTGTCACTGTCCCCACCTGGTCCTCTCCCTGTGTCACTGTCCCCACATGGTCCTCCTGTGTCACTGTCCCTACCTGGTCCTCCCCCTGTGTCACTGTCCCCACCTGGTCCTCTCCCTGTGTCACTGTCCCCACCTGGTCCTCCCCCTGTGTCACTGTCCCCACCTGGTCCTCTCCCTGGGTGTCATTACTGTCACGTCCTCATGTGTCTCCCTGTGTTGCTGTCCCCCCGTGGTCCTTTCCCGTGTCTCATTGTTGTCACATGGTCCTCACCCTTTGTGACACTGTCTTCTCATGGAATTTTGCTTTTCTTTATTTTTTAAAGATGTATTTTTACTACAGAAAAGGCAGAGTGACAGGGAAAGAGCTCTTCCATCCACTGCTTCACTCCCCGAATGCCGTATCAGCGGGGGCCAGGCCAGGCTGCAGCCAGGATTCTGGAGCTCCACCGAGTCACCTAGGCAGGCGGCAGGGCCCAAGCACTGAGGCCATCTTCCACTGCTTTCCCAGTCACGTTGACAGGGAGCTGGATCAGAACTGGAGCATCCAGGACTTGAACTGGCGCCCATGGGGGCTGCCGGCACTGCAGACGGTGGCTTAACCCAGTGCACCTCCACACTGGCCCCCATTTTCCTCTTTTTTAAGGACATCAGTCACGGCGTGTTAAGACCCGCCCTAGTGACTTCCTTTTAACTTGATTACATCGACAATCTAATTGTGACATTCAATTAGATCCATATCAGTGGAATTAAATTAAAAAAAACCTAGTCATCTGGAGGGGACGTTATAGTGAGAGAGAAAAGTCAGCGCTCTTCTCACTGCCAGTGAGGCCAGAAGGGAGACAAAACTCCCAGCGCTGAGTAAGCGCTCAGTGAAAACCACACTGACAGTGGTAACGCCAAACCCTGTCACAGCCCAGCCTCTCCTCCGTGTCCCTGAGCCCAGGCGTCCTTGCCTGTCCATCAAGGCTTCACGGACTCGAGGGAGTGGCACAGCCAGACCCACAAGCTTCGAATCCATGAGCACAGGGAGCCATTTGCTTCTCCCTGTTGGCCAGGGTCCTCCCGAGGGGTTTGTGTGGGGAACTCCAGGTCCAGGCGGGGGAATTTCAGGTCGGGAGCAGACGTGACCACCACTCCCTCGGAGCCCCCAGACCAGCTGCAGCCCACGTGGCCATCACAACCCCCTGAAGTGAGCACGGTGTCGCCGGCCAATCAAAGGCAGGCCACGGCACCACTGACCACCCAGGACCGGAACACGAGCTGGTGGCGCACCTCTCAGCCCGTTTCATCCGTAAGAACCTTCACCCAGCTCCTGGGGAGCCCAGGAAGTAACGCGGCTGCCGGCTCCCAGCTCTGCGCTGTGCGATGACCGCGATGTTGGTGATGGGCTTCCTGGCGTCGGCAGCTGGCCCAGGTGTGGGGCTCTACAGCGCCCCCTCCAGCTGGCTTGGGGGCTGTCCTGAGTGTCTTCCTGCCCTGGTCAGGGAGTCCCCACCGCAGCTGCAACGTGCAGGCTGCGGCTTTGTCGCCAACGGCAGACAGGGGCACGATAATTAGACACACAAGACGCTTCCTCCTCGCCGCTTCAAAGTCGCGGGCTTGAGCAGACCCGGGGCTGTTACTCAACGCGTTAATCAGAAAACCCAAGCCTTATCTATCTCCGTTTGTTTAGAATTTTCCCGACAGCTGCATTTCAGCACGACGTGTTTCCTGTGCAGCATGGTTTGTCTTCCTTTGCTCATTTCAAAAGCTCACTCTGCCAAGGAGTCCACTGGCTGCAGCAGGCTGCCTGATGTGTCCATCAAGCCCACTCCTGTCCTGGGAACAGGGAGGTGGGAGGTGGAGGGAGCAGGGGTCCAGAGTCC